>NC_083719.1:78045695-78348725 GCF_028564815.1 Eubalaena glacialis
CTCCCATTCTGAGGGTTGTCTTTTGGTCTTGTTTATGGTTTCCTTTGCTGTGCAAAAGCTTTTAAGTTTCATTAGGTCCCATTTGTTTATTTGTGTTTTTATTTCCATTTCTCTAGGAGCTGGGTCAAAAAGGATCTTGCTGTGATTTATGTCATAGAGTGTTCTGCCTATGTTTTCCTCTAAGAGTTTGATAGTGTCTGGCCTTACACTGTATATGCCTTTTTGAAGCCAGATATAGAGTAAGCGTGGAGAGTATAGAATCAAGGGATTCTGGAGTCTGATTGCTGAGTTCCATGCTGGCATCACCCTTAGTTATGTGATCTTGAAACATTATTTAACTCTTCTGTGCCTTATTTTTCTCCTTTAAAAAAGGAAATAATAAAACTGTTTTCCTCATAGGATTGTTGTGAAATTATAGATCATGAATTTAAAGCACATAGCTCAGTTCCTTACATGTAGTTAAGATGCAACACACGTCTGTAACTACTGCTTAGGTTGTTCTGGCTGCAGATTAATTTCTTTTCAAATTCTGACAAAATAAAGACACTTCCAAAATTAACTGAACAGGCAGTTGTCCTTGAAAGAGGCCTACAAGTGGCATAAAATTTAAGTGGATTGAACACAATAAACAAAGGAAAGCAATAAAATCTGCTTCACAGGCATTCAATAAATATTTGTTGTATCAGAGAGGATTGGTTACTAGATATTAGGAACGCATAGATTCATAGACTCTTTGGGTTGGGTGTGGACATGTAAGTAAATATCATCCTTTCCAACTGCCTCATTCAGTGTTTTCTTCTCCCCTACTGTTTCTCGCAGAGTAGACATTCATCCCAATACTTGAACCCTTCCGCTTATGGCAACCCATCCATGAGGAGCCAGATCTTATTACTAGAAAGATCTCTTAGGTTGGGCTGAAGTCTACTTCTCTTGCTCTCACTCATCCTTCCTGATTTGGCTTCTGTGGCTCTTTATATGTCAGTGACTCACAAGTCTGAATATACATATTTTCTATATTCTCCATTTCCTTCATTTCCCACATGAAAATCCCCAGTTCCTTCAACCTTTCTCAAATGACATGATTTCAAGTCCTCTTATGTTATGATTGATAAACTTTGAAACTGGACTTGCTTCAGTTAGAAATTGTATTTTGCTACAAACCAACAGGGACCACCAAACTAGAGGCTTAAAACAGGAAGGGGTTTATTTTTCTCTCACATAGAAAAGATCCTGCAGTAGACAGCTCAGAGGCAGCATAGTGACTCAGCAAATTCATCAGGGACCCAGGACCTTCTAGGTTTCTTCTCTGCCTGAAGGTGTGATTCTCATCCTCACGCTCTGGAGGTGACCAATGTAGCTACAGCCACCAGTGTTCCCATTCCAGGCAGGAAAAATGGGAAGAGCCAAAATCAACAGGATGCAAACCTCCTGAGTCTACCTCCCCTTTTAAGGAGCTCTTTTGGCCACATTAACAGCAACTTCTATTTCTTATTGGCCAGATTGTGTCACATGCTCAACTCTAATGTAAGAGAGGCAAGGAAATGTAGTTTTAAAGCAAGGTTTTATTACTACCCTGAATAAAAGCAGGGTTCTTTCAGTTAAAAAAAAAAAGAGTAGACTAGATATAAGATAAGTAATGGGTAATCTGCATCAGGATGTCCTCTTAAAATATCCTCTTCTGAAATATGGCTCCCCTACTTCAACAACAGTCTAGATGTGGGATGACCCTGAAGAGTAGGATGGGACTGTGTCTGTCTCTGGAAACCCTGCTTCTAGAATATGGTACTGATTAATGAAAGATCAGAGAAAAAGTACAGAGCAGTCCTTACTTGGGCAGATCTTTGTTTATCCAACTCATTTAAGCTTAGAGCCAATAATCTGAATGTTTTCTAAGGCTTCCTACCTGTTGAAAGTTGAATGCCTGCTCTTTTCTGGACTGTTTTCTGCTCTGCATTATAACCAATGTACAAATATAGTAAGCCCATAAACCAGCTTCCAGTTGTGCTGATTTCTTCATAAGGGCAAGACTTACTAAAAAGCCTATGAATAAATGGCATAATTATAAAGTCATTTTAGGAAGATGTAAGTCACTTAATAAAGTTCTTTATGGCATGTGTATTAATGCCAATAATATTTTAAGAAATTACTCCAGGGTACAGTCTTGTTGGGATGGATGGCACCTAGAAAATTCACCTAACCGCACTGTTAACTTCTTTCTGTCCAAGAATCCCAGATTCACTGGAAGGGGGTGGGGAGGGGGAAGCATAGTAGTAATCTCTGGGAAAAACTCTAAGTAAAACCAAAGAAAATGCATACTTACTGTATAAGGAGTCCTGGAAGCTTGTACCTGGTCTCTGAAAGTGAAAGGAGATGAGGTAAGAAGATGGATTGGTGTATCACAGACATCCACCAGTATACACATTCTCTAGTAGGTCAGACCAGACCTAGCTAGCTCAACTATGGTTCACAGGCAGATGGTTGTGGTGGTAATAGTCAGGAACCTTCTTCTTGCCTAAGTCTAATGAATACAAATAATGTGATGAGTAACTGACTTTATTACAAAAAAACCTGGAAAAATTGCCTCAGTTATTCTCTGGGCTCATTAGACACGGAATGGTTTCAGCACCAAGAATGCTGGCATTTAACTTCACTTATGAGGCCAACTTTAAGAGTATACCCTTTTTCATGTTGTTTTCTACTTCTTCATTTTTGTGTTAGAAATAGATAGGAGTGGAATGTAAGACTACAATCCAAGAATAGGTGGATGAATGCAAATTGTGTCTGGTCTCCCCCTACTCTTACTTGATTCTGGTAGAATTTTATCTGACAGTCACTGAAAGCTTCTCTTCAGCAGTTTTTTCATTAGCCCCTAGGAAAAAGTGGCCAAAATATGGTTAAATATATGGTTACTGATTTCATAAAGGCAACGGTAGCTTTTGGGGTAGAGAGAAACAAGCCCAAGAATGCATTTTGCTTTTACCTGATAATCATTAGCCTGTGTTCTCTGTGAGTTCCAATTACTATCATATATTTTTACATTCATTTATTCATTTATTTAATGAATAGTACTCATTTACTTAGTACCTACTATATGCTTGGCATTGTTCTAAGTTCTGAGAATGCAAAAATATATGAGAAACTGTTTCTGCCCTCATAAAGCTTATGATTAAGTGGCTACTGATAGCTTACCTTTGTATTGTATTTTGGAGTTTTTCAAGTGCACAAGCATTGTAACAAAATCCTTTAAGAAAATCTCAAGGGAGGTAGGGTAGGTAGTAAGAAATAGTCCCATTTTAAAACTGAAGAAATTGAGGCTCACAGAAGTTAAGTAATCCATCTGGATTGCACAGAAGGTTAATAGCAGAGAGTGTTAATTGTTAATTCTTCTAAGTTTCACATTTTAATGTAAACAGTTATTTATATGTGAAATTTTACTCTAAGAACCTTAGGTGAAGTTGGATGTCTGTTTTTAATCTCTTTCGGTAATAATAATGTCCTGACCTAGATTCCTGAAATATAGGTATTTCATCCAGGTTGATTCATGTATTGCAGATCTGAACTATTGATAAGATGTCATGAAAAGAAATAGTAGTTGAATTTGTTGGTTGTTGAACCTATTTTGTAGTCAAAATTCTAGTGGTCTCAGAATGACTGGAGTCTACTTACCAGTTAAGGATTGACTCATCATATGGCAGCTGTGGTAGACTTGAAAAGGACATACAGGCAATTAGGAAGTGTGTATTTCAAAGCAGTGAATCACGTTTAAAGGATTACTTAAGAAAATGGGATCATGTCTCCTGTATCCTAAAGAAGTCAAATAACATGTTTTTTTCTTTTTAAATAACAAAAAATAGAGACTTTTGCCCCCTTTAACCTTCTTTTCACACACTTTCATTTCTTATTTCAAATTAGATTTTGTGGTGGTTACTATCTCTCTTAACATAGCCTGCTATGAGAGGGTTTAATCTTTCCAGGATGAAAACCACAAAAAATACGGACGTGGTCAGCAAATGTTATTATTGCTTTTTACAGGCGGCAGAGAGTGTCTGAACCAGTGAGTCTCAAGCCTGGCACATACCAGGGCCACCTGGGGAGCCTGTAAAATTCGCTGCTGCCTGGGCCATAGTTTACCCAGAACCACAGAATCTCCAGCGGTGCGGCCCAGGCATTAGCATTATTTTAAATTATTCGTAGCTAATTCTAATTGTGCAGCCAGGGTTGAGAATAGCTAGAAACTCCCACTTCTGTTGGAAAGGAAAGAAATCAAATCAAGGTAATTGATACTAGAGAGTGAACAGCTTATAGTGTCATGTGAATTTCTGAAGTCAGTATCTAATGGATATTCTGGTCAGTGTGACAAAGTGTAATGAAAACATTCAGGTAAGGGCAGAAAATATTTCAAGCAGGAGAATCTTTTGCACTTCTTAAATGTCACCACTTAGATGGCTATCCCATCTTAGCTTAGACAACTGCTTTGCTTGTGTGGCCCTGGCTTTGAATTAGATTCCTAAAATCAAATGTGTTAAAACACTTATCTGATGCCCAGATTTGAGTAGATTTTTCTGAAAACTTAAATTTATAGGAATGTAAATATGTTTGATTGCCCAGAGCCTTGTTGTATATCTATCTTTGTCCCTTTATCCTTACAGCTCTACCTGTACAGGGAATGTAAAATGGACACCCTGAAACAATCAGTGGCATATTAGAGCATTTGAAGCCTCATTTGCTTTTTTTTAAAGGTATTTTGGCTAATATAGAAGGGTGTGGGTATCAGATTATCAAAATATTTCTCAGATTTTCTAGTCACCTAAAGTGTATTCACCTATTTATTACATTTTTCTGTGCATTAACCTTAACATTTATGCATTCAGATTAGAATGCCTATACTCTTCTTTTATGGGCAGGTGGTAATGCCTATTATATTTGTCAAATTCTTCAGTATAAGGGTGTGGGCAGTGGGGTAAGAGAGAGTAGAATTTACATCCTCTTACTGGTAAAGCTGTGTGACCTTAGGCAAATCAGTAACCTCTCCAAGCCTCAGTTTCCTTGTCTGTAAAATGGGAATGATAAAAGTTCCTGTCTCTTAAACTTGTCATGGAGTTTTAAAAAGCTAATGCATGTAAAGCACATGGCACTGTGCTTAGTACATAAGAGTTAAAAATTATTATCATTATTGCTTTTATTGTTATTCAATTCTTTGAAAAAAAAGGTTGAGGGAAGATGAATAATCACTTTGGATTAAGGATTTTTCAGTGGAAAAATTTGCATTTATCCCTATTGCAAGTATTAATGTAATAATGTAATAATTTGAATGTCTGAAATCTAAAATCAAGAGCTATGACAGCATATTTCATTTCAAAGGAAATGAAATAATTTGAATGTCTGAAATCTAAAATCAAGAGCTATGACAGCATATTTCATTTCAAAGGAATGCTGTAAAATTTCATCTATTTTGGTATATGCTTTATCAAAGTCATTTTGCCTGCCTCTAACATTTTATGGGAGTGGCTAGGAAATATGCACCCATTAGAAAGGAGAGAAGTGCAGTTTCCTTCTGGCAAGTCACAGGAATTCCTTGGGATTGGGGTGGGTTGGGGTGAGGTGGGATGTGATCCAGTCAGGAAAGTGCTGCTATAAACTCTAATTCTTTTTTTTTTTTTAACATAGCTTCCAATTCTTATTTGAATATTAATAGATTGACTTATCTCAGAACTAATTTAGGGTGAGAGACAAAACCTTGGGAACAGAATGTAAAGATAGTCATGATCTTCCAGTCACTTTACAGAAATGTCTATTTGCTGACCCTCCTGGTCACCTTCTCCAGAGCACAAAAGTACCACATATTTTTCTCCTCTTTCAGTATGTCTTAAGTGATATTATTTAGGTGACTTTATGTTACCGCTCATTTCAGAAACAAAATACAAACAGACACAATAAAGGGCTTAACCTAAAGATTAAAGCAATTCACAAAGAGCGGGAATGGAAACTAAATTCCCCACATTTTTTCCCTTGGCTTTGAATTATTTTTTCCCTTGGGGTAGCTTTTATTTCTCTCTTTTCACTGATACTAACAGCTTATTACAACTCGTGTCTGTCTGTACTGGGTTCCCCTCTTATTAATCTCTCGTTCCATGCCTACACTTTGAATAGCAGTTTCCAAATTCGAGAATCATTACTTCCTTAGCTCTTGAGGGTGAAAGCCAGCATGTATCCATGTATACATTTGCGGTTGGAATCTTACCCAGTTATTCTGTTAGTTACAAAAGTAGGCATTGATTGATGTGTGATAGGAGAAGAGTGTCTAATTTCAGGAATATTTTATTTTGGCAGCAGGTGAGAAGGTTTTTGTTCAATGAATTCTCCATGAAAGCACTAATATTTATCTCTACAGACTATGATTTTTCTATTCCTGTGACTATTGGAGTCCATTCTCACATTTTCTCTTCTATATTAGGCATGTTTGAGACTTCCCTGGTGGTCCAGGTGTTAAGACTCCGTGCTTCCACTATAGGGGGTGCAGGTTCGAACCCTGGCCGGGGAAGTTCCACATGCCGCCCCGTGTGGTGTGGCCAAAAAAAAAAAAAAAAAAAAGAAGTGTATATTAGGCATGTTTGCTCATTGCTAAACCTTTTCAGTTATTCATGATCCTAATTAGAATTTCTAGATGAATTAAAACACATTTCCTTTTAGATGATGTTGCAGACATCAAATGATTAAAAAAAACAAAGTAATTATTCTACCAGGAGCTTAATGAGTCATGCTCTGGGGCAAAGTGGGGATTGGCAGGAGGAAGGAGGGAGGTGAAGAAAAGTAAAAAGTAAAAAGCAGGCATGTGTCAGGAAAAACTCCAGCCAGGGTTGATGGGCTGAGCTTTATTGATGCTGCTTTATGATATGTGTCAAAATAAATGCAGGAAACAGCTTTTGCTTCAAAATTTGGAACGTTGTGGTAACTGATATTTAAGTGAAGGAATGTTACAGTTGGAAGAGCTGACCTAAAACTCTTTCCAAAACTATCAATTTTATTTATTAAACTTACTGAAGAAAAATGACAAGAAAGGGCATAGATCATTTATTTATTTGACAAGGTACTCAGAGTTCTTTTCCTTAGTAGAGCAGCAATTAAGATGGGTTTTATTATGCTCAGCATGTGTGTTTGCCCAGTTTGAAATTGTTTACATATTTACTGGCAAGGCACTAATGAAAATAAATCAGCCCAAAGGACTTTTATCTCCCTGTCTGTGGAACACTGTGAAAGGTGCATTTTTAATGGATGATGACCACAGTTGTTTTTAGGATTCCTGAATGAAGTCATGAAGTCTTAAGAATTTTGGAACCCAAAGTTTTGACTCATGTTACAATTTGAGTAACTGCTTTATAGAAAAGGGCCTGGTCTAATTTTTAGCCTGTGCTTCATTCTTCCAAGTTGGAGGCTCATTTGCTGAGGATAATATTTATAAGTCCCATAGTTAAGGAAATTCTTTAGTTAGACGTAGTTGTGAGAAAAGAGATACATCTAGGTCACTTTAGGGCACCATTTCTCAAATCAGGTGTCCTATGCTACACGTTGGCAGTTATGTGTGCTTCGAAATAGACTGCTAAATAGGATTAAACTCTTTTTTTTGGAGCAAGATTTCTAAGAGACTTTAAAATGCAAGTGGACATTGCAACTAATCAGGAAAGGACATGGCATTCAGCATTTCCCAGACTATCATCAAGCAGTATCTATTCTCATCTCTTAGAACTCTAAAGTTTCTCAGAACATAGGGGAAAGCTGCCAGGAGTGATAGGGTTCTTCATAAGTACACAGCTGGCAGTCAGCCCCTCTGGGCCCCTGTACATTGGGCCTAAAGTACACTGGCATGCCTGATTCAAGAGCAGGGCTTGTGACCCTCTTCTCTGTGCTACTTGTATTTGTACTTCCTGAGAGGGAGGAATGGAGTCTATTGGCCACTATCCAATATGGGGCACTCCTATTGATCTGTCTTTAACCATGGTGCCCCAGAGTACTTGGGCCTCAGCAGGAATTCCTGGACCAGTTAGCTATGGCCAAGCTAGTAATATGAAATGGCCCAAACCACAGAATTTTGGTGCTGTTTTTCCTTAGATGGAGGCTGTGTCAGGTAGTTAAACTTTAAGGGCTGTTCTGTTTAGGTGGCATTCATCTTCAGGTAAGATAGTCATTCATTCATTCAGCAGTATTAGATACCTATTATGTATTGAGCACCATGTTAGGCTATGGGGATACAAATGTGAGTAAGATACCTCCTGGTCCTCAAGCAACTTATGGGTCATTTAAACAGTTCACATAATGGTTGTTCTTGCTTGCTTCATAAGATATTATTTGGATATAAAATCAGTCACTTCATTTTTTTTTATATATATATATATTTTTATTTTTTTTTGGCTGCATTGGGTCTTTGTTGTGGTGCGCGTGCTTCTCATTGTGGTGGCTTCTCTTGTTATGGAGCACAGGCTCTAGGCACGCGGGCTTCAGCAGTTGCAGCACGTGGGCTCAGTAGTTGCGGCTCGCAGGCTCACGGGCTCTAGCGTGCAGGCTCAGTAGTTGTGGCACACAGGCTCAGTTGTTCCGTGGCATGTGGGATCTTCCTGGACCAGGGATCGAAACTGTGTCCCCTGCATTGGCGGGCAGATTCTTAACCACTGCACCACCAGGGAAGTCCCAGTCACTTCATTTTTGAAAGTCAGTATGGGTGATTAAAATATATATACATAACATCCTGGTTATTTTCCTGTCACTATTTGATCTTATGAGTCTAAATGTTCTGCAGTATTCCCCCACAGAAACCAGTACCAGGTAGTGCTAGCACAGGCGTGGGGCACCAGGAATGCACTACTTGTTGGGTGTTTAATTGATAACAAGGCAGATTATGACTTCTTTCTCATGCTTCTTTCCTGGACCAGTTAGCTGTGGCCAAGCTAGTAACATGAAATGGCCCAAACCACAGACAAAGTACAAATCTGTATGATGCCATCTTTTTTTCCCTTGTGCATTCTCAGGACAGGCAGCCCAGATGGTACTTGACTGATTGTAGGGCAAGAAAAGAACATGGTAGCAGCATCCACAGCTCTGCCAGAAGGAACACTTCTGTAGCACTTGTGTGGATCTTTGCTGCCTGTGGGCTATTCATCCCTGTGCTTCAGTGCAGGCCTTGATGAAGAAGAGAAGTCCAGGGCAAGAGAAAAATTAATTTGTTCTCTTATCTGAGTTTAGAAGGATTCTGGACTCATGGCGTCCTAGGCTTCAAGTTCAATACTGCAGTGTAGAGGGAGCCCTACACTGTTGGGTTCTGATTAAATATGTTGTAAATTATATGCAGGAACATCAACAGGTTAAATATCTATTTGGGTTAAAAAAAAGGAAAGATTTCCACCCAGGAAGTTTAGATATATCTATTTGAGTATACTTCACAGTTAAAGAAAGTTGGGATATCTTGGGATAGAAAGGATACAAGGCAAAATTACTGAATTTACTTTTGAAATTGATACCAGTTGCTAAAAAGATTGTTTTGGATTACTTTTCATTCATAGCCAGACAGAGACAGTGAATGGGGAAAGATACTCTTCCTGGGCCTTCTCCTCAGAACCCCATCACTCATCCTTCTTTTGATTAATATTATGTAAAGCAACAATCTCATGCATTGTTCTTTATGGGTTCATCAGGTAAATGCTGACCCCAGAACTAAGTGTTAGCACTGCTTTTCCTTTGGTCAGCTCTTTGTGCATGTGTTCTTCACAGTTTTCTGAGAGCTTACTCACCATGAGGCAGGCACTATGCAAGGCACCTGGGGAAATAAAACAGTGCACAAGGCACACTCCCTGCCATCACTGACAGGGACAAAAGTAAACATAATACAAAACATGGAATGTGTGTGGTACACTCCATACAAGGTGGTGTAAGGGAAGTTGTAACAGCTCTGTAGAATATGATCATGACTAGGCAGATTCTGGCTGCTGTTGGATTGGTGTGGACCAGTTTGTGAATATGCTGCATAAGAACCCCAGGCAACAAAATGGCAACCTCATTTTGTATAAACATGGAACTCATGTTATTGTATTCTTTCAGAACTGCACTTTGCAACTTCTGTGCACTCTTGAAACAACAGGCTGTGACACCATAGCTTTTGTTCCTTTTGGACAAGTTCACCTTCTGGGAACATAAATGGGTACTTGGTATATTGTAGGTTATCACCAGCCCCCAGCATGGTCTACAGTCTTGTCTGGTGCTCAGTGTTTCAGGAGCAGGTCTAAGATATGCCTTTCTTTAAGACAAAGTGTTCTCTGATTTATGATAATAAATATTTTAATATTTTAATGAAGGAGCTTTCTAACTTTTATTACGTATTACCTCTTTTAAAAGATCATATTCACTTACCATAAATCATTGATTTTGAAGCACATATTTTTTTGTATTTTAACATTTTTGAAATCAGGATGTGTTTTACCATCGTGGCCTGCCATCATTTAGTTGCCAGTATTCCTCCTTATTCTTTAAAAAAATCTTCTTAAAGACACATGATTCAACTGGGGGAGCATTGGAGGCCCTCCACCCCTGCCCATGTTTCTGGTACCTGACACACTAAAGGAATTCAGGGATTCATGCCCCTTGGGTCCTACAGTTGTGAGAAAACCAGGGCACCTTATCTTACATCCTGACATATTATTGTGTCCTCTCCTTTGTGAGAGAGGGAACAATGGTATAGATAGGTATGGGATAAAATTGGTTCATGAATTTATACTGTTTCATAATGACTTCATCTAACATTCAGGGAATGCTACAAAGTATATATTCTTCCACTGTGCACTATACCCATGGACATATTTGAAGAATATAACAGGTATGAAAGACACTCCTATATGATAAGCTAAATGACTATGAGAGGTGTAATAGTACAGTATATGAATAATACCAAATGACAGGGTCAGTTACTCAATATAAATCCTGAGCAGGAAGAGGTTACTTTGGGTTGGTAAAAGTTAATGGAAGGTATGAGAGGTAAACTGGCTTTTGAAAACAATAAAAGATTTGGATAAGAAGAAATGGAGGTGAGGGAAAATATGTTCTCTTCCCTAAAATTTTTTAAACATCTATCTCCATTAGAGGACTTCAAAGTGAATGTGTATTTTTAGGCTCTTTTTTTTTTTTTTAACATCTTTATTGGAGTATAATTGCTTTACAATGGTGTGTTAGTTTCTGCTTTATAACAAAGTGAATCAGCTATACATATACATATGTTCGCATATCTCCTCCCTCTTGCGTCTCCCTCCCACCCTCCCTATCCCTGAACATGCACTTGAAAATACAGCATACATTTATGACATTGGCTGTTTTACTAAGAACCAATTAAAATATATCTGCTTTTCTGGGAATTCTGAATATTTTTCACTAACTTGCGGTGGCAAAGGAAGACAACAAAGCACTGACTCATCTTTGAGATGGTGCAGAAAGGATTAGCTGGGCAGACTTAACTCCAGAGAGGTTTCAAGGGGACTGGCTATCTTAGACCTGAGTTGAAGTGAGTATAACCCATGACTCACAGAGAACTCTTGAAATGGGTAAAATGACTAAGCCATTTTCATCCGAAACAAGCTGGACTAGGCCACACTTGGATTATTTAGCAGGAAATTATGAGGTCTTCTAAATAAACAAGCCACAGTTTGGCAAAATAGTCTCAGCTTCCCTTGTGGTTATGCCACTTACCTTTCCAATCATCACAGTGAGCCCCTTCTTCCTGAGCTCGGACTATGAAATGCTGTGCTACCTGCAGGACTTAGCTGAGGGCTCATTTTTATTCTTAAATAGGCCTGATTTCCCCTTTCCCTTTTCTTTTTTTTTTTTAAATCAGTTTACTGTTTTTATTTTTATTTATTTATTTATTTATTTATTTTTGGCTGCTTTGGGTCTTCGTTGCTGCGCGCGGGCTTCTCTCTAGTTGCGGCGAGCAGGGGCTACTCTTCGTTGTGGTGTGCAGGCTTCTTGTTGTGGTGGCTTCTCTTGTTGTGGAGCACGGGCTTCTAGGCGCGTGGGCTTCAGTAGCTGCAGCACGCAGGCTCAGTAGTTGTGGCTTGTGGGCTCTAGAGCGCAGGCTCAGTAGTTGTGGCGCACGGGCTTAGTTGCTCCGCGGCATGTGGGATCTTCCCAGACCAGGGTTTGAACCCTTGTCCCCTGCATTGGCAGGTGGATTCTTAACCACTGCGCCACCATAGAAGTCCCCCCTTTCCCTTTTCAGTCATTTCCTTCCTTGCTTCTTCTAACACTTTAAAGCTCAGTTTGAGTGCTCCAGAACAGTTTATCAATAAAGTTTGAGGTTATGTCTTTACATTTGCAGTATAAATCTAAACTTTAAAACCAAGTGATGAAGACCCACTCTGCTATCATGAACACCAGATCATGTTGCTTATTTAACATTTTTCTTTCTATTTTCTGCTTATCTTTGGTTCTAATAATTAAAAGCCCTATGCAACACATTTAAAAATTCTTCCATTTTAACAATTTTTCTCCCAGACTTGGGGCATCAGATTCCCCTCTATACATCTGTTCCATTCTTTCTATCTGCTGGAGGAGCGGTTATCCACCATGTTGCACCCTAGATACTTTTGTAAAATACTGCTGCCCAGGCCCTATCCAGAGAGATTTTAATTTATTGGTCTGAAGTAGGGTTCAGAATCAGAATATTTTAAAATTGAGATCTAGTTGATATATAACATTATGTTAGTTTCACATGTATAACATAATGGTTTGGTATTTGTATATATTGTGAAATGTTCACCACAGTAAGTCTAGTTAACATCCACCATCACACATAGTTACATATTTTTTTGTGTATGATGAGATCTTTTAAGATTTACTCTTAGCAGCTTTTAAATATACACTATATTATTATTAACTGTAGTCACCATGCTGTGCATTACATCTCCATGACTTATTTATTTTACAACTGGAAGTTTGTATCTTTTGACCACCTTACCCTTTTTGCCCAACCTTCACCCTCTGCCTCTGTCAACTACCAATCTACTCTCCCTATGTATGAGGTTTCTGGGTTTTTGTTATTGTTTCTTTTGTTTGTTTGTTTGTTTGAGAAACATTGTATTAGTGTTGAAACCTGGTCAAACCCAGTAAAAATCTCTAAATCAGAGGGCAAGGCCTGTCCAGCTTAGTGAATCGCAAGGCAGAATATCTCTGGCAGCTACTGGAACAAAGAACTGCTGTGGATATCCAGAACATTCTTGGGCCCCAATGCTGAATTATCCCTAGATTAAGGATTTTGACTTCTTTGTCTGTTTCTTCCCTCTAGCTTCAGAGTGGCACATCCAGTCACCCTGGGAGCTAGTGCATACAGTACCTTTATGAAGCTAGATGGTGTCTTCATTGTTTCAGATACTTTGCTGTTTTCTGGGAAATTGTTGGAATAAATATACAAATTTATGATAACCTTGTAAATGGTACCCCATGGAGTTGTGCAGTGCACAGCCTGCACAACCATACCCTGTGACCCATCATGTTCTTGTTTTTCCTGTTTAAACAAGTCATGACCTGAACTAGTGACCTGGGGACTATAGGCCCCAGATGACAATCGTTGGCAGCCTGGTGTAGGCACAGCAACTAAGATAAAAGGCAATTTTAAAGTCTGAGATGATGGGTTAAGATATTCTCAAAAGGCTCCCTGCCTCATGGCTCTGTCATGTTGCTTAATTTAGCCCAGGTTGCTAGGGAAATGAATTCAAAATTGACCAAGGCAGTGTCTAAAAGTACTGCCTGAATAATAAATTAAATTCATGGCAAATATACCCTTTGCTTGACAACCTTGGATGGATTTATTTGCTTACGCAGAGCTAAAGACTAACATAACCTGCCCAGTCTTGACAAAATCGCTGAGTAAGTCGCACTTATTTTCAGATTCCTCAGCATCTTCTTTTTTTACTTTTATCTTTTTTTTTTAGCATGCTGATACTTTTAGTTTAATTTAATTTATTTTTTATTCAATTTATTTAAACTGAAAAGACAAAACAAAACAAAAACTGTTCACCCATTTCTCCCACTCCCCACTGCCCTGCCTCTGGCAACTACCAATCTGGTCTCTGTATCTATTAGCATGGTTATTTATTTATTTTTTAGATTCCACATATAAGAGAGATCATATGGTATTTTTCTTTCTATAACATCTTTTTTGTCCCTTCTGCCTGGAAGTGAACACCTAGAAAAGGCAGCTATATTACACATGGAATATTCTGATAGACATATTTAGCCCTGCACCTCACTGCCTGGCCAGTGGGTTCCATGGATGGTTCCTGTCTTCATTGCAGTTGCACTTAAGCAGGCCTGATGGTGTAGTTGTGCTGTCTACAGGAACTTTCTGCAATGATGGAATGGTCTATAATCTGTGCTATCCAATAAGATATGTTTGTGTATATGTATGTATGTATGTGTGTGTATCTCTAACTGTATGTGGCTATGTACAGAGCACTTGAAGTGTGGCTAGGGAAACTGAGGGATTGAACTTCTAATTTTCAATACTTTTAATTAATTTCATTTAAAATTTAAATAGCTACAGGTGGCTAGTGGCTACCGTACTGGACAGTGCAGGTCTGAGAGAGAGGTCTTATCTAGAGTGGGAGGAAACTCATTTGTTGTGCACCTTCCCATCGTCAGGGACTTTTTTTTAAATGATCTTATTTAATCTCATGAAACCCCGCAGGGTAGATATTATTCTCTCCATCTTATAGAATGAAAATAACTGAAGCTCAGAGAATCAATCGCCCATATTATATGACTGATAAATGATCAATTCAGCATTCAAACCTTGGTCACTTTGGTTCTAAAGCCTGTGCTTGAAGTTTTCTTCGGGAGGTGGTTTTCACTGTGAAGAGTTAGAAACGAAATTTAGAATGAAAGCATTAACGATAACCACCAAAACACTGCCATCAAACGTCACCGAATGATAAGAGAATTGCCCAGAGAGGAGAAGGGAGTGTGTGCTGGTGCTGGGCAGAAGCAACACCTAGTGGACGGGGGGTGTTGGGGGGTGTGGCAGGAAGATGAGAGACCAAAGCCACTGTGCCGGTGACAACAGGTTTCCCTCGGTGTGGCCTCCTCAGCGTGTCATATGCAGAGTCATGTGCTCTGTCCTTACTATTTCCTTTCTCTGTCAGATTAAAATTGGGCTTTAGTACTCTAAATAGAACCATCAGAAGCTTGCTTATTAGTCGCTGCTGAGGACTGAGTACAGGTACATCTGGGAGTTGCCAGCTTCTTTTCCTCAAAGCCCCAAACCTGCTAAGGGCAGGACCTCTGTTGAATGGCTTCTCGCCTCACCTCCCACTTCCTCTCTTCCTTTATTTCTTAAGATGCTCAGAGTCCGTATTTATTGTCCTGTGTTCTGCTTTATTCATGGCTGTTCCCCACATCTAGTGAATATGCATTCATCCTCGAGGCCGTGGTCTCAGCCCTGCTACATCAGAATTAACTGTTGCACTTTAAAAAATCCAGCTGCCAGATATCTGCCCAAACCAACCGAGTCTGAATTTCTGGGAGTGGGGTCCCACCATCAGTATGTTTTACCAGTTTTCCAAGGGCCTTTGGTGTGTAGGAAGGGCTGAGAAGCACAGTCCTTGCTGATGAGCCATCTGTGTGCCTCCCAGAGTTCTATCATTCCCAGATATTTCGAACCCAGGGCACTAGGTAGATGAGGGTTGTGGGTGGAAAAGGGTGAGTGTTGCAGGTGATAAGAAACAGGCAGTTTGGGGACTTCCCTGGTGGCACAGTGGTTAAGAATCCGCCTGCCAATGCAGGGGACACGGGTTCGAGCCCTGGTCCAGGAAGATCCCACATGCCGCGGAGCAACTAAGCCCGTGTGCCACAACTACTGAAGCCTGCGCGCCTAGACCCCGTGCACCACAACGAAGAGTAGTCCCCGCTCGCCGCAGCTAGAGAAAGCCCGCGTGCAGCAGTGAAGACCCAGTGCAGCCAAAAATAAATAAATAAATATTTAAAAAAAAAAAGAAACAAGCAGTTTGAAAATGACTCAGGGAACCTGAAGGTGAGGAAGACGCAAGAGAAGTGGCAGGGGCCCCTCAGGGGGCTTTTTTCACAAGCCATTATGGATAATGGGTGGAGAACAGGAATCCCTGGTGGAAGAGAGAGCATCAGGGTGAACTATCAATAGTGACATTTCTTCCGTTTGATGTCATTTGTTGAGAACCTTTTGTACCAGCCCATGCTGTAAGGGCACAAAGATAGATAAGAGGGGTGTCTCCCATGGAAAAAGTTGCAGGGTCTGGAATCAACAAAAAGAAGAGAAAAATTAGGGGAAAACCCTCATTTGACCAAGTAGGAGTAACCCGCTTTTAACTCTGTTTGTGTATGTTTGCCACTTATTACCCAGCACAATTAGCTCTCAGACACATCATTAAATGTGTGTCAGGTTCTCTTTGTAAGTTGTAAGTTGTATTCAGCTGCAGCAGTATCCTCTATTTATATCTTCTTAGCCTTCATGTGGTCTGTTTGTGCACAGTTTAAACAAATTGAAAGGAACCTGAGTGCCATGTCCACCTGCAACTTCTCCTAAAAGGATTATGTGTGAAGTAAATGTCTATAATATTTTTTGGAAATGCATTATATAAGTCCACTCATCTTCTTTTACACCCCCTTGCCAACCCATTCCCTCTACCACATCACAACTAACAAGCTTCCATTTCTAACCATAGCCTAAATCAAAGTATTTTCTGTGCTTTGATGGGGCCATAAATGGGAGAATTAAAGAAAAACTTCCCTGTTGGTCTCAAGATTCTGTGTCTGGGGGAGCAGCACAACGTCCTCTTCTGCCCTGGAGGCTACATCAAGTGTGTCTCCATGGCTTTGTGCCTGCTTGCCACGTGCTTCAGCATCAGCATTCACTTGAAAAACTATCTTCATTTTATCGTGAGTGTAGTGCTCAGGGTGGGGACCTCACGCAGGAGAAGGGGGGAGCTTGAGGACGACAAGCACTCCTATCCTCTGGGCACTTGACTTCCTCTTTGTACCCTCATAGATAACATAAACAAGGCATCAATTAGTTGCATCTGTCTTTGTATTTTATATGAATGGAATCATACAATGTGTACACCTTTGTGTCTGGTTTCTTTCATTTAACACTATGCTTGTGAGATTCATTCTTGTTGTTGTGTGTAGTTGTAGATTGTTTACCTTCACAGCGATAGAGTTTTCTACCGTGTGAATATTTATCCATTCAATATTTATCCATTCAAATCCATTTATCCATTCAACTGTTGATGGATATTTGGGATAGTTTTCAGTTTGAGGTTGTTACAATTGCTGCTATGAACGATCTGGTACAAGTAATCCAGTGACTATATATACAAATTTCTGTTGGGAATATACCTAAAATTGGAGTTGTCAGGTGATAGGGAATGTGTGTGTTCAGTTTAAATAGATACTGTCAAACAGATTTTCAAAGTAGTTGTACTAATTCTCCTGTCCACCAGCAGTGTATGAGAGCCCTGGTACCTCCACTTGGCCTTTTCTATCTTTTCATTTTAGGCATCCTGGTGTGTGTGTGTAGGATCACACTGTGATTTTAATTTGCAATTTCTTGGTGACTATTGAAGTTGAGCATCTGTCGTGTTTATTGGCCATCTATAAGTAATTTCTGCTGCTTGTTTTATTATGGTTATTTTAATAACTTATAGACAAATCTCTTATCCTACTTTTTCACTAGGAGTTTTCATAACTTTCTTTTTTACTGCTACAATGTCATGGAGAAATCAAATTCCCATTTCTTAGGCTAGTACAGTCATTTTCTTAAATTGTTCAGTTACCTGGTCATAAAAGGAACAACTGTTGTCTCTCAAAGCAAAGAGGAGGATTTCACTGAAATCAAATGATTAAATGTATAATAAATGTGAACAGATTGAAGGAAAATGATGCAGTCATTTTGGAATGTATGCCTGATATGTCTTTAGATATTTTGTATCAGTTATATCTTCCTCAAAAGACAGTCAGCCTTAGTGCCGAAAGAACAAGCTAGAGAAAACCTTATCCTGATGGAGTTTGTTTTCTGAATGAGAATACTGTTCTAGAGTTGATATGCCATGGATAAAATTTGATTTAAATCAAATGAGCTATTGTTTAAGAGTCCTTTTCTGTTATTGGAATTCAAGGCTGCCAAGCTGTTCTGTGAAGTGCAGTGATGGAACTTCAGAGAAGGCGTCCACAGTTAGGTGAGTTGGATAAACTCATTAAACTAACAGATTCGAGCATTTGGGGCTTTGCTCAAGACCACATGGGCAGGGTGACAACCAAGAATAGAAAAGCTGGAGAAAAGCAGGAGTCACAGAAATATAATAAGCAATATTATCTGGCCCTATCTTCATTTTTCTCTTCTGAGCAAATACACAGGGGATTTATTGCCTGTCAGTGAGTGACAACAGTATATAAAAAGGACTGGTTCTCCTTGTTGGAGAAAAATATTTTAATTGGTCATATATTGCTGACTGAACCTTCTTATCCTTTGAAGCATCAATAGAATTTAAACTGATCCTAAATCTTTCCAAATTGCTTGTTGAGATATTTTTCTACACAGAGAATATTCTTAAGAAGATGTTTAAATCAAGGACAGTTTTCTCATAACTTCAATTTCTTTGACCTCTACTCCGTGGGTCAAGAGTACACACAGTGCAGATCTCTCTCTTCACCTGTCAGTTCTTGCTCACGTGTGTTCTGGGTTGGCCTTAGCAGTAAATGGATCAGTGCTGTACTGAGAGGGCCCTGAGGCCTGACCATCTATCATCTCATCCCTGTGCCTGTCATTCTATAACTGCTGTATTCCTTTGAGTTTTGAAGGCTTCAGGGTTTTGGAATGAACTTTTAAACATACATGTAAACTTGGTAGAGGACCCACTTGAAATTGTTCTCATTTGACATCTTAGCAAGGATTTGCTAAAATAGATCCTGCAGAGGAAAGAGGGGGAGATGGGAGGGAAGTTATGAGAGAAGAAATGAGTTTGAGACCCAATTTTACAGTCTAGTCTTGATTCTGTCCAAAAAATTTACCAAAAGTAACACTCCTAAAAGTTATACATACATTTACTTCTTATCCCAGGAGCATCACAAATTTGAGGGTACAATGTATTTTGGAACAGACATCAAGAAATGTGATCAAATACATTTTCTGCCATTATTAAATTTGCTCTTAGGTCAAACATAGATTTTTTAATATGTCTCCATTTTCAGCCATTTCCTCCTAGAGATGATGGGTGTGACAACAGAGAGGAAGGGAGACAATTAATTATTTCTTTTTGTTCCTGGCCTTTGCCTCTAAAATTTCTTCTGGCCCATCAAACTAGCACATTCCCTCTGCCTCTAAACAGCTCATGTTTAAAAAATATTTTGAGAGAATTCTTCCACTTTTTTTCCATTCTATCATGAAAATCCCTGGTTATATGTTCTAGAGAAACTTGATACAAGTAATAAACAGGAAAAAAATAGTCCACTGAAAAGACCACCTTATAGAGCTCTCCTTGAGCTCCAGATCGGCTCTCTGACACCCCCTTTTCTCCTTCCTTTTGGAAATGACTGAATTGTACCTTCATGGGTGGTAAACTCTTTGTGCTTCAAGGAGGGAGAGATGAAGATCTGCCTGACTTTGCTGAAGTTAGTCAATTAACACTTTGGGATGGTAGCAGATGTTACTGCCTGGAAGATACATTGACCTTTGATTTGAAAGAAATCAGGGCTGTCAAGTTTCAGATAATTGTGTCTTAGATAATTCACAGCTCATCTGGGGCCCTTGGCTCTTTTATTGATAGTAAGCCATATTTTAACCCATCCTCAGATATACAAAGTCTATTCATCGACTCAGTGAGTCACTAATTTCCTTTAAATTTTCATTAAAAGCAGAGACATTACTAAGGAGCTTATATTAGTCACACTTTGATCCAGCTTCAGTTAGACATTTGAGGCAAGAATGGGCAACGAAACAAATGATGTCGAAAAAGAGAGGCTAGTACAGCTATTGGATACTCCACTCTTCATGTCCAACAAATATGGAAAAATGTGAAGGACCTGTTGGAATGGCATCTGGTCGGCCAGTGTGACAGCTGCAGAGGGAATGGATATTATATTATTGAAGATAGTTTGTGTAAGCTCTCATGTTTGCCCTGTCTCATCCTCCTTTCCCTGTCCTCACTTCTACTATGACATTCTTTGCTTTCATTCCTTCCAGGGAAACAGTACATCTGCTTAAGACATAGAGTTTCTTTTGAAGGACACAAGTAATTCAAAAGCTATTTGTGTTCAGATATTACTTACCTATTTTAAATAGCCCAGCCATGATGAAATACTAGCATAGCAGAATCTAAAATAGTTTGGCCCAGCTTATTAAGTTGTTATGATGCACATTACAGGCTCATTTGCAGTAATTAATTAGTGGAGAGAGGATAAAGCCTCAGCCTTGATTGTTTCTATCTAACAAATGTATTGGAGGAGAGTTCATTTATTAAGAAGAGCACAACTGAGAAGAGTACATATGCAAAAAGCTCCTTTTGTTCTCCCTTCACTTTACATTCTTTTCCAATGCTATTATTTAAAATAAATTTTTTAAAGCTCTAAATAGAAACATGCACTGTGTTCCTTTGCCAGTGGTCTTTTTGACTAAACTGACATTTCCTAAGTCACCATGTTTGCATGCAATGTTTTCTTCTCCTAGTGGTTCCTGGCAGATCTTTGTGCTTTTAACTCTTTCAAATCCTTAGAGTATTTAGGGGATAGAGTTGGAGAAATGATGCGACTCAATTTTCTCCCTCTCCTTGTCAAGCCTCCAGAGTAGGATGAGATGACTAAGTATAGTTTTGTAGAGTCAAAATAGCAATATAAAACCCATACTAAAGACATACAGTATGTTAATACTGTTTTCCCAAACTAGCATCACTATTTTTTATGGATATCTATTTTTTACATGTCAACATGCAAACAGTGATAATTCTTCAATTATTTAGCTCTTAATAGTTTTCAAAGAAGCCATATTTTATATATATAAAATTTTATTTTGTCATCTTCCAAACACTGAAGCAGGCTGGGCAAAATGCTATAACCTTCCATTTACAAATAAGGGAACTGAGATGAAAAGATGCTAAGGCAGCAGACCCCAAACTTTTTGGCATCAGGGAACCAGGGACCGGTTTCGTGGAAGACAGTTTTTCCACAGACGGGGCAAGGGGGATGGTTCAGGCAGTAATGCGAGCGAGCGATGGAGAGCAGCAGATGAAGCTTCACTCCCTCACCCACCGCTCACCTCTTGCTGTGTGGCCCTGTTCCTAACAGGCCGAGGTCCGAGGACGAGGGGTTGGGGACCCCTGTGCTAAGGGATTTGGCTGAAAGCATACAATTGCCTTCGGAGGAAATCAGAGACAGGCCTGGCCTTCTGATGCTCAGCTGGTGCACATTCCTCTATATAAATGTAGCTAAAATTTTAAACATACAGAAAATAAATACTTCAGATACCCTCATGTCCACCTCCCTAGATTTAACAAACATTAGCCTTCTGTTTATTTGCTTCAGGTCATTTTTGTCGGGGCGTTTGTAACCAAGCATTGCCAATGCGTCGAATACTATCCTTTCCCCATCTCTTTTTCATCCCTCCTGCCCTCCCTTAAGAGTTACCATTATCCTGAATTCGTTGGGAAGCATTCTCATGAAAGTTTTGAGACTTTTACTCTATATGTACATGTCTGTGAACATGTATAATATTGCTATGTTTTAAATTTTCGCATATGTGGAATCATATGTACCATTTTGCAACTTCAATTTGGTCCTGTCTCTTCAGTAATGTTTCTAAAATTTATCCATGTAGATCTAGTTCATTCATTTCAACAGCTGCATATTATTCCACTGTATGAATAAGCCACTGTCTATTCATCTATTCCTTAGTTATGGACATTTAGGTTTTTGTCCATTTTTCCCTATTTCAAACAGTGCAGGAAAGAACATCTTTGTGCAGTTCTCCTTGGCCACAGGTGCAGGATTTCTCTGGTCCTGAAGGATATACCTGGACATTTAATTAAAATGGTATGTACATTTTCAGCTTTTCTAGGTATTATCATATTGTTTTCCAGAGTAGTTGTACCAATTTGTTCTCTCACAACCAATATGTAAACTCTTTTTTCACAATCTCTCCAACAATTGGTGTTACCAGTTTTTATATTATTCCTCCCCCCCACCCCATACTATTGGTGTGTAACGATTTCTCCTTGTTTTTATTTAATTCTGATAAGTTTGCTTACCTTTTCTGATATTTATTGATCGTTGAGATATCTTCTATAATTAACTGATTATATTATTTTCTTCTTTTGTTTTTTCTGTTAAACTTTTTTGCATTTTTCTTATTATTTATAGGAATTCCATATATATTCTGGATACTTTAGCAATTATATACTTTGCAAATATCTTCTCCCAATATGTCTCTTGTCTCAACTTTGCTTATGGTGACTTTTATTACTATAGAAGATTTTGATTGTAATGTGCAATATGATTTATCAGTATTTTCCCTTACATTTTGTAGTATTCTGGCTTTTAAGAAATCTGATATCATAAAGATACTCACCTATATTATTTTTCTAAAGGATTAAAGCTTTGCATTTCACACACAGGTCTTACATTCACTTTGAACTTATTTTTGTGGATGGTGAGTGATAGATCTACTTTTTTTTAAAATATAAATTTATTTATTTATTTTTGGCTGTGTTGGGCCTTTGTTGCTGCTCGCGGGCTTTCTCTAGTTGCGGCGAGTGGGGGCTACTCTACGTTGTGGTGCGCGGGCTTCTCATTGCGGTGGCTTCTCTTGTTGCAGAGCACGGGCTCTAGGCACACGGGCTTCAGTAGTTGTGGTGCACGGACTCAGTAGTTGTGGCTCACAGACTCTAGAGTGCAGGCTCAGTAGTTGTGGCACATGGGCTTAGCTGCTCCGCGACATTTGGGATCTTTCCAGACCAGGGATTGAACCCATGTCCCCTGCATTGGCAGGCAGATCCTTAACCTCTGCACCACCAGGGAAGTCTTAGAGAGATCTACTTTTATCTCTTCCTTGTGGATAACCAGTTGTCCCAATGCCTTTTACAGAATATTCCATATTTAAGCTTTTGATTTTTAAGAATTTAGTTTTTATTTTCTATCAAATTTGTATATGTACAAAATATAGATATTCAAGAATTCTATAGTCTTTTTTAAAAATGAAAAAATGGAAGTGCTCTGCTATTACACCTCTTACCATTTCCCCCACCCCAGATACAAACATTATTTTACTCTTTTCATCTTTATAAACTTAAAAAAAACCTTTTTTCTCTTAATAATATGCTTGTGTTACCAATACTTAATTTTTCATTTTGGGGCATTGTTCTTTAACTTTAAATTTTGGAAGATGAGGGTTCTTTCCTGTTTCTACTCTTCTAAAATAGTATTATTGTAATTGTTTTATTGTATTATTTTAGATTTAAATTATTTTAATATGTAAACTCTATTTACAAATGAATTGTGTACTATAAGAATTACTTTTCCTTTCCTGCATATTTTTGGTATGTTTTTCCTGGATTTAGTGTCTTACTTTATTCTTATTTTTTCCTATGTTCTTATAATTATACTCAACCTTTCTCTAATTTATGTAAATCTCCTCTCATGTTTAAATACTTCCATTTTCTGACAACATCATCTTAAAAATTTTTTTTGAGATACAATTCACAAGTTACATTATATTAGTTTCAGATGTATAATGTAATGATTTTGATATTTGTATATATTACTAAATGGTCACCACGATAAGTCTAGTTAACATCCATTGCCACACATAGCTAAAATTTTTTTCTTCTGTGATGATGGAATATTTATTAAACCAAAATTGCAATAATCTATTTTTGGAGAATAGAAACAGGAAAGAACCCTCATCTTCCAAAGTTTGAAGTTAAAGAATAATGCCCCAAAGTAAAAAATTAAGAACTGGTAACACAAGCATATTATTAAGAGATAAAAGGTTTGTTTGTTTTTTAAAGTTTATAAAGAGTGAGAGAGTATTTGGAAGAACCTGATGTGTGTTTGGTGTCTTCTTCCTGCATGGGAGAGGTGGGCAGGAGGCACTCAGAAGGCCCTAATGAGGAGAAAAGTCAGTAAGTGGGAGGGCTGACAATTTGGAAGACCAAGGATACATGAGTTTTCTGTGAGCCAAGTGAAGGTAGCCAGGCTTGCATTGTCTTCAAGCAGACTCCCCCAGGAGCTTCCTCCTAGGCAAGGAGACCCCAGAGATAAGAGAGTGTGGGTGTACTTTTGGGGTCAGGACCTGGGAGAGTACATAAGAGATCAATTGGAAAGTGCATTGTTGCAGTGTGAGGTTCTAAGGTAGGCGGCTGTCTCTCAAAGGGCTCTCAAATTTACTTTTGAGTTCCTGCCACCCAGAGGACACTTACAGCCAGATTTCAACAGCACCATGGAGGGTCCAATGGAGATGTTCTCAGTCATAACAAGTTTGCCGTACAAAGAAGCACTTTGTAAACACTCCTGAAGGAAGTACTCTAATAAGAAGAAAAGGCTAATTCTAGGATATGCAGCCAAAGATATAAGAAATAAGGATGACTAAATATATGTACTAAAGTTCATTTGTCCAAAAAATTATCAGGGGCCAAAGGGAAAAAAACAAAAAACAAAACAACAAGAAACCTTCTTAACATTCTAGAACTAAAATTCTAGATAATATTAGGTTGGAGAAGAGAGAAATAGAGACTAAAGGGTTGTAAATGTGTCTTAACATTATAGCCTCAATATCTACAGAGCGTCATGATTAAGTAATGTTTATTTTTTTCTCTACCAGAAGTATAAGGATGTTTCTATATCAGAAAATTTCAGTGAATTATTTGTAGTATTAAAAATAAAAATCATGTATTCACTTCAAGAGATGCAGGAAAATTATTTGATAATAGCAGCCAGTAAATGGAGTGAGTAGAACAGTGGTGAACAGGAAATGTAATAAGAAAATACCCACTTCCCCTTCTATGTAGGCTGATGACCTTCCCATAGGCAGCTCTTGAGTGGAGGGTGGAGAATCATAACTTTAAATGAAAATAGAGATGTTTTGTTTTGTTCTGTTTTGCCTTAGATTGAGTTTTCTAGAAGCAGAAGCTGAATGTAGAATTCAGGGGCAAACAACTTTTTGAGGACTTCTCTTCAGGAAAAGCCAGTAAGTTTAAGGATAAGGAAGGTGGAAAAGCAGAGCAAGGATGTGATTTCAGGTGAAGTCTAGCCTTGGTCTGATTTATGAGGGAGAGGTCTGCAGCATATCCTTCACGGCAGAACTGTCCCTCCTGGAGCCAGGAGCTCCTTTGAGAGTTCTCCTGAGAGAATTCTCTGGGAGCCATTCATAGACACAGCAGCTGAGAGACAGGCCTGCGAGCCCATTAAATGAGATGGAACAGGGTGGGGGGAACACCTAGCTTCTGCCACACTGATTTATATCTTGGACTGGAAGTTCTAGTTTCTGAATTGTGATCATATTTTACAGCTTAAAGTGATTGTAGGATTTTCTGTATCCTAAATGTGCTCAGAAAAGGCATGAGATTGTTCATGTTTCCATCCAGGGGCAGAGGAAGATGTCTCCTGACTCAAAAGGACAGCAGAATACAGAAAACAGAAACAAAATGGCTTTTTATGATAATGCCTCATGAGTCCTACATGTTCAATATGCCACATGTGTGTATACACACATATATCATGCATATATGCATATGTTTACATATTTTATCACATTTCATAGCATACATACATGTAGGTACCCATATGTATGAATACACACATACATACATATATATTTCATCTAATATCTCTTATAGCTCATAAAAAAAGAATGTTATATTCTTTCAGTGATCTTAAAAAGCAGCCACTGTTAACATCCTTATTGTACAAACATTAAAATCTATATGGCTATTACTGCTATAGCAAAAGTATAGATGATACTCATATTTTCTTGTCAGCGTTCTACTTCTTTGAAATAAAGAAAGTTGAAAAGAGGGCATTTCTTTTTCTGCCAAAGATCTGGAAACACTTTGTCCCTGGAGTAGACTTCCAGCCAAATGAGGATCTCCATAGGAATGGAAGAAATCACACTCTCTGCTCCAGGATCCTGTGTTTGCCAGGTCACATTGCTTTACTTTGGATTTCTACCATCTGAGCGAGGGTCAGTCCGAGGATCTGAGACCCACCGTGGTGCAGCAGATTGCTGCGCATCACCAGGGAAATGTGTCCTCTTGTGTCTTTGCCAGGTAAGAATCTGAAGATGAGGTGTTTGCATCCCTGGCGCCTCACTTTTTGTGCCAAACCAGGACTGCACTGCAAGAAGTCTCCTTGCCAATTTTCCTTTATTAAAAAGATACTCCTTTCCGTGCCCAAGAATAACATGGAAAAGGATAACCATTTAACTATGTTTGACCATGGTCCTGAGGAATTCAGCAGGATCTCACAGAGTTCCAAACTATACATTTTTCAATTCACAAGCAAAGGATGAATGATACATCAACAGCACAATAATAGAAAAGGTGTAATTCTTTAGAAGGCTTAACAATGTCACCAGAGTGCCAAGCATCCATGTTATGAAGGTTGTCATACACCATGGCTATAAACATAGTGTACTAACATTACATTTTGAGCAATAATAGAGTATGCTTCTTTGAAAGTTGTGAAAGCTGAGCTGCCATTAAGGATTTGGCATTTCATTTTGCTGTATGGAAAGCCAGTTAGCATGTGGTTTGACACCCAGCATTTGGGAGTTCGTCCAAGTTCAGTTGTCCTAGACAGTTAACATCTTCTTCTTGTAGAGTTTAGATAGCCCCACTAGCATTCAGGATTTCCAGCCACACACTGCATTATTTTAAAGCACATCTTTTAGTGCCAGACAACGGGCAAATGCTAGTGAAGTTCCAGGTAGAGGCATGTTTATTTGTTTTCTGTGGTTCAGAAACCATTTCCTTTTGCTTGAATAAGACACTGTCTAAAAGCAATTTCCTTTCTCTTTCCATGGCTCCATGAAATGGTAAATTATTAAAATGCTCAGGGCTACTGGTATGATAGTGAATGAGAGGTGATCTCGCATTGGAGGAGGTACTGAGCATAGAGAAAGTTTGAAAAAGGAACATAAATCCCTTCTATGGGACTCAAGGTTGGGTTTTTTTGTCATTAATAGTTCCTCTGTCCTCCCTTGATCTACACACACTCTCCTTGGTTCCACTACTGCATTATAAAGATGATGCATCTCAGGATGAAGTTCTGTCTTTTAGCCCATGTCACTGCTCGGGAGATGTCATGAATATGAAGAAAACAATGAAGTAGAATTCACCAACAAAACTGAATGAAGTTGCTGAAAAGAAAACTTTGTTTGTAGCTGGATCTCTGTGTACAGAGAGACCCAGTACATCCATACTGGACGGCTAGTCAGAAAAATCTAGATTATGGCCCCTGCTCTGACACCCATGTAACTTTTGGCAAGACCTGTAACCACACTAAGCCTCAGTTTTCACTTCCATAAAATGGTGAAACTAGTTACCCGCTTTGCCAACTCCAAAGAATTATTGTTAAGTGTCAAGTGAGGTAATGTATGTGAAAATACATCATGAACTGCAAAGTACTTTCCTAATGTAAAATACCACTAGGACAGAATGTATGTTAAAGCTAGAGTTCAGATTGTTTTTCTTAACTTTTGTCCCTTCCTATTTATTCACACTGCCACTAGGCCCCAGTCATCTCAATTCCTACTCAGGGCTGGTCTCCTGCCTCCAATCCCATCCTTCAAAATCCTTTCATTCCCTCCTGTGCTTTGAAGCTAGGTGAATCTTCCTAAATTACCATTTTCCAGGGAAATATCTTAACTCTTGCAAGCCAGTCAAGTCCCACATAATATTTTAAAGTGATAAAAACGAGATGCCACTTTAAAGGAATAATGTAGATGGTAATGTAATGTAGGTATCAGTTTAGATCTCTCTGTCCCTTAGGAATCTGGAGATCTAAATAAATTGATTCCTACTCCTAATTCCGTAACCCATCACTGGTCAAAATAATGTCATGCACATTACTGACATTATGTATATTTCCTCAAGATTGCTAGATTCATCTGAACTTTTTTCCTCCAAATGACAGAAATTCAACTTACAATATTTTAAGCAAAAAAGTAAATAGGTTTGCTTAAAAAACTGGAAAGTGGAAAGGTGGTATGGCTCGAGGCATGGCTAGCTTCAGTGACTTGAGTTATATCAATAGAATCCCGTCTTTTTCTTTTTGCTCTGCTTTCCCCTGTGTTGTCTTCACTCTTAGGCAGTTTCTCTTCATGTGGTAGACATGCTGATTAAGCAGCCTGAATTAACTAAGATTCATTAGCCATTAATTATTGCTGCAAGTAACAGAAAATAAAATAAAAATGGCTTAAATAAGATAGTCTATTTCTCTCTCACATGTGGGTCTGCATTTGAACAGTTCAGGGCTGGTAAGACAGCTATGTCCCATGAAATCTTCAGGTACCGAATCTCACAGCTTTCTGAACTGCCATCCCTGGAGCAGGGGTATTGTTCATGGTCCAAGACGGAGGTCCTATCATAATATCCATACTCCAAGCAGCAGGATGCAAGAAGGGGAAAAATAATGATGAAGGATACAAAGCAACTGTCTCTTAAGAAAGATTTCTGAAAGCTCTCACATGACATTTTCACTTATGTACCATGTGTTGACATGGTCATAAGTAGCTCCAAGGGAAGCTGGAAAATGTAGGCTTTATTCTATAAGACCATTTGCCTAGCTGAAACTTTATTATTGTGGAAAAAGGAGAAAAAAGATATTGGAGAACAAGTAACAGTTTTTGCCACAGGTTTTTAACCGAACACACATTATATTAGCTTTGTAAACTTCATGGAAAGAGAATATCTTCTCAGGTATGTTTGGTAGAAAACTCCTGGAAAGTCTTTGATAGACCCACCTTGAGTCACATGTTCATTGTTCAACCAATCACTGTCACTGGTGGGCATGCCTGATGAGACCAAGTCATGTGCTCAGCCCTGTGGTGGGGATGGGGGATGGGGACCAGACCAGCCACATAAGACCACATGGAATGGGCTCCTCCAGGATAAAAGCTATGTAGGAAGATTGTGATAGTTAATTTTACATGTCAACCTGACTGGGATAAGGGATGCCCAGACAACTGCTAAAACATTATTTCTGGTTGTGTTTGTGAGGGTGTCTCCAGAAGAGACTAGCATTTGAATTGGTAGACTGAATAAAGAAGATTGCCCTCACTAATGCAGTGGACATCATCCAATCCACTGAGAGCCTGAATAGAACAAAAAGTAGAGGAAGGGCAAATTTGTCCTTTCTGCTTGAGCTGAGACATCCACCTTTTCCTGCTCTTGGAGAAGCATTCCTGGTTTGTAGGCCTTTGGACTCAGACTGAATTACACCACCAGCATTCCTAGTTCTCCAGTTTGCAGATGGCAGACTGTGGAACTGTTCAGCCTTCATAATCATATGAGCCAATTCCTATAATAAATCTCCTCTTTTATATATATATATATATATATATATACACATATATATATATATATATTTCTCCCATTGGTTCTGTTTCTCTGGAGAATCTTGCCTAGTACAGGAAGGATGTCTAATATCATAGAAGAGAGGAAGGGATGCTGGGTGATATGAAGAACAGATGTTCACCATGGCTTCTCTGTCTCCAGTTTCAGCACAAGAATATTTTATTTTATTCTTTGTCAGCTGAGAAGCAAAACTCATTTTCTTCACTGAGTGAAAAAAATCTCCCCCACTGTAATTTCTGTACAGAGTAGTCAGAATAACATTTTACCATATATGTCTAAATATGAAAAAAGCCTGAATATTAAGCTACACTTCTATTTCCCCAAAGAAATACAAATGTTGTATGAATGTAAACCTTTGGAGTTGTGCAGTGCACAACATGAACAACCTTATGAGGCATCCCTAGGTGCTATCATTGGAAATTTTACCCCAAGTGTCAATCAGCCACTGGTGTAATACTAGGAAGAGTTTTTCTTTTTTTTTTTTTGAATTTTATTTTATTTATTTATTTTTATACAGCAGGTTCTTATTAGTTATCTATTTTATACATATTAGTGTATATATGTCAATCCCAATCTCCCAATTCATCCCACCACCAACAACAACCCCCCCCCCCCGCTTTCCCCCCTTGGTGTCCATACATTTGTTCTCTACATCTGTGTCTCTATTTCTGCCTTGCAAACTGGTTCATCTGTACCATTTTTCTAGATTCCACATTTATGCGTTAATATACGATATTTGTTTTTCTCTTTCTGACTTACTTCACTCTGTAGGACAGTCTCTAGGTCCATCCATGTCTCTACAAATGACCCAATTTCATTCCTTTTCATGGCTGAGTAATATTGCATTGTATATATGTACCACATCTTCTTTATCCATTTGTCTGTCGATGGGCATTTAGGTTGCTTCCATGTTCTGGCTATTGTAAATAGTGCTGCAGTGAACATTGGGGTGCATGTGTCTTTTTGAATTACGGTTTTCTGTAGGTATATGCCCAGTAGAGGGATTGCTAGGTCATATGGTAATTCCGTTTTTAGTTTTTCAGGAACCTCCATACTGTTCTTCATAGTGGCTGTATCAATTTACATTCCCACCAACAGTGAAAGAGGTTTCCCTTTTCTCCACACCCTCTCCAGCATTTGTTGTTTGTAGATTTTCTGCTAATGCCCATTCTAACCGGCGTGACGTGATACCTCATTGGACTTCTGATTTGCATTTCTCTAATAATTAGTGATGTTGAGCATCTTTTCGTGTGCCTCTTGGCCATCTGTATGTCTTCTTTTGAGAAATGTCTATTTAAGTCTTCTGCCCAATTTTTTATTGGGTTGTTTGTTTTTTTAATATTGAGCTGCATGAGCTGTTTATATATTTTGGAGATTAATCCTTTGTCCGTTGATTCATTTGCAAATTTTTTCTCCCATTCTGAGGGTTGTCTTTTCATCTTGTTTATGGTTTCCTTTGCTGTGCAAAAGCTTTTAAGTTTCATTAGGTCCCATTTGTTTATTTTTGTTTTTATTTCCATTACTCTAGGAGGTGGGTCAAAAAAAATCTTGCTGTGATTTATGTCAAAGAGTGTTCTTCCTATGTTTTCCTCTAAGAGTTTTATAGTGTCCAGTCTTACATTTAGGTCTTTAATCCATTTTGAGTTTATTTCGGTGTGTGGTGTTAGGGAGTGTTCTAATTTCATTCTTTTACATGTAGCTGTCCAGTTTTCCCAGCACCACTTATTGAAGAGACTGTCTTTTCTCCATTGTATATACTTGCCTCCTTTGTCATAGATTAGTTGACCATAGGTGCATGGGTTTATCTATGGGCTTTCTATCCTGTTCCACTGATCTGTATTTCTGTTTTTGTGCCAGTACCATATTGTCTTGATTACTGTAGCTTTGTAGTATAGTCTGAAGTCAGGGTGTCTGATTCCTCCTGCTCCGTTTCTTTCCCTCAAGACTGCTTTGGCTATTTGGGGTCTTTTGTGTTTCCATACAAATTTTAAGATTTTTTGTTCTAGTTCTGTAAAAAATACCACCGGTAATTTGATAGAGATTGCATTGAATCTATAGATTGCTTTGGGTAAAATAGTCACTTTCACAATATTGATTCTTCCAATCCAAGAACATGGTATATCTCTCCATCTGTTTGTGTCATTTTGATTTTTTTCATCAGTGTCTTATAGTTTTCTGAGTACAGGTCTTTTACCTCCTTAGGTAGGTTTATTCCTAGGTATTTTATTATTTTTGTTACAATGGTGAATGGGATTGTTTCCTTAATTTCTCTTTCTGATCTTTTGTTGTTAGTGTATAGAAATGCAAGAGATTTCTGTGCATTAATTTTGTATCCTGCTACTTTACTAAATTCATTGATTAGCTCTAGTAGTTTTCTGGTAACATCTTTAGGATTCTCTATGTATAGTATCATGTCATCTGCAAACAGTGACAGTTTTACTTCTTCTTTTCCAATTTGTATTCCTTTTATTTCTTTTTCTTCTCTGATTGCCATGGCTAGGACTTCAAAAACTATGTTGAATAATATGGCGAGAGTGGACATTCTTGTCTTGTTCCTGATCTTAGAGGAAATGTTTTCAGTTTTTCACCATTGAGAATGATGTTTTCTGTGGTTTTGTCATATATAGCCTCTATTATGTTGAGGTAGGTTCCCTCTATGCCCACTTTCTGGAGAGTTTTTATCATAAATGGGTGTTGAATTTTGTCAGAAGCTTTCTCTGCATCTATTGTGATGATCATACGGTTTTTATTTTTCAATTTGTTAATATGGTGTATCACATTGATTGATTTGTGTATATTGAAGAATCCTTGCATCCCTGGGATAAATCCCACTTGATCATGGTGTATGATCCTTTTAATATGTTGTTGGATTCTGTTTGCTAATATTTTGTTGAGGATTTTTGAATGTATATTCATCACTGATATTGGTCTGCAATTTTCTTTTTTTGTAGTATCTTTGTCTGGTTTTGGTATCAGGGTGATGGTGGCCTCATGGAATGAGTTTGGGAGTGTTCCTTCCTCTGCAATTTTTTGGAAGAGTTTGAGAAGCATAGGTGTTAGCTCTTCTCTAAATATTTGGTAGAATTCACCTGTGAAGCCATCTGGTCCTGGACTTTTGTTTGTTGGAAGATTTTTAATCACAGTTTCAATTTCATTACTTGTGATTGGTCTGTTCATATTTTCTGTTTCTTCCTGGTTCAGTCTTGGAAGGTTACACCTTTCTAAGAATTTGTCCATTTCTTCCAGGTTGTCCATTTTATTGGCATAGAGTTGCTTATAGTAGTCTCTTAGGATGCTTTGTATTTCTGTGGTGTCTGTTGTAACTTCTCCTTTTTCATTTCTAATTTTATTGATTTGAGTTCTCTCCCTCTTTTTCTTGATGAGTCTGGCTAATGGCTTATCAATTTTGTTTATCTTCTCAAAGAACCAGCTTTTAGTTTTATTGATCTTTGCTCCTGTTTTTGTTCTTTCTATTTCATTTATTTCTGCTCTGATCTTTATGATTTCTTTCCTTCTACTAACTTTGGATTTTGTTTGTTCTTCTTTCTCTAGTTCCTGTAGGTGTAAAGTTAAATTGTTTGTTTGAGATTTTTCTTGTTTCTTGAGGTAGGATTGTATTGCTATAAACTTTCCTCTTAGAACTTCTTTTGCTGCATCCTATAGGTTTTTGATCGTTGTGTTTTCGTTGTCATTTGTCTCTAGGTGTTTTTTGATTTCCTCTTTGATTTCTTCAGTGATCTCTTGGTTATTTAGTAACGTATTGTTTAGCCCCATGTGTTTGGTTTTTTTCCCTGTAATTGATTTCTAATCTCATAGCGTTGTGGTCAGAAAAGATGCTTGATATGATTTCAATTTTCTTAAATTTACTGAGGCTTGATTTGTGACCCAAGATGTGATCTATCCTGGAGAATGTTCCATGCACACTTGAGAAGAACGTGTAATCTGCTGTTTTTGGATGGAATGTCCTATAAATATCAATCAAATCTATCTGGTCTATTGTGTCATTTAAAGCTTCTGTTTCCTTATTTATTTTCATTTTGGATGATCTGTCTATTGGTGTAAGTGAGGTGTTAAAGTCCCCCACTATTATTGTGTTACTGTCGATTTCCTCTTTTAGAGCTGTTAGCAGTTGCCTTATGTATTGAGGTGCTCCCATGTTGGGTGCATATATATTTATAATTGTTATATCTTCTTCTTGGATTGATCCCTTGATCATTATGTAGTGTCCTTCCTTGTCTCTTGTAACATTCTTTATTTTAAACTCTGTTTTATCTGATATGAGTATAGCTACTCCAGCTTTCTTTTGATTTCCATTTGCATGGAATATCTTTTTCCATCCCCTCACTTTCAGTCTGTATGTGTCCCTAGGTCTGAAGTGGGTCTCTTGTAGACAGCATATATATGGGTCTTGTTTTTGTATCCATTCAGCGAGTCTGTGTCTTTTGGTTGGAGCATTTAATCCATTCACGTTGAAGGTAATTATCTATACGTATGTTCCTATGACCATTTTCTTAATTGTTTTGGGTTTGTTTTTGTAGGTCCTTTTCTTCTCTTGTGTTTCCCACTTAGAGAAGTTCCTTTAGCATTTGTTGTAGAGCTGGTTTGGTGGTGCTGAATTCTCTTAGCTTTTGCTTGTCTGTAAAGCTTTTGATTTCTCCTTCAAATCTGAATGAGATCCTTGCAGGGTAGAGTAACCTTGGTTGTAGGTGCTTCACTTTCATCACTTTAAATATATCGTGCAACTCACTTCTGGCTTGTAGAGTTTCTGCTGAGAAATCAGCTGTTAACCTTATGGGAGTTCCCTTGTATTTTATTTGTCATTTTTCCCTTGTTGCTTTTAATAATTTTTCTTTGTCTTTAATTTTTGTCAATTTGATTACTACGTGTCTCGGCATGTTTCTCCTTGGGTTTATCCTGCCTGGGACTCTCTGTGCTTCCTGGACTTGGGTGGCTATTTCCTTTCCCATGTTAGGGAAGTTTTCGACTATAATCTCTTCAAACATTTTCTTGGGTCCTTTCTCTCTCTCTTCTCCTTCTGGGACCCCTGTAATGTGAAAGTTGGTGCATTTAATGTTGTCCCAGAGGTCTCTTAAGCTGTCTTCATTTCTTTTCATTCTTTTTTCTTTATTCTGTTCCGCAGCAGTGAATTCCACCATTTTGTCTTCCAGGTCACTTATCCGTTCTTCTGTCTCAGTTATTCTGCTATTGATTCCTTCTAGTGTATTTTTCATTTCAGTTATTGTATTGTTCATCTCTGTTCATTTGTTCTTTAATTCTTCTAGGTCTTTGTTAAACATTTCTTGCATCTTTTCGATCTTTGCCTCCATTCTTTTTCCGACGTCCTGGATCATCTTCACTATCATTATTCTGAATGCTTTTTCTGGAAGGTTGCTTATCTCCACTGCATTTAGTTGTTTTCCTGGGGTTTTACCTTGTTCCTTCATCTGGTACATAGTCCTCTGCCTTTTCATTTTGTCTGTCTTTCTGTGAATGTGATTTTCATCCCACAGGCTGCAGGATTGTAGTTCTTTTTGCTTCTGCTGTCTGCCCTATGGTGGATGAGGCTATCTAAGAGGCTTGTGCAAGCTTCCTGATGGGAGGGACTGGTGGTGGGTAGTGGTGGGTGTTGCTCTGGTGGGCAGAGCTCAGTAAAACTTTAATCTGCTTGTCTGCTGATGGGTGGGACTGAGTTCCCTCCTTGCTAGTTGTTTAGCCTGAAGTGGCCCACCACTGGAGCCTACCCGGCTCTTTGGTGGGGCTAATGGTTGACTCTGGGAGGGCTCACACCAAGGAGTACTTCCCAGAACTTCTGCTGCCAGTGTCCTTGTCCCTGTGGTGAGCCACAGCTGCCCCCCACCTCTGCAGCAGACCCTCCAACACTAGCAGGTAGGTTTGGTTCAGTCTCCTATGAGGTTACTGCTCCCTCCCCCTGGGTCCTGATGTGCACACTACTTTGTGCCCTCCAATAGTGGAGTCTCTGTTTCCTCCAGACCTGTTGGAGTCCTGCAGTCAAATCCCACTAGCCTTCAAAGTCTGTTTCTCTGGGAATTCCTCCTCCCATTGCCAGACCCCCAGGTTGGGAAGCCTGACATGGGGCTCAGAACCTTCACTCCAGTGGATGGACTTCTGTTGTATAATTGTTCCCCAGTTTGTGAGTCACCCACCCAGCAGTTATGGGATCTAATTTTATTGTGATTGTGCCCCTCCTACCATCTCACTGAGGCTTCTCCTTTGTCTTTGGATGTAGGGTATCTTTTTTAGTGAGTTCCAGTGTCTTCCTGTCGATGATTGTTCAGCAATTAGTTGCGATTCCGATGCTCTTGCAAGAGGGAGTGAGAGTTTTTATTTTCTGTGTTTCCTGTAGGTAAATAATTGTAATCACTGCAACCTAACCATATGTTGTATTTTTAAAAATTCTTTTTAAATAGCCACTTATTATTCCTAAGTGAAACCCAACACTTGTCATTGTGCGGTTATCATAACCTTAGGAATATTTACTAAATCTGCTATTTTAAAAATTGCCAATTTTATCAGGTTAGTGTCTTTCAACCTTGGCTGCTGCACCTTAGAATCACCTGAGGGACCTTAAGGAAAAAAATTGATTCTAAGGTCTCATTGTCAATTAATTAATCAGACGATCTAAGAAGTGGGGCTTGATCTCCATCTTTTTTTTTTTTTTTAATGCGGGTTTCTTCAGATTGACCTTTGCAAGCAACTAAAATTGACATTGATTGAGATCTATGTTGGCTAATTGGTTTTCCATAAAAAAATTTGTCGAAAATAGAGTATGAGAGATTTCATAAAGACTCAAATATAGAGTGGGGTTTTTTTTGCCTTATATACAGGCACATACAGACTTACGTTTTCTCAGTTATCTCAGTCATCTGAAAATGCAGAAACTGTGCATCTTCCTAGTCATAGATACTTGGACTCACTCCCAAGAGGGATCCAAACTCCCTGTCCTTCCCACCTCCCTGGCATTTTAACTGGCAGGACTTACTCTGCTGTTTGAACCCTGTGGTTCATCTTTGCTGGTGAACAATCTTAACATCATTTTCATTTTGTCTAGACTTAAGCTTATACTCTTTAACAATTGAAAGAAATATCCTGAGCTCAGCCTTGTCCTAGGTTGCTCTGTTGAAGCTGCCATATGTCTTAAATGTGCAGAGGCCCATCAGAACCTAGAATTTGGCCTAATACCAAGCAAGTGTATCTTGCTTGTACAGTGTCGTAAATCCACCAGTGAACCTGTGCTAATTTAACTTAATTCCTTTCTCAAATGGCTTTACAAAATGTTAGTAACTGACGGTCAGTTGCAGAATTTATTTTCATGGTCTGATCAGCATTTTCAATGATGGAAACCTGATTGCCAAAATGTCTGGGTCCCCCACCCATTCTCTTCAGCCATTGTTTAGAAGTTGCCATTTTGACTCTAATGAGATGTCATGCACCAGTTTAGAGGCAGAATTTGCACTGGCTGTTGGGAGGGATATGGAAGTCGTGAAGGGTCACTTTCTGCAGCTGCTCACTACTAGCTCTAAAGGCATGAATTTAGTGTTTCACTAAGAAGAAGAGGAAAAAAGATCAGGGGATGGAAATAAAAGAAAGCACAGTATCATTACAAAAATGTTTTGATGTAGCTGATGAAGAAGGGAGGAAAGATAAAGTTGATCCACCCATTACCACCAGGGACTGTGTCCTCCTGGAATGGCTATTGGCTGGATCATTACCTTCTTTCTCGTTCTAATCCTAAATTGAAACCTGGGGGATTTTCAGACACCCCAAACCTTTCATGGTTGTTGGGGTGTTAATAATCAGGTCTCCAGTTGCCCACGTAGTACTCCTACGCAACCCCCCCTACATCTAACCAGTATGGGGTTAAGCTTTTGCTGAGTTCCCCTGTCAAGGGTGCTGGTGCCTCTGTTCTGGGGCTCCCAAGGGCTGCTTCTAAGGAGCCAAGTCTTTCATGGGGGCAGCATGGTGGAGTGGAAATAGCCTGGGCTTGGGAGCCTGATAGATCTGCAGCTTCCTTGTTGTGAGTGGATAAATGGAAAATGCCTAGCATTGTGTAAAAAGGGCTCAACAAGTGATATTTGTAGGCCATGCTAATTATATAGGATATAAGAGAAGATACCAGGAGAGAAATTATAAACACAAAGTAGGTGATGAGACAGCAAACACCTTAGCAAGGCAATTTAATTTAGGAAAGTGATTAAAGACAAAAGAAAGCTGAGACAGCTTGATAGCTGTAGTTTTAGAGAAGGATATGAACTTACTCATTTGTTTCTCTTGCATCAATCTTCATAGAAAGTGAAAACGGACTGATTCTGATGGCATTAATTCTTTGACTACCCATAGTCTTGTCTCTTTGCACAGGTCAACAAAGTAATACTAGAAGGGACTTAGAAATAGGAATTAGATCTTTCTAATCATAGCTCTGATCCTAGTTAACTGTTTATACTGTCACAAATAATTTGGTGTTTTGAGGTCTCCATTTTTTCATCTGTAAGAAGGTGACAAACCCCCTGCCTTTTTCCCAGGGGGTTTCAAGGCTCAACTGAAATATTACTTACCCACTTATTTACCTCATTTATTCATTTAACAAATATCTATTGTCTACTATGCACCAAGCACTGTTCTTGGTGCTGGGGATATAGGAGTGAACAATGCAGACTAAAGTCCCTGCTTTTATGGGTCTTACATTTCAGCAGTAGGGGAAAGACACTAAAGAAATAACAGATAAATGTATAATATGTCAGGTATTGATAAGTGCTATAAAGAAAATAGGTAGCATGGGGGATAGACTTATTGAAAAATCTTTATAAACTGTAAAGAAGTATTAAAATTTAACATTTTACCCTAATTTCAGGCTTGATTAATAGGATTAAGCTCAAGGTCTTTGGCACTAGAGAATATATTTTATTCTTTCAAACAAGGGGGAATTCCCATTATTGTTCATTACAAGATTAGCCTTTTTAAAAAGGACCCATTTCCCCACCTTTTCCTAAGTCCTTACATTGATGTGAGCCTTTTTGGAAAGAACTCATCCACTTTAAAATAGAGGGGAATTTAAGTCAGCATCAGAAATATCTAGGATTTGAGTGTTTCCTGAATCCTAATTCCAGTCTTCCTCTTTCTGTTTCTTTGAAAAGTTCTATTTTCTTTTTCTTTTTTTCTTCTTCTTTTTTTTTTTTTTTTTGCCTTAATTCCCATTCTGGAAAATAGGAGAGATCTTTTTTTGTGGATTACTCAGTGCTTTGTTTTGTTCTTAGGCCTATGAAGGTGGAGTTATGTTATCTTTATAGGAGCTATGTATTAAATATTAATCTTCAATAGTGGTTATACTCAGTTCATTTTAAGTAATTTACTGATGAATGTTAAAAGCACACTTCTTAAACATTTGTGAACGTGCCTGTAAATGGAAGACATGTCTCTGAATAGAGAGAATAGCAAATCGCTCTATTCTTCCACTGGGGTGGACACAATTGAATTACAAAGTGAGGCTGAGAAGCCAGTTGCAGATTTTATTTTAACACAAACAGAGCACTCTCACCTACCCAAGGCTGAGTACTACCAACTCTAACTAGGAGAATTGCTTGCATATAATACAAGTTGCCCTTGGGCATTAAGCTGGCAGTTCTGCAAAATCAAAGTAGTAGAATTCAAATTAATTTAGATACTCATTCCATTAAGCTGGGCTTCTTTAAAATGGAACTCCCTATGATAATATTCAGTAGTAACAGTTCATTATCTCTTCTTCTAAGATGCTTTAAATACTCTTTAGACAGTCTCTAGTTGTCACAGGAGGTTGACCAACAGAAATATTTCCCAAGCCTTTTTAACAGTGACAAGATATTACCTTTCTCTCAAAGGGCAAGGAGGGTCAATGGATGGATGCTGTGAATAACTCCTATAGAGGAATCTTCCTTCACTTGTTCTCTGGACTCAAAGAACAAATATTAAAAGAATCAATAGAGTATTTTATAAAAGAATGAGCCCCTAGGGGCTTCCCTGGTGGCGCAGTGGTTGAGAGTCTGCCTGCCAATGCAGGCGACACGGGTTCGAGCCCTGGTCTGGGAAGATCCCACACGCCGCGGAGCAACTGGGCCCGTGAGCCATAATTACTGAACCTGCGCGTCTGGAGCCTGTGCTCCGCAACAAGAGAGGCCACGATAGTGAGAAGGCCCGCGCACCGCGATGAAGAGTGGCCCCCGCTTGCCGCAACTAGAGAAAGCCCTCGCACAGAAACGAAGACCCAACACAACCATAAATAAATAAATTAAAAAAAAAAAAAGCAAACCTTTAAAAAAAAAAAAAAAAAGAAAGAGCCCCTAAAGTTATGGGCAGGATATGGACTGTGTTGTGACTTTGAAAATGCCATGCTTTGCCCCAGTAACCAATATCATTAGCTTTAAATTGTCCTCTAAGCTTAAATCCAGGGATTTTTCCCAAGTTTGTTTCTCTGAAAATTTTTCATTTGTCTAAAGTGGGAAAGACTCTTGCATTTTTATTTTAATAAACTGCTAAGCAGGCTGGAAATTAAGATAACATTGAGATCATAAAACCCAAAATCTAACTTAATAGTCTCAGCATGAGGGTGAATATTTTTTACAACAACAGTTCATTATCACTTCCCTGTCTTCCAGCTATTCTATTTGTTTGTTTGTTTGTTTGTCTTACTAAAGGGAACTAAACTAAACTAAACTTCAAACTAAGTTTGCAGTTTGTTAGAAGAAAATAAAGTTTTGCATGATAGAAACACCAGAATAAACAGTGATTTAATTAGGTATTTAAGTATTTGCTAAAACATTATCTATTTCTCTCTCAAGTCCTACTTAAAAAATCAATTACTTCCTTTGAAAAATAGATTTTTTTTAATGTTTGTATGTGCCACAATTTCCGGTATGAAACTCAGCTTTTTAAAAGTAAGAATCATAGTCAAATGGTCCATTCCATTTTTTCTTTCTTATTTTTTCTACCTTTCCTCTCAGTTCCTACAGTTCTCAACAGGCTGTGTATCTGTGCACCTGAGGGAAAAGACAAACATCTTTTTGGAATAAAGCTGTATGATACAATTTGCTGGCAGAAGTGGGAGGAATTCTCTCAGGCACACTCTTTTTTGACTCCCACCATCTTGAGCAGAGCTTCTCTCTATCCATACTCCAATCTCATAATTTGAAAAGAAAAAGAAAACATTATTCCAGCTAATTCTGGCTTGAAATAGGCCTATGAGAGGTATTTACAAAGAGTCATTTCCATGACAATATCAAAGCCCTCAATTTCTATTCCCTGTTATAAAGAGGAAAATCTCTCATTCAAGTGACCCTTCAGATCTGTATTTATCCAAGGTGTGAGATCAATGTGAAATGAACCCATAAAGTGGTTGGGAAAAACCAATGAGCAGGCCCTGGGATTCTTTCCTGGGATGTTAAGGGGTTCCATGTAACCTCAGCTCTATTTGCATTAGTCCTTTGTTCAATATAAGAATTATAGAAAGCACTTTAGGTTAGGAAATTGAAACTTTATCTACTTCTATTCTAGATTCTTTTGAAAGCCCAGACACAGCTGATAAAATAAAAACACATTTGTATAGGCAGGGGCACTTTTCTAAGAAATTAAAAAAATTCAAATAACTGGGGAATTTGATAGATTAGTATTTAAAGAACAGTCATATCTGTTCTCTCTTTTTTTTTAAACGCATTGTTTACTTTATTTATTTATTTATTTATTTATGGCTGTGTTGGGTCTTCGTTTCTGTGCGAGGGCTTTCTCTAGTTGTGGCAAGCGGGGGCTACTCTTCATCGCGGTGCGCGGGCCTCTCACAGTCGTGGCCTCTCTTGTTGCGGAGCACAGGCTCCAGACACACAGGCTCAGTAATTGTGGCTCACGGGCCTAGTTGCTCCATGGCATGTGGGATCTTCCCAGACCAGGGTTCGAACCCGTGTCCCCTGCATTGGCAGGCAGATTCTCAACCACTGCGCCACCAGGGAAGCCCCATATCTGTTCTCTTTTAAAGTCATTCTACTTCTGCATTGTTTTATAATCTTAAAATATTTTAAAAAATATTTTCTGTAGTGCTAGAAACAGAAAACCTTTTTTTTTATGGTGGGGTTTTTGAGTAGTAATTCTGCTTTTGGTACTTTTTTCAAAACACTGAAGATAGTAAAATGAAAAATAAATATGCTGAACTTAAAAAAATTTCTCTTTTTAAAAAGCTGTTTTGGGGCTTCCCTGGTGGCGCAGTGGTTAAGAATCTGCCTGCCAATGCAGGGGACACGGGTTCGTGCCCCGGTCCGGGAAGATCCCACATGCCGCAGAGCGGCTAGGCCCGTGAGCCACAACTACTGAGCCTGCGCGTCTGGAGCCTGTGCTCCGCAATGGGAGAGGCCACGACAGTGAGAGGCCCGCGCACCGCGATGAAGAGTGGCCCCCGCTCGCCGCAACTGAAGAAAGCCCTCGCACAGAAACGAAGACCCAACACAGTCAAAAATAAATAAATAAATAAATAAAACAAAACAAAACAAACAAACAAAAAAAAGCTGTTTTGAGTTTCAGATGGGATTTCAGTCTTTTTCCTATTTTGTGGGAAAGATTTTGGCTTTTAAATTGCACAGCAAATCTAACCATCAAGGGCAAGAAAATCTTGGATGCACATTGAACTAATGCTGTAAATTCTCTTATATGTCTTCAAATACTTTGGAGAAATCTACAGGAGACGAGGAACTGTTTTTGTTTTTGTTTTCCCTCTTCCCCTTTTGGGAAGTAAAAAGTACTGTTGAACACAGAGTTTCATAATAATGACATAGTTATTTTTGTTTTCTCACCAATGCCAGCATGCTACTGGTAAGGTACAACGGTACTGAAAAGAAGTCATCTGAGAACTGAATTCTAACCACTTAAAAAATATCTCCTGCAGCCACCAACCACCCCCCCACCACACCGTTCCCTCTGCTTTGTAAAAAGCTATTTCAAAAATTTCTGAGCAGTGATACAGCTGCACAGAGTGAACTGATAAAATAGTAATTATATAATCATAACTAGATTAATATTAACTCCAAAGTCAATGTAATAAAATAATAAACTTCTGCATTGTTTTATAACCTTAAAATATTTTTTTGTGTGTGTGAACTATCTCATTTTCCAAAAAACTGGGAAACTTTGGGCATATGACTATGTTACAAGGACAAGTAAAGTACTGCATGTTCTTGGAGTCCATGAGGCAAAATTCTTTGGCTGATTCCATTTGCATGGCTTGTGAAGAGCTGAATTCTTGTGCCTCAGTTTCTCTATTAAAAACATGGATTAAAAAAAAAAAAACATGGTTAAAGAAACCATTGGCTAATAAGCACAAAAGTTCAAAGGTCTCAAAGTTGAGTTTTTCTTCTGAATTTGCAACTAGATGAGAATGAAGAAATATGGGAGATAAGGAATACATTATAAAATGAAGGCCTGTGAAGTTTTCTTTTAGGTGAGCTGGTTAATGAGCAGACCTTTTCCCCTACATGTGGTCTGAGCAATTTTGCAGTCAGTACCTGGGACTGCAGAGCCCATGTGTGGTAAGGAATTTTTCATTTCAAGTGTCATGTTGCATCTTGCTGCTGCCGTGCCACATTGCTTAACTTTGGAGATTATATATATATATACAAATAATATCTTAATCTTAGAGTATGTTGGGCATAGTGGGTGCTTGTTAGGCTTGATAATGATTTTTATCCCCTTCTATGTTGTACATATGATATTTTTATGATGTTTCTATTGTAAATATTTTCCTCAATGTGTTTGAAATTTGCTTTGTAGTCAAAAAAGGAGACCACTTTACTGGAGACAGTGTGCTTAGTGGTGTGAAAACAAGTTTTGGAGTCAGGAATTCCAACGTGGATTTACTAAATATCCTTGGATAAGTTATTTAAACTTTCTGACTCTCAGATTTCTCATCTGAAAATTGGAAGTAATAATGCACAATTCTCAGTTTTGTTGGGAGACAAATGAGATGAAAAAACATGCCTAGTGTGGTGCTTGGCATACAAATGATTTATTTTATTATTGCTGTTTTTAATAGAGGCAAAACTCTACTATATACTTTCATTAAAAACCTTCTTTGAAGATTTTTTGAAAAATTGAGTTGACTAAATGGAGTGACCCAAATGGATTAAGTTACCCAGTTTTGTTTTGTTTTTTAATGTAGATAGCATTAGTGATATTTTTGTCTTTCAAGCATTGGTTTCATTTTTATCAGAATACTTGGACAGTGGATATTTTAGACATGTGTGAAAGAAATATAACCAACATTTTTTTCTGCATCTTAATTTTAGCTCATGCCTTCATTGGGTTGTTTGAGCTTCTGCCCACCTTTCCAGGGTTACATACAGTTTTGGGGGCTTATACAATACCAGAGCACAGGGATGGGAGTGGGCAAATTCTCTCTTAGTCATTGGTACACAAAAGTCACTGCTGCTGGGAATTCTTGGACAAAGATCAGGAAAAACTCCATTCTCCTTGCCAGGTCCTAAGTTAGTTGGCTATTTTCATAAAGCAATGAGTGAAAGATTCAGGATTTTAAGAAACAGACATTAATCTGAAGAGTTTTTATAGCAATGCCCCTTTTATTTTCCATTCAAAATAAAATTAAATAAAAATCGGATATTATCCATGCTCATTTCTCAATGTTTTACTCATGAAGTTTCATTTTTATTTCTTTGGTCTAAGCAACAAAGATGAAGCTTCCCATATCCACTTGATGCCTTGTCTTTGGAAAACAGACAGAAAAAAGTTTATTCAGAGTCAAGTTCAAAGAGCACAACCTACTCACTGCTTCCTTTCGAAAGTGAGGTGAACTGCCTTCCTTTTTAATATCTGAGATGATTGACAGGGATGACATTTAATTAGAATGTTTTCTTTCTCATTTGAGGCAAGCATCTTTTATTGTCTAATGGAAATATTACAAAGTAGCAAGCTGTGGTAGCTTGCCTCCAAGATGGTGCCTAATAAGCCATACTTTGTAGTATTTTTCATCTTGGATAATCCTCTCCCACAATCAGTAGGCTTGACCGGTGTAGCCAATGGGGTCCTAGAACAAATGACAGTGTACAACTTCTGAAGCTTGGTCATAAAAGCCACATTGTGGTTTCTGCCTTGTCTTCTCTTGAATCTCTTTCCTGGGGGAAGCCAGCCATCATGTTGGAAGAATCCTCAAGCAGCTCTATGGAGGAGAGTAACTGGGCCCTCCTGCCAAGAGCCAAGGTGAACTTGCTAGTCATGTGAGTGAGCCGTCTTGGAAGTAGATCTTCCAGACTCAGTCAAGCTATCAGATGAGCATAGTCTCAGTTGACGTTTTGACTCATGAGAGAGCCTGAGCCAAAAATGACACAGTTGAGTCACTCCCAAATTCTTGACGAACAGAAACTGTATGAGATAATAAATAGTCATTACAATTTAAGCCATTAAGTTTTGGAGTAATTTGTTATGCAGCAATAGATAACTAACACACAAGTATATAAAAGTTCTTATGAATATATACAAAGACTTTATTGATAACCCCATACTTTTTTTCCCCTCCCTTTGTAAATTATACACATTATCTTTTGGAAATGAATGGCTCAAGTTGTGTGGTCCTGCACTCTTCAAACGATAGTCCACATGTGTCAAGTTCATTTTTTTCCCCCAGAAGAGAGCACATGTCAAATGACTAAGAGTTTTAGTCAGCTGAGCAAGAAAGTCCAAAATTATCCTGTCTTTGTCCACATGCCTCTCTCAGTTCCTTCAAGTACCACTCTTGGTGGAAGTGGGTAAGTGGAACTCAGGAAAATTTTTGCTGTTTCTGTGCCAATTTGGTGGGGTGGGGGTGGGGGGGCGGAATAAGTATGGGAGATTCTGAACTGTCTATATTCTCATCTACTTAGGTCCACCACAGTTATGCTTTCTTCCCAGGAGTCATGCCGTAGTGTCATCTTTATAGAACCTTCCAAAATCTCTACTATTATCATCAACTAGGGGACTCATTTCTATTTTTATCTGTGTGTGTGCATGTGTGTGTGTGGGGGGAGGGGGTGAGTGGAGGTGATAGATGTAGCATCTTCCTGTTTCTTCCAAATATTTTATCTCTACCCCAGATATTTTTATTTAAATTTTTAAGCATTTGAAAACCAAAGTCAGAAAGACTCTTAGATTTTTCTGCTTTTTGCCTTTTTTCACTCTTCTTTGTTTGAATGAAGTGAAGGGAAGAAAGGAACACTGGGAGAAAAAAAAAAGGAGCATATTAATATTTCAAAAATATTATCCCAACACATTTGCAGCAATTAAAACAGGGGTTTCAAGTTTCATCTGGATATTACCCTAAAATTATATGTTAATAAAAGTTATCTGAAGGTGGGAATAGACATTGAGAATGAAATTTAAGGAAAGCTTAGAGACTTCTGTGGGTTCTAGGTGTTTTGGAAAACTTGCAACATCTATTCTTAGGACCCCTCAAATAAAGTTTTTACAATAGTATAATTTAGATACATTTTAATATCACAATAACTATTGAATTCCTTTAAACATTCCACAACTTTAGGTAAGCTAGTTCTCAGTGCTATTTGTTGAATATGCAGGCTAGTGATCTTACTCATAAGTATCATGTAGAGAGCTGCTAAAATGCTCAGGTTCCACCCCAGTGATTCTGATTAAGACCGAATTGGCTCCATTTCATTTAAGGGTGTGGTCATTTTCATTGCTCAAAGTACTTATTCACCTTTTGACTAATAGGTTAATGTTCTCGCAAGATGATTATGTTGAGTTTAGAATTAATAATAAAGGCAGCGAAAATGATGATTATTAACTGGGAGAATTTTGTCTTTTAGTAGTTTATACAGCAGTAAACAATTTACAGAGTACTGTGAGAAATCAACACAGAGGAAGTGGAGCCAAAGGGTGGGAGACACACACAGGATTCTGATGACACCAGCTATTTACCTGAAGCCAGTGTACTCCTGGACTACTCAATTATATGAAACAGTAAATTCCTTTTTTTGACTAAGCCAGTTTGAGTCGGGTTGTCTGACATTTCAAACTGAGTCTCGACGGATACATTTCTCCACAAATGGTTGTTGAATTAATGCTTGAATGAAAGATTCAAGTGTGCATGGGGGGAGGGGAGCAAACAGTAGCCAACTCCTCCTGGTTTTTTTCTTTGTCTGGGAGACATCTCTGTCATGCTGCACAGTTCCAGTGGCCACTGGTCACATAGACTATATAGGCATACTACCTCGTTTTATTGCTCTTTGCTTTGTTGAGCTTCACAGATATTATGTTTCTTACAAATTGAAGGTTTGTGGCAACCCTGCATTGTCAGATGATGGTTGGCATTTTTTTAGCAATAATGTATTTTTTAAATTAAGGTGTGTATGTTTTTTAAAAGATATAATGCTATTGCACACTTAATAGACTACAGCATAGTGTAAACATAACCTTTGTATGTACTGGGACACCAAAAAAAAATTCATGTGACTCGCTTTATGGCAATATTCACTTTATAGCAGTGGTCTGGAACCAAACCCACAATACCTCCAAGGTATGCCTGTTATATGGATGGTGGTCCCCAGGAGGTGGGCAAAAAGGTAGCCTTGAGGGAAGGTGATTGTGGGATAAGAGAGAGAATCTGTGGTTCTTAGTTCTTGAACATGTAGACCCTGGAGTCCCATTTCCCAAAAGTGGGCAGGCCCTGTTCTTTAGATTCCCATGTGTTATGGATCTATTACTCTTCAGTGGTTACATTCAGTTGTTTCTTCTTCTTCCAGAAAACTCCAGAAGCATTTAATTTGGCTATGCTGAAATAGTATTTAGAATATGTGTATTTCTTAAGCCTAGGCATCATTACCATATATTTTATGCATAATTTAAGTAAATGTCAGATTATTTTTATTGTAAGTTTCATTCTATTAAAATACCCATTTTCCTGAGTCAATTCATAGTGACTCAGGCTTCATACTGTACTGTTCTGTAAAATGTTCGACTGGCTACAACTTAAAAAATTGGGAAATCCTTGCTCTATGTCCATGCATTGACTTGGGTTAAGTCTTTCCTACTGTTTTGGGGGGGGGCATTGTTTTGTTTTGTTTCATTTCTGTATCCAGCTTCTTTGTGTACTTACTCACTGAGTGGTTTGAAGAGACACAGGGAAGAAAGCTGGGAGAAGAAAACTGGCCTCTTGTTGCAGTTTTTAAATTTAGTAGTATTCTCCCTCAACACAGCTTACCTCAGAAGTTGTCTCCTGGAATTCTGTGAACCCTATTGCTTTCAGTTTTTAAGTGACTGCTTTTGTTTGGCTGGCATAGGTCCAGTTGAACCAGCTCTCATCATAGTGCCCAGGACGTTGAGAAAAATATGATTTCTCTTTCCCTATTTTCAGAGAACGAGCACATATTGCTCTGCACAAAAGGAAGTTGCCAGTCTCTGAAAATTTCCCTTTGCGGTATCTAGTGGAGTAATGTAGGCAAGCAATTTTTGTGGGGTCTAAAAATACTTCATCTTGTAACACTTTTGCAAGTGGCCAAATGTAAGCTATATGTTCTATACATTTTACAATTAAAAACCTAAGTCATCAGCCAAGATCGTTAGCTTTTTATTGAACATTTCTAGTCACCAAGCTTTGGAAGGGTAATCCTACTCTACATGGTAGAGGAAGGTACACAGTTCTGTGTTGTGGCCAGCATAGATACCTTCTCTCCTGAACTTCTCCTGCATTGAAATGCTCTATCTCCTTAACATTTCCTTAAGTTTTCAAAAAAAGGACAGCCCGGCATAAAATATTTTTCTGCTCATGACATCTTGCCAAAGGCTGCTGGAAGCATGAGCATCTACAGAGGAAACTTCGTCAGTTAATAGGGAAACATTCGCCAACGTTACATTTTTCTATTTGTAGAACATTCACTACAAAGGGAAAAAATACTTCCCTCTGTCTGTTTCTATGGTGAATACTGACGCAAGCAAATTATAGACAGAAATTTCAAATAAGAGACTCAAACACATAATGGATATAACTTTCTTTTTAGGAAGAAAAAGAATTGTCATCTTGAATAGCCACATTTAACATAATAGTGCTTTTTAAATCTCTCTTTTGAATTGTATGCCCCTCATGGAGATGTAGTAAAAATGAACTACTGCTTTTGTGTGTAAACAGGATAAGCTGATTTTGGAAGGGGCATACTGGACTTTGGTCTATGTCACAATACTTAGGGACCTATGGAAGTGTAGTACCATGCAACATTTGGAATCAATGGGCTCACTGGGGACTTTGTGCCCTTAGTGTGACCCAGTTCATTCATATGAGACTTGATAATGACATTGACAATGGTAAAGAAAATTATCTTCTCGTTAATTGGGCGACAAGACATCTAGTTCTCAAAGTGAAACAGGAACACTATAGAATCCCAGAAGAAATTTGGAAAAGTAATAAGGGGTTAGTCCCTTATTGCTCCACAGAATCAGGATGCATCAAATATTTACTACTGTAAAGATTCATCTCTAAGTCTCAGTCTTGGAAACCGAAATGTGCTAATATCAAGATAGAGGTTAATTCAGCTAAGGGTTATTACTTCCAGACAATAAAACTGGGGATTTTATTTTGTAATTGCTCCTACTTGACAAACGTAATGGGAATTAAAAAAAAAAAAAGCATTAATGAAATCAGAACAACAGAAAAAGTCCTATAAGTAACATCACATAAAGCAGATGTTTGTTTTAAAATATTAAAAGTGAAAAAAATATACAAAAATATGTGCAATAAGGTATCCAGTTTTGTATATAATAAGGCATATCATGAATACACATACACAGTAAAATTATGGAAAGGCTTTAAGTGTTAACAGTTGTTATGTCTGAATAATGGTATTATGGAGGATTTTAAACCTCTTTTTTTTTCATTGGAGTATAATTGCTTTACAGTGTTGTGTTAGTTTCTGCTGTACAATGAAGTGAATCAGCTATATATGGCCATATATCCCCTCCCTCTTTGACCTCCCTCCACCCTCCCCCATTCCACCCATCTAGGTCATCACAGAGCACCGAGGTGAGCTTCCTGTGCTATACAGCAGGTTCCCACTAGCTATCTAGTTTACACATGGTAGTGTATATATGTCAATCCTAGTCCCCCAATTTGTCCTAACCTCCCATTCCGCCCCCCACCATGTCCACATGTCCGTTTTCTATGTCTGTGTCTCTATTCCTGCCCTGGAAATAGGTTCACCTGTAACATTTTTCTAGATTCCACATATATGTGTTAATATATGATATTTGTTTTTCTCTTTCTGACTTACTTCACTCTGTATGACAGACTCTAGGTCTATCCACATCTCTACAAATGACCCAATTTCGTTCCTTTTTATGGTTGAATAATATTCCATTGTATATATGTACTACATTTTCTTTATCCATTCATCTGTCATTGGACATTTAGGTTGTTTCCATGTCCTGGCTATTGTAAATAGTGCTGCAATGAACATTGGGGTACATGTGTCCTTTTGAATTATGGCTTTCTCAGGGTATATGCCCAGTAGTGGGATTGCTGGGTCATATGGTAGTTCTATTTTTAGATTTTAAGGAACCGCCATACTGTTCTCCACAGTGGCTGTATCAATTTACATTCCCACCAACAGTGCAAGAGGGTTCCCTTTTCTCCACACGCTCTCCAGAATTTATTGTTTGTAGATTTTTTGATGATGGCTATTCTGACCGGTGTGAGATGATACCTCATTGTGGTTTTGATTTGTATTTCTCTAATGATTAGTGGTGTTGAGCATCTTTTCATGTGCCTCTTGGCCATCAGTATGTCTTCTTTGGAGAAATGTCTATTTAGGTCTTCTGCCTATTTTTTATTCGGTTGTTTGTTTTTTTGATATTGAGCTCCATGAGCTGTTTGTATATTTTGGAGGTTAATCCTTTGTCCATTGCTTCATTTGCAAGTATTTTCTCCCATTCTGAGGGTTGTCTTTTCGTCTTGTTTCTGGTTTCCTTTGCTGTGCAAAAGGTTTTAAGTTTAATTAGGTCCCATTTGTTTATTTTTATTTCCATTTCTCTAGGAGGTGGGTCAAAAAAGATCTTGCTGTGGTTTATGTCAAAGTGTTTTTCCTATTTTTTCCTCTAAGAGTTTTATAGTGTCCAGTCTTACATTTAGGTCTTTAATCCATTTTGAGTTTATTTTTGTGTGTGGTGTTAGGGAGTGTTCTAATTTCATTCTTTTACATGTAGCTATCCAGTTTTCCCAGCACTACTTATTGAAGAGACTGTCTTTTCTCCATTGTATATTCTTGCCTTCTTTGTCATAGATTAGTTGACCACAAGTATGTGGGCTTATTTCTGGGCTTGAACTATATTTGAACTATATTTCTGTTTTTGTCCCAGTACCATACTGTAGCTTTGTAGTATAGTCTGAAGTCAGGGAGTCTGATTCCTCAGCTCCGTTTCTTTCCCTCAAGATTGCTTTAGCTCTTTGGGGTCTTTTGTGTTTCCGTACAAATTTTAAGATTTTTTGTTCTAGTTCTGTAAAAAATGCCATTGGTAATTTGATAGGGATTGCATTGAATCTGTAGATTGCTTTGGGTAGAAGAGTCATTTTCACAGCATTGATTCTTCCAATCCAAGAACATGGTGTATCTCACCATCTGTTTGTGACATCTTTGATTTCTTTCATCAGTGTCTTATAGTTTTCTGTATACAGGTCTTTTGTCTCCCTAGGTAGGTTTATTCCTACGTATTTTATTCTTTTTATTGCAGTGGTAAATGGGATTGTTTCCTTAATTTCTCTTTCTGATCTTTTGTTGTTAGTGTATAGGAATGCAAGAGATTTCTGTTGCATTAATTTTGTATCCTGCAACTTTATCAAATTCATTGATTAGCTCTAGTAGTTTGCTGGTGGCATCTTTAGGATTTTCTATGTATAGTATCATGTCATCTGCAAACAGTGACAGTTTTACTTCTTCTTCTCCAATTTGGATTCCTTTTATTTCTTTTTCTTCTCTGATTGCCGTGCCTATGACTTCCAAACTATGTTGAATAAGTGTGGCAAGAGTGGATATCCTTGTCATGTTCCTGATCTTAGTGGAAATTCTTTCAGTTTTTCACCATTGAGAATGATGTTTGCTGTGGGTTTGTTGTATATGGCCTTTATTATGTTGAGGTAGGTTCCCTCTATGTCCACTTTCTGGAGAGTTTTTATCATAAATGAGTGTTGAATTTTGTCAAAATCTTCTGCATCTATTGTGATGATCATATGGGTTTTATTTTTCAATTTGTTAATATGGTGTATCACATTGATGAATTTCCTTATATTGAAGAATCCTTGCATTCCTGGGTTAAATCTCAGTTGATCATGGTGTATGATCCTTGTAATGTGTTGTTGGATTCTGTTTGCTAGTATTTTATTGGGGATTCTTTCTTCTATGTTCATCAGTGATATTGGTCTGTAATTTTCTATTTTTGTGATATCTTTGTCTGGTTTTGGTATCATGGTGATGGTGGCCTCGTAGAACGAATTTGGGAGTGTTCCTCCCTCTGCAATTTTTGGGAAGAGTTTGAGAAGGATTGGTGTTAGCTCTTCTCTAAATGTTTGATAGAATTTACCTGTGAAGCCATCTGGTCCTGGACTTTTGTTTCTTGGAAGATTTTTAATTCCAGTTTCAATTTCATTACTTGTGATTGGTCTGTTTATATTTTCTAATTCTTCCTGGTTCAGTCTTGGAAAATTGTACCTTTCCAAGAATTTGTCCATTTCTTCCAGGTCGTTCCTTTTATTGGCATATAGTTGGTTGTAGTAGTCTCTTATGATCTTTTGTATTTCTTTGGTGTCAGTTGTAATTTCTCCTTTTTCATTTCTAATTTTATTGATTTGCATCCTCTCCCTTTTTTTCTTGATTAATCTGGCTAAAGGTTTATCAATTTTTTTTTATGGCTTGATCATTTATTATATACAAAACCCCATGGTGAATAACTTAAATATATTGATAATATTTCTGCACAAGATGCCTTTATGAAATATTTACAGATGAAGAAATTGAGAACAAAATGAGTTAAGCAATGAACTAAGTTCATACAATGTGTGATCATGTTAGAATTGGTAAATAGGTAGTCTAAATATAGATTCTAAGACCTTAAAAATCATAGTTGGCAGAGTACTTGCATTCCTAGAGATTTTGTTAGTATTTGTTTATATCTGTATCTATCTATATTTGTATCTATATAATAATCACTCTCTCCAACTGCTAATAAATTTTCAGATAATATAGAATATACTTCAACCTGGGTGGTTAATAGACCAGAGCTCTTCTGTTAGCCAAACTTTTTTTTTTTCCACACACACACACTGTATTTTATTTTTACAAGAGATAAATAAACTGACACCAAGCATTGTAAATGGATGACCACAACAAAAGCAACAATGATTGCAATTACCAAACATGAAACACACTCATACTATGTCATAATATTGACATTCCGTCCAGTAATCCTCCACTGTAACAGCTCCTTTACTTTGCAGTGAAAATTGATTTGTATATTTTTTGCCTCTGAGTCCTTGTGGGATTTTTTTTTTATTCAAACAGAAAGTCACAAAAATTATAATCATCCTCATCAGTTCACTCAGTCCCATGTAATTAATTTTTTTTTCATCTTGATCTTTTGTTAGCACTTTTATGAATTCATCAGTTTTCCATTAGAGTTCTGAAAATGCTTATTCATTCAGTTCAGCAGTATAGTCAGGTTTATCAATTTTGCTTATCTTCTCAAAGAACCAACTTTTAGTTTTATTGATCTTTGCTATGTTTTCTTCATTTCTATTTCATTTATTTCTGCTCCGATCTTTATGATTTCTTTCCTTCTACTGACTTTGGGTTTTCTTTGTTCTTTCTCTAGTTGCTTTAGGCGTAAGATTAGATTGTTTATTTGAGATTTTTCTTGTTTCTTGAGGTGAGATTGAATTGTTATAAACTTCCCTCTTAGAACTGCTTTTGCTATGTCCCATAGGTTTTGGGTCATCATGTTTTCACTGTCATTTGTATCTATGTATTTTTTTATTCCCTCTTTGATTTCTTCAGTGATCTTTTGGATATTTAGCAGTACACTGTTTAGCCTCCATGTGTTTGTGTTTTTTACAGTTTTTTTTCCTGTAATTGATTTCTAATCTCATACCGTTGTGGTCGGAAAAGATGCTTGATATGATTTCAATTTTATTAAATTTTCTGAGGTTTGATTCATGACCCAAGATGTGATCTATCCTGGAGAATGTTCCATGTGCAGTTGAGAAGAAAATATATTTTGCCTCTTTCGGTGGAATGTCCTATAAATATCAATGAAATCTATCTGGTTTATTGTGCCATTTAAAGTTTGTGTTTCCTTATTTATTTCCTGTCTGGATGATCTGTCCATTGGTGTAAGTGGGGTGTTAAGGTCCCCCACTATTACTGTGTTACTGTCTATATCCCCTTTTATGGCTGTTAGCATTTGCCTTATGTATTGAGGTGCTCCTATATTGGGTGCATAAATATTTATAATTGTTATATCTTCTTCTTGGATTGGTCCCTTGATCATTACATAGTGTCCTTCCTTATCTCTTGTAACAGTCTTTATTTTAAAGTCTATGTTATCTGATATGAGTATTGCTACTCCAGCTTTCTTTTGATTTCCATTTGCATGGAATATCTTTTTCTATCCCCTCACTTTCAGTCTGTATGTGTCCCTAGGTCTGAAGTGGGTCTCTTGTAGACAGCATATATATGGGTCTTGTTTTTGTATCCATTCAGCGAGCCTGTGTCTTTTGGTTAGAGCATTTAATCTATTTCCATTTAAGGTAATTATCGATATGTGTGTTCCTATTACCATTTTCTGAATTGTTTTGGGTTTGTTTTTGTTGGTCTTTTTCTTCTCTTGTGTTTCCCACCTAGAGATGTTCCTTTAGCATTTGTTGTAGAGCTGGTTTGGTGGTGCTGAATTCTCTTAGCTTTTGCTTGTCTGTAAAGCTTTTGATTTCTCCATCGAATATGAATGAGATCCTTGCTGGGTAGAGTAATCTTGGTTGTAGGTTTTTCCCTTTCATCACTTCAAATATATCTTGCCACTCCCTTCTGACCTGCAGAATTTCTGCTGAAAAATCAGCTGCTAACCCTATGGGGATTCCCTTGTATGTTATTTTTTGGTTTTCCCTGCTTCTTTAATATTTTCTCTTTGAATTTAATTTTTGTTATTTTGATTAATATGTGTCTTGGTGTGTTTTTCCTAGGGTTTATCCTGTATGGGACTCTCTGCACTTCCTGGACTTGGGTGGCTATTTCCTTTCCCATGTTAAGGAAGTTTTTGACTATAATCTGTTTGAATATTTTCTCAGACCCTTTCTTTTTACTCTTCTTCTTCTGGCACCCCTATAATTTGAATGTTGGTGCATTTAGTGTTGTCCCAGAGGTCTCTGAGATTGTCTTGAATTCTTTTCATTCTTTTTCTTTATTCTGCTTCTTGGCAGTTATTTCCACCATTCTATCTTCCAGCTCACTTATTAATTCTTCTGCCTCAGTTATTCTGCTATTGATTCCTTCTGGTGTATTTTTCATTTCAGTTGTTGTGTTGTTCATCTCTGTTTGTTTGTTCTTTAGTTCTTCTACATCTTTGTTAAACATTTCTTGTATTTTCTTGATCCGTACCTCCAATGTATTTCCAAGATTTTGTATCATCTTTACTATCATTACTCTGAATTCTTCTTCAGGTAAGTTGCCTATTTCCTCTTTATTTATTTGGTCTTGTACGTTTTTACCTTGCTCCTTCGTCTGTAACATTTTTTTGTCATCTCATTTTTTTTTTGATGGGTGGGACTGTGTTCCTGTCTTACTGGTTATTTGGCCTGAGGCTTCCAGCATTGGAGTTTGCAGGTAGTTGGGTAGAGCCGGGTCTTGTTGCCGAGATAAGGACCTCCGGGAGACCTCGCTCTGATTAATATTCCCTGGGGTCTGAGGTTCTCTGTTAGTCCAGCAGTTCAGACTCAGTGCTCCCACCACAGGAACTCAGGCCCGACCCCCGGCCCGTGAACCAAGATCCTGCAAGTCATGCGGTGCGGTTTAAAAAAAAAAAAAAAAAGGAGCAGAACAATAACAAAGAATAAAAAATAAAATTAGAAAACTAACAGACATATTAGAAAAAATAAAAATATAAATGAAACAACAACCAGAAGGTAAAACAGAACCACAATAACAAAAAGGAAAAAAAAAGGGCCAGAAAAGGCCTTGGCTGTGGTGGGGTGGAGCTTAGGCTAGGGGCAGGGCGTAGGTTGGGGGTCTGGGTCTAGGCTTAGGGCCCATGCAGCAGGAAAAGGCCCTGGGGGTGGGGCTTAGGCGGGGGTGGGGTGTAGGTGGGGGCGGGGCTTATGCTCAGGACCCAGGGGTGGGAAAAGGCCCTGGGGCGTGGGGAGCAGGGCTTAGGCTCAGTGTGGCTGGAGGGAGCCCCAGAGTGCCTCTAGCCTCAGGATGCAGAGGATCAGGCCTGGGACCTCAGCAGGCTCACTGGGGCCCGAGTGGGCGGGGGCAATGCTAGCCGCATTTCCCCCCACCCCCGTCCTCCAATCCCCAAGGGTCCCTCCCCATTTGCCTCTACTCTTCCTCCCACCCCCCATGCCCCCAGGACCCATGCAGCCAGAGGGGCCTCAGAGGGTGAAGGACCAGGCCTGGGACCCCAGCAGGCTCTCCAGGACCCGAGTGGGCAGGGGAAACGCTAGCCACGTTCCCCTCCAATCCTCTGAACCCCCGAGGGCCTCTCCCCATCCCCGTTGATCCCCTCATGGTGAGTGGGCCTCTTCAGACATGGGAACCCCTCCCCTCCCCCAGCTGCCCCTCATGGGCACTGGTCCCATCCCGCCTCCACTTCTTCTCCTCCCTTGCTCCCCCGACATCCTACCCAGTCGCTTGGGGGTTCCTCCCATCCCCTTGGGTGTTGAGGTCCCCCACCAGCATCTGGTAGGTGCCCTAGTTGTGAGGAGATGCAAACTCCCGGTCCTTCTACTCTGCCATCTTGGGTCTGCCCCCCAACCTCTTCTTTGTATATTACTATATTTTTCAAATTTTCTGCCATGAACAGTTGTTACTTTGATAATTAGAGGGAAAATGAATGCCAAAAAATAGCTAAAGTTTTATACAAAATTTTTAAATAATATTTTTTACTTAAGAGGAGCTATATTGTTTCAAGGGTAAAACTACCCAACATAGAAAACTCTAGTTGGATTACAGATTCTACATTACACTATTTCCTTCTATAGCATTTGCTACATTTTCTGGTTTGGGTAGATCCTCTTTTATTGCTCCACACCAAAGCTTTTCCACTAGAGGCAATACAATATCTTTGCTTTTGCTGGTACCTTCCACTCTTCTCTCTGAAAATTGATGTCTTTAAGTTCCTTTAAAATGTGTCCAAAAACCATCTCCCTTCAGGAGGTCTTTTCTGATTCAACCTATCCCAGTTTGATTGCTTTTTAATGTAACTCTTTGGCTCTTGTGTATTTAATTTTTAAGGTAACTTTATGGTTGTTGTTATAATTCTTTGCAAATGATTTTCTATTGAAGCATCCTTCCGTATCTAGAGGATAAATTCTCAGAGTACAGCGGCTAGGGCCTTGTGATTTTTGTTTCCTGTAAAACAACTGGAAGAGTGAATTTATACTAATTAAGTGGTTGAAAATATATAGTAACAGGTGAACTGAGAATCCTGTGAGAAAAACTGAGCAAAGGCATCTGGTAAACTTCTGAACTCTTGGCTGCTGGTTGAATCAAGTCTCTCCTGAGAATGTCTGCTCAGCTGTGTTGATTACATCTGAACTATTGCAATACTGTGGGTTTGGAGGAAAAGGTATATTGGGTATATGCTCCTCATTTTTCATCATAGACTGACTGGTTTTCAGAGACAGGAACCTAGAAAGTTGGTCCAACTTCAGATTTCATAATGGCTTGCTCACCACCTTCTTAGACCCTAATTAATAATTTTCTATTGCTCCTCTACATTAGATAGTGTTTGGTAACTGAATATTGTGTTATTTTGAATTATTTTTATGTCTTCCCGTTTTAGCTATAAATTCAGAGTCATAGGGTTAGAGGATATTTTCAGTGTGACCAATTACCTATAGTCTCTTAGAAAGTCTTTATAATGTATAGATTGGAAGTTAGTTCTTTTCTACTAATATTTAGGAAGCTTTCTTTTTTAGTAGATCCTTTACTCACTGAAATGTGGCATTTGACAAAGTGTCAATATCAGCCAGAAAATTTTCAGCAGGGAGCTAATATGATGCTGGGTGCTTGTCCTTTCCAGGAATGTTAGTTTTGAATGGGAAATTCAGAGAACAACTGCTTTATACAAAAGAATAATCTGAGGGGAAAATTTTGGGGTTAGGGAAGGAAGTTACCTAATAGATGATTTTTTACTTCTACCCTGAGTAAGGTTTTTCTCCACATCCAACCAGATGTACTTATGCTTGTATCTCATGGGTTTGCTGCTGCTGTGGCATTCTACTGGTGGTGAGGAACATGCCAGAATAACACCCACATTTGCCTCATCCAACCTAGATGTTTGATGTGAAACATGGTTCTTGGGGTGGCAGTTTGCAGCAGCTACATAAGCTGGTGGCATATTTCTTATACTCTCTTCATGTCCTGCTGTTAACTAAGCAGGAAGATAACCTGAAACAGTGGGAATTAGAAAGTTGTCCTTTGCTTGTGACAGAAGAGCCAAAGATGAAGTAGGCTCAAGTAGTCTGAAATAACTTCCTTGTTTTTGTTTTGTTTTATTTTATTCTGTCTTCCCTTTTTCTTCGGTAGTGATATGGCCATGCCTGCCTTCCAAGTTTTCAAAATCCTAGTAGACACAGAAAAACGTTTCTTCTCAGTTTTCAAACAGAAAGCTTATGAGCAAGTTAGAAATTACTGGAGCTCATCTCCTATGGTCCTTTCTGTAGTGAGTGTGCTTGTGCCCTCAGAGAATAGAGATGTAGAGGCATCTGACTCACATACATCTAACTCCAACCAGACTCTAGTCTGACCACAAAATACAGATGTTATGTTGCCATGTGGCATCTGCTGGACGTGCAATAGAAATCTTGCTACACTTTAAGCATATGTTTGCTGGCTGACCCTAGGCCCACTGGAATCTTCTTACAACTCTTCTTAGATATTTTTGGAAACCAAGATTCTCTGTATCAGTGACATAAAACCTGCAGGTGACATTTGCAAAGAAAGGATGGAAACAATCCACAGTGTAGGGGCCTGGACTCAGAATATTGCCTTTCTCCTCTTCTGGTTCTAAATCTAGTCCTTTCAGTTGCTGCTTAGTGAGAACTGCTTGTTATCTAAGTAATGCAGACCTTTCTTGCCAGGCAACTCAATAAATTCATCTTTGTTTCAAATTGATATTTGGCAGGTTTTGTTTCTCATTGTCTAACATGGGATAAGTGTAATTGGTCAATTAGATGGCAGAGACAGGGTTATGAATGCACGAGGATGTGTGACTTTAATTCCCATCATTAAAGTAATTGTACCTACTTCTGTGGACTGTTGTGACATCCACATAAGTTAGTACAAGTAAGTGCTTAGGACAGGGCCTGACCCATGGTAAAGTTTAGCTATTATTATTAATCCTATAAATTGGGAATATTAACATCATTTTCTAGTGTCTGAGGACAAATCCAAACTGCACCTGATAAATATATAGATTTCTGGAAACCACTGGCTATGAAATGAATGACGAGAATCTTTAATCTGTAAATAAACTTTTAGGACTTTAAAAATTGAAATTAATACAAAAGTTATAATGCCAAATTCTTGAATAAGGGGTCCAGATATTAGCTACTTTAAGTAGTTTCAGTCAGGGGGAATATTTATGAAAAATACAAAGCTCTCTGGGCCTTAAGTTATGTGCATGCATGTCAAAGATTAAAGGCAGAACAGAGGAATTCTCTATTTATAGGAAGGCCTATTAATTTGTTAACTGATTCAGTACCTGGGATCAAAATCAACAAGGCACCAAAAGAGAAGGCAGCATAAAAAGACTGAGATATTCTAGTAAATTCACTTTAAAGTGGTGGCTTCCAGTAGCTAGTTGAAATGACTGGGAGAGCAAATCACAGTGTTGAGAGACATCAAAATGTTCTCCTCTTCGGTAAAGCTGTGCTCCACGCCTGCCTGGCCTCCATGCTTCTGCTGGCTGTGACCCTCTTGCCTGCTCCGCTACACACCGCCTACTGCCCGGTTGGAGCATGCGCAACTCATAAGAGCCCTACTACCGGAATCACTGCGTGGAAGACACTGATAAAAAGTAATATTTATGACCAGCAGTTCACAAATACACTAATAGCAGCACAAGTCAAAATTTTGCCAAAATAAGATTCTGCTTTATAACTTAAAGGTTACATGGATTTTAAGCTTAATTTTCTCCCTGCCTCTCACTTGATGAGTATGTGGTTGTAAACTTAGTGCCAGATGTCTCCCGACATGCCTCAGATGTTACTGTAGAAAATTAGTCTAAAGGTTACTCCTTTGTTGTATTTCTCAAGACTAATTTTTTTTCTGCTCCTTTGATGAACATTTTATTGACTTAGATTAGCTATTCATAACAGAAGCACTGCCTAGTCTACTGGAGGAACACCTCGGGAAGTTTACATCCCAATACCAGGAATAACAAAATAAGGAAGATAAGAAACCCATTTTTGAAGGGAAAGGCTGGCTGCCCTGGTGAATTGGTTTTGGTTTTGTGCTGTGAGACTTGTTTGGGTCAAAGTTCTTACTAAGAAAGCAAAAGGACTGGTGCAGAGAAAAAGTGGTAAAATAATTCTTTCCATATTTCCCCTCTGTGGTATTCAGAACTACTTCATAAAATGAAGACGTGCTTAAATACATGACTTACTTGGCTACCATTGTGTGAATATCCCCAAGTAGTCTCTTTTTTACTACTTTAATCTCTATAAGCTATCGGTTCAATTGGAGTTCCTTATCTTAACCATAAAACACAGAATATGATTTAAGTGACTATCCTCAGTCCCCTCAAAGATGCATAGGAGAGAAGTTTGCTCATTGCAAACAGTGGGTGCCATAGCCAGCAGGGCTAAATTCTCTCAAAACTGGCTAAAAATCACTGATAGACATTCAGGTCTACTGTTGGATAAGAACTATAGGATACATGTTACGGTCAACAAAAGGCTAAGGGTCAAAAGCCTTCAGAGCTGGAAATAGTCAAACCAGTAGTCAAACAAAAATTCAAGATAATGCCTCCCTCAACTCTCAAGGTTTTTTTGTTGTTGTTTTAGACAGCAAAATCAAGATATAGGATGATTCCTCATAATCCTTTGTAATAAATTCCCTTCCCTCACCTCCAGCTACCAGCAACCATGGATCTGATTTTTTGCCTAGTTTTTTCCTTTTCCATAATATCATATAAACGGAATCATTCAGTATGTAGTTTCTTGAGTCTGACTTTTTTCTCTTAGCATAATGCTTTTGAGACTCATCCATGTTGTTGCATTTATCTGTAGTTCTTTTTTTAAATTGCTATGTGGATATAACATAATTTATCTATTCACTAGTTGATGGACATTTTGGGTTGTTTTAGCTTTTAGCATTTATGAATAAAGTTGCTGTGAATATTCATATGCAGGTTTTTGTGTGGACATAGGTTTTCATGTCTCTAGGATAAATAGCTGTAAGTTTAACTTTGTAAGAAACTGCCAACATTTTTCCAAAGTAGAATTCCCACCAGCAATATTTAAGTGTTCTAGCTGCTTTGCATCCTCATCAGCATTTGGTATTGTCATATGTATTTTTTTAACTTGAGCCATTGTAGTAGGTGTATAGTGGTATTCACTGTGTCTTTCAAGTTTTCATAGTTAAGTTTATAAGATCAGTTTTGAATTGCACATCAAATAATCTAAGGCATGTCAGACATCAGAAAGACAGATTCTATTAGCCTTGGACATTGGCTCTTTAGCATGTTCTCCTACCGATGTTGTACCACTGGGCTATCACTAATCATAAATTATAACTATGCAATACCTAGGCATACACAGATTCAGCAAGCACAGAATCTTTGCTTCCTAGCCAGTTAGGATCCTTCATAGGATTTATCCTATCATAGGATTTATAACAGAATCACTGGAAGCTTTTTGCTCTTTTTTTTTTTTTTTCATCACACAGTGTGTCAGGGAAATGCCTACCAGGGGAATATTTCTGCTTATCATCTCCAAAATGGAAAAGTAGCCAATTATTTTCTGCAGCCCTCCAAGCTAGCCTCACATAGAAAATTGGCTCTTGCCACAGTGAGAAGGGAATAAAATAAAAGTTTCTGGAGCTACAGCAGCAATTTACTTTTCATTTTTGCAGAAGTTGGGCGTCTTTCCTCTTGTCTTTATTGTGATTATTTGTTGGGCCCTGTGATCACTTGCTGTTGTTTGTCTTCCTCCTGCTGATACTAAGTTTTGACATGGATAGAGGCCCTCCCTCATCCTCCCTATGTAGTTGTGGTATGAGTGAGATGGAGTGAGTGGAGCTCTGGTCCTTTTCTTCCAGCTTTGACTAGACCAGAACCTTCTCTGTTACACAAACATGGCAGGTCCTTCATGACTTTATGACTCCCCCCACCCCACCCCCACTCCCCACTGCTTTTGCTCTCCTTCTCTGCCTGCAAAATTCCTACTTGTCCTTCAAGATCAGATCAAATGTCACCTCTTCTATGATGCCAGATTCCCTGAGTCCTGTTAGTCACATCCACTGAACTTTGCGCTTGTTTTGTTTGAAGACTTATCACATTGCCTTGTGATTATCTGTTAACATTTCTGTATCTCTCCTAGACTCTGAACTCCTCTCAGGCAAGAACCACATGTTAATCATTGTTGGCTTAACATATAATACACACTCAATAAATATTTTTTGACTGACTCTAAATTTGCAGTGCTGCTTTTTTAAATGCAGAGATTTTCTTCAGCTTAGAAAAGGAATGATAGAAGCATCTGCTAAACAGAAATTTTTGTTAAGTAAAAGCCATTCACATATAGTTTGGCAAAGTGGTAGTTGTAAGATTTGACTGATCTCTGATAGAACTGGATTCCTCTCACCCTCACCCAATCAATGTAGTTATAAACCTCATATAATGGGAAAGAAAAATCAAAGAATTGAAAGAATTCTATGATTCTTATCTCCATTATTACACTATGATATGTATATAAGTAATTGCTTTAGTCGTGTCAGCAAAATGTTAGGCCTTGGGACTAAACAAATAATTGTTTAGTATGAGTATATCCCATGCAGTATTTGGGACATACTTATACTAAAAAACATTTCCTGTTTACCTGAAATTTAAATTTAATTAGGTGTCCTGAATACTGTCTGCCAACCCTAGCCAACATGAAGCCTCTTTACTTCACACAGTAGAATGAATGGTAGGGAATAAGTGCTCTTGGAAGTTAGTTCTGAAATATATAATGGACAATGCTGTTATTCTCCCAGATTTGCCAGTAAAGGCGACTTAGTTGGATGACCATCTTAGCTAGCATATGATGCAAGACCAGGAAGAGAACTGAGCTCAGAAAGCAGTGAAGTCACTGACCCTGTGGCCATTTGGGTCATGGAAAGGTCTGTAACTACAGTAAATTAAAGAATGCCACATATTCCGTGCTACTTTTCTCATTGGGAGGAGAGGTCTATTGACTTTTGTTTGAAGGTGGGCAGCTCTGTAACTGCTTTGACCAATAGAATAATAGCAGAAGTAACACTGTTCCAGTTTCTGAGCTTAGGCCCTAATTGTCTCTCAGTTTCCACTTCCTGTCTCTTAGAATCCTCTTTTTGGGAGCTGTGAGTTCTTTATACAAGAAGTCCGTCTTCTCTGACACTGCCATGCTAGAGAGGCTTTGGGCGGAAACTTTTGTTGACAGATCCTGCTAAGCTCACCCTTCCTGCCATCTCCGTCAAGTCACATGAGAGTGAGCTGTTGTGGACCCTCCAGACCCTGAAAGTTGAATATCACCAAGTGAACCCCTTCATTGGCACATGGAACTAAAGAACCACCCAGCTGATCCCTGCCTGAATTTCTGACCCATGACATCTGGAGATGTGATAAAATGGTGTCGTTTTAAGTTGCCACATTTTAGAAGGTTTTATAAACCAGCAATAGATAACAAGAACAGTGAATACAAATAGTCAGTTCCTTGACCTGGGGGTGACTTTTAGTCAAGAAAGGAGTGCCTTTGATCATTGAGTATTCAAATCTCTCCGTTTGGTTGTTTGTCAAGGAGATCTTGCTTGGAGTAGAATCTTACCTAGAAAATTACACGTAATAAAGCTCAAAGCTGAGTCATAGCTAGGAGTCCAAAGTGACATCTTCTCTGTCCTTCTCTTGTCCCCAACTCCCCAGAGGTCCAGAGATGTTCTGCAGTCCCGCTGAGAAGGATTACAAAATATGCCTGAGACCCAACCTGAGAGGCAGGTTAACAACAAGAAAACGTGCAAACCTGGGACTAGATGCAGAGGAGAGCGACGTAGGGGAGCAGAACCGTCAGTATGAAATAAAGCCGTGTACCAGTGTGCGGGGGCGGCAAGATGTCCAGCTGTGCGGGGGGCGGCAAGATGTCCAGCTGTGCGGGGGCGGCAAGATGTCCAGCTGTGCGGGGGCGGCAAGATGTCCAGCTGTGCGGGGGGCGGCAAGATGTCCAGCTGAAATTACCAACAGCGGCACTTTCTGCCGTGAGGAAGCTTTCTGCAGGTAGAGGGGAAGGCTGAGAAAACGCAGAGGGAGTCTGAGAACTGCCCACAGGGAGTGTAATGGGAATCCCAAAGGTGAATGATGCAAGAAGGGATCTGACGCTCTGACCCAAGCCACCCAGGGCCAGAAAACTTTACTAATTCCTTAGTGAGGAGAGGTGAAATGAGACCACACCTGGGTTACATATACTGTAATCAATGATATTTATCTAACTTAATCAGTGATTTGTCACGGAAAACTGCTTCTAGTTTTACTTAGGTTCTTTTTAAATAAGGTTGTTTGTTTTCTGAAATATTACACATAAGATCTCTGTTTAGATATTGTTGAATGAGAAGTACCCAAACTTGGGTGGTCTCAGAAGATTACCTAGTTATGTTCTTGGTACCTAGGGAGGAACCAAGTTTGAGTCAGCAAGGCTCCTGAAAAACAGATGCTAGTAAGAAAACAGACGCCTAAGGGAGAGACTTGCCCAGGTTGGGCATTGCCAGGTAACATTTTCACACGGGTAGCTGTTCAGAAAACCCCTGGTTTATTTTAAATGAGGTACACTGCCTTAGAAAGATGCTGTCCTATTTTAGAATTAAAGTCTAGCATACTTTATTCTGTATATACTTGAAAAATAATTTTATTTAATGAATATGTATGATGATTATAATAATTCTTTAGTTATATTACATGAACCCTCTTCCAAGCAACTGCAAATGCTTTTAAACAAGCCACTTCTAAAAACCATCACATCGCATTGCTCCATTGCATGCAGCAGCAGTCAGAGAAGCTATGACTTGGCACGTTACTGTATTAACTTAATAGGCGGAGTGAATCCCTAGGTCAGCTGAGGTGGGCCCCTTGGAGGGCCTTACAAGAGTTTTATTAGGGAACAAAGAGCACATATAAAGTCTTGGTAGTATTTGTACCCTGGTTTCATTCATAATATACATTTACAGCCTGCAAAGCTAATGCTTCCTTCAGAGCCAATAATGCTGCATGTTGGAAATCAGTTCAGCAATCACTCAAATTTATTCTGAATGTATAATGCTGACCATATAACAACAGAAAAATAATCATGAAGTGCTCTCATGGCATGGTCAGTTATTATAACAATAGCTCAGTGGCTTGACGTTTTCAGCAGTAAAATATCCAGGCATCTGAACTGCAAAAAAAAAAAAAAAAAAAAATCACAGCAATTTTTAGTCATAGCAGCAAAAACGTATCTGTAACTGTAAGATGATTTTTTTGCCTGTTAACCTTCCTGCCAAAGCGATTGCTCCCCGGCTGGCTTGTTTGATGATGAAGTGAACAATTTTGGGACATCTAGCAAGTCATTGTGTCTTTGAAACTCTCCAGGGCAGGAGTGGGCAATTATTTTGACTTAAAGCACAACTTAGTATGTTTGGCTGAACTCAAAGAACCCCTTGTGGGGAATGAGCCCTTCTTTGCTGATGTCGGAACACACATATCAGAGCTAACAGCAGTAATAACTCTATGAGTTTACAGGAACCGTGTTTCTGGACTGATTGACTCTGTTCCTCCTCCTCCTACCGGTCTTGTCTGTAGAGGGCCGCACTCTTCTTGTACCTCAGCCCTTCATCAAGACACTTGGCTCTGTTCTCAGTGAGAGAGGACTAGTTGCTGTGTTGTAGACATCTTTTCACTTTCATCGCCTGTCCTCTCACACGTGCCAAGGGCCACAGGGTGAAGTGGAAAGACGCTAGATCTAGAGTCAAGAGGCCCTGATTTCATATCCTCGCATGATAGATGCCTGACATATCATTCAACACTTTGTTTCTTGGTGTCTTCACTGAGCGACAGTGAAATGATTACGAGCCCCTACTCTGTAATCAGATTGCCACGGTTACTCTGTGCTTCGGTTGCTTCATATGGAAAATGATGGTAGTGATAGCTAACACTATAGTGCTTACGTTGTGCCAGGCCATTTCCTAAGTGCTTTACATGTATATTAACTCATTTAATTCTCATGACAACTCTATGAGGTAGAGTATGATACTACTATTCTTATTTTTCAAATAAGGAAGTTGAGGCACAAGGAAATAAAGTGATTTGTCTAAGCTTGTACAGCTGATATGAGTCAATGTCGGGATTTAAAGCCAGGCAATCAGGCTCCAGAGCCACTGGAGCCCCACTACCTGCCCTGGAGGTTGTTATGGGGATCAAAGTTTGGCTAGTCTATCTATGAAATGGGTATAATAAGATCACACCTACTGTCTTCACAGGGTGTTCTTTTATCACAGTCACAATAGATGTGACAGCAAAGTGAGAGGAGCTTAAAGTGCTTTAAAAAAAATAGCACAGCATGACCTTCCCTGCAGTGTTATTAGTAAACAGCTGTCACTTTTGGGTTCCAGAACTTGCCAGATGATATTATGTGATAGAAAAGTGAATCATTGCATCAGTATTAAGTCACTCAAGAAAATAAATGCCAGGTGCTCCAAAGTGCAAATATCTGGTATAAGAATCAGATGACTGAAGCCAGGGAAAGGCCAGATGAAGTTTCCCTTAACATGCAGTGAAAAGCGTGTGGCCAGCCTGATGGATTTTAATTTGTGATAAAAATGAGGAGCCTCCTCAGGTATGAAGAGGTGTCAACACCTTTCTTCTCTACTAGGTAGGTCAGAGATATGTTTGGGCTTGCCCTGCTAAAAAGTTTCTGGAGCCTCCAGATGTCCATGTCCCGGTGAAGCAGGAAGTTTCAGCTTGTACCACTCCTCCCGAGCAAACCACAGCATCCAAGAAGCTGAGGCCGAGGATCTCTCATTAAAGGGCATGGTCAGTTTTGAGAAGGCTTTTGTCTCATCACCTGACCCCATGAGCTTGGGCTCCCAGATTAAATCAGACTTGAAGGAAGAAAAAATCAAATTTACATCAAAACCAAACCAAACCTGAGTGTAGGCTAAATTCAAGATAGAGGAAGAAACACAAGCGTTCCGTTTGCTTCTCCCCATCACTTGCTGCATGTTTCTCCTAGTTATGCAATTGGACAGTCCCCTGCCCCCCAAAAGCCTCTATTTAAACTAATCTTATAGGATTGCACAATGGCTCAGGTGGCCATACTTCTTTTGAATACTTTCTCTTTAAGTCTAAGGGAATCCTGGAAGTTGGTTTTTGCTGTGTAAGATTTAATATGGGGGTTGGCAAACTGGTATCCCGCAGGCTGAATCTGACCTTCCCTTTGCCCCACCCAGGGAAGTTTAGTATTTTGAAAGAACCGAATTAGTCATCACCAGGATTTAAAAGGCAGATGAGTTCAGTAAAAATCTAGATTTATGACCTTGGAGGAATTGGAAGACTTGGCGACAGTAGGCCCTCATCCCTACATGGCCACAACGTACTAAAGGTGAGAGGTCACAACCCGCCTCTCCAGGTTACCTCCCAGCCTCCCAGCTCAGCTACCTGCCCCGCCGTTGTATACACAGAGCCCCACCTCAGCATTAGTGCATTTAGGGCCAGATAATTCTCTGTGCTGGGGGCCGTCCTGTGCATCATCAGATGTTTAACTGCAATCCCACCCTCTACCCACTAGATGCCAGTAGCATCCCCCATCCCTCACCCTTACGGCCCACCTCACCCCAGTGGAGACAACCAAAAATGTCCCCAGACATTGTCAAATGTCTCCTCGAGGAGGGGGTGCCAAGGGCTTCAGTTGATAACAGACCATTACATTAGCATCTGCAAACTAATGAAATAATATTGTAAATTCTTACACATTAACATTTTTCCTTTCATGTGCTCAAAGTGTCACACTGGGGAGTAATTGGCAAAGACTGCCTAGGCCTTGTGATTGTTTTGAAATTCCTGATTAGGCTGGAACATTCTTCCCTTCCAAATGAGATTTCTTATAATCTCAGTCCAAGATTATTGGACCATAAATTGACACTAGAAGGAATTTTAAATTTTTTTTTTAAAGTACATTTTTTTTTTTAATTAATTAATTTATTTATATTTATTTTTGGCTGTGTTGGGTCTTCGCTTCTGTGTGAGGGCTTTCTCTAGTTGCGGTGAGCGGGGGCCACTCTTCATCGCAGTGCGCGGGCCTCTCACTATTGCAGCCTCTCCCGTTGCGGAGCACAGGCTCCAGACGCGCAGGCTCAGTAATTGTGGCTCACGGGCCCAGCTGCTCCGCGGCACGTGGGATCTTCCCAGACCAGGGCTCGAACCCCTGTCCCCTGCACTGGCAGGCGGATTCTCAACCACTGCGCCACCAGGGAAGCCCCTAGAAGGAATTTTAAAGATCACAATGTCCTCGCTTTACAGGTAAGAATAGTGAGTCCCAAGGAGGAGAATTGCCCAGGTCACACAACTAGCTAATGGCTTGAACTAGAACCTAGATCCAAATTCCTAGCTTACTATTCTCTCCACAACATCAAACACTTGAGCCATAAAGAAAAATCTAAGCATGATATACAAATGTCCCAATGACTATATTTAACTCTGTTTATTGTGGCTGCTCTTCTAGTTGATTTCAAGTCAATTATAATTATTTCTGCATACTGCCGTGATATGATATCTCACCTCTCCAAATAAACTGCCAAAATTTCATTTTCTTAGCTTGGGGACCTGAAAGAATGGGCTCCCTTTGGAGTGCAGGCCCCTTAGGGAGAGTCAGAGGGGGGCTTCCTGCCCTACTTTATTTGGGTGTCTGCTCTTGGAATTTATATCACCACTCAAAGCATGCCCCAGTGCTCTGCTTGGAAAGCGAGGGTGCAAGTAGGAATTTGGGGTTGGGAATTGTGATTCTTCAGTGGCATTTGGGGAGGCCCCTTGTTGACCCTGAGGGTGCTACAGAGGCGGGCAGGCTGTGTGGTGAGTCTGGGAGGGGAGGGAGCCTTGCAGGTGGTACCAGAAACTCCCGTGGTCATTTGCAGGGATATAAGCAGTCAGCTTTACACACCACAGCCTGCCCCTCATCCCTCTCAGCCCTAGCCCCAGCCCTTCTCTGCATACACGTGCTTTGCAAGGTGCCTGGTGCCACGTAACTCATTTCTCCTAAGAGAACTGGCCTTGGTATTCATCCTTACCAGGTTCTACTGGTGCCCCGGTGCTTTCGGGAAAGAGCAGACATGCCATTGGAGACCCTTGGGAAGGGCCTGGCATTGAGACGTTTCATTCCTTCCCATCTGCCCAAATGTGCAGCAGCCTCCAGCATGGATGGGAGCAAGGGGAGGGCAATGCTTTTGGTTCACAGCAGGCAGGGACTTTGAAAAATTCTTCACTGTTTGGCTCCTTCGTTTGCCTCAGTGGCTTTCTTCCATGCTGCTGCTTCTGATATCTTTACATCCTACTTCTAAAAACCTTCATGTTGCCTCAAACTATCAAAAATCACAAATTTTGTAGAAAGTGTCACTCTGCCCAGCTCACTAGTACATGGATGACATCAGACACCAGAGTTGACTCCCTTCCTCACCTTTAGTTGTGTTCCCTTGAGCATGGTGGGTTTCCAAGGAGCAAGGAGCTCTCAGCTTCCTTCTGCCATTATGTTTCCCATGTGTCGTTCTGTTTTGGGTGTATGCATGCTGGTGTTAGGACTCTGACCAGCCACTCCCCTCCACCTTGCTTTTTGGTCTGAGGAAAATTTGACTTTTACAGTTAATAGTTCTCCTCCAGCTCCCTGCACTGACCCTTCCTTGGACCCAGTCCAAGTTGAATAAGCAAACTTCAGCTCACAAACTTCCAAGGATGTTCAGGAATTGGAGGATTTTGGAAAAGTGGGAGGAATACTGAGGTCCAGAGAGGCAGGCAGCTGTCTGTTTTCTCGCTTCCTCTGCATGCATGAGATGTTTTATACCTATCTTCAAACAAGTGTTCACTTAACCAAGGAGTATCTGATTAGCAAAGACTTTCGAGTTGAATAAGTTCCTGGATTTTTAAGCTTTGGTTTCCAGAGAGCCTTGTCACTGAGGGGATTGAACTTTGAGGTGAATGCTTTATGTTGTTTCTTATAACAAGGGGTGTTTTGTTGATAGTTGTAGCTAGACCTCGTACAACAGTAAATAATCTGCTTACAAGTATCAGGAGCTGCAAAGAGAAATAAACCATAGTCCCACACTTCATTTCTCATTTTTGTTTGCAGACACATGACAAGAAGATGGGACTATTCCTTTTACATTTTTCTTCTCAATTTTTTTCTTTTTTCTTTAACATCTGGGTCTTCATTGCCTCTTGGTACCTATTTAACACCCACAGCCAACAATTACCACTCCTGGTTCTAGCCTGAGTGTTCATTATTTTAGCTTTTACTGGTTGTCAGTTAAGGAACTACTTATAATTCCAATTTCAGAGCTGCAAGGAACTGTAGAGGTCATAGAGTTCAATCATTCCCTTTGACCTATGAAGAAATTGAGGCCTTAACGTGAAGTGCTTTGTTTCAGTTTATACAGCTAACCTCTAGCAGAGGTGGGAGTAGAATCAGACCCTCACTCTAGACCAGGCACTATTTTCATGTAGGGTATGGTTCCCCCTTTCCTTTTGCTTATTTCTGGCATCCTTTCTTTGGGCTCTCTAGAACATAAAATTATCAGCTATAAAGTTATAAGCCATAAAATTCGAAGAAGCCCTGTTTAATCTGAGTTTTATTTTTTAGCAGATGGCAGCAGATACTAACCCTGGCTGCCTCCAACAATAGCCCATATCTTATTGATGGAAATTCTCTAATTCACTGTTTCCTAGGATCCTCATCCTTTCCAGCTGGTTATTAATTATCAGGCAATATCCTCTTGAGCTGTCTCTACTTCTTAATTACCTTATTAATTGTATTCACATAAATTGATCTCTCTGACATTCTGACTCACTGAGGAAATAAGTCTAATAGTCACAAGAGACTCCGACAACCTCACAACCTTAACTTATTATTTCTATTATGCAGACTGATATCACTAGAAGCCGGAAGAGACTGCTTTGCTGAACGGGCCTTTATCCTAATCATAATTAGAATGTCCTTTAACAATTCTCTCCTGCACACTTTCCTTGCTTACTCAGATACACATGAGGCTTACCAGTTCATTTCCACCCTGCCTGCACTCTTTAATCTTTAACATAGAAGGAATTTCCTCCCTCATATTACCTTGTGGTAATCCTTTATTTGCAATTCAAGGCAATTATAGAAGAGTAAACATGAATATATTTTAGTTCTTGGGTTTTTACTGTAACACTGCACCCTAAGGGCCTGATGCCCAATTAAACATTTAAAAACAATTTTTAAGTCAAGTTTTTATATACAAAGATAATTTCTTAAGTGTGTGCTGTTAGAGAACTCATTTTTTTCCTTCCTGATATGGTACACTACTGTTAACCCCACCTTTTTGCCCAGGTGCCACTTAACTTTTACGAAAGGACAAGAGTAAACAGGTCTTTATGTAAAAGTTGGTTCTTGTTCCGTACAATCCTTTGGGTATTTGTATTGGAAATGGTTGATTGGCAGGAGTTAGAGCTGAAGACTAGAATCTCTATGAAAAAAATATATGAAAAGGAGTTAGAGAATTCCTATGCATGTTTATTTGCATTTGGGGGAAAGTCATCTCCAAACTCTTAGAAAGAAGGGAATAATATAAATTCTAAATGCCAGTATTTTTCATGGTGAGAAAAATGAGTCACCTGGATGCCACCAATGGGCAGAGTTTATTTTGGCCAGGGATTCAAGGATCCAATTTGATGATCTACGTGACTGAGTCTCTTCATGTGTCTACGCACCCTCAGAACATTCACCAGAGGTTCTACAGATATCACTTTCTCAAACTACTCGCTACTGAACTCCTCATCTTTTCACTGCCTTGACCATTCACTCATCCAACCCAAACCCGGAACTTGGATGTCCTCTTCCTGATTCTTCCCCTCTCCCTATCACCTGCCAAACCCCTTCTTCTCATCAGTCATTTAGTTCAGTTCTGTTGATTTGGCTTCCTTATTACTTCTCCTCCGTGACTGGTTTCTTCTAGTGCTGCTGCCCCAGCTCAGCTCCTTGTCCTCTCTTTCCCAATCTATTGCAATAATCTCTCTTCTAACTTCAGTGGCATCTCATCTCCCATTGGATGACTTACTTACAAGGCTTTCCATGACCAGCCTCACTAGTCTTCTATCTCTACTACCTTTTCTCTCATCCAACACTTTAGCCATGTTGAACTAGTCACATGTTCCCAAACCTCCCATGTGATTTTATATCCCATTTTATATCCCATCCCTTTGAATGTTCTCTTCCTCTTTCTTGGCATGTCATTCTCACAAAATTTTATCTGTCAAACTCCTACTTATACTTTAAGACCCAGTCCAAGCATCTTTTTCTGGAAAGCCAGACTGGGACCCCAAACAAAGTTGGTCATTCTTTTCTTTGTGCCCCCTCTTTAATTTGTACATACTTATTAGCTGTATTGCAATCATTTGTGTGCCTGTATTTCCTTTTAGAATGTAAGTTCCTCAAAGGCAGGAAGTATGCCTTTTCTTTTCTTTTTTCATCTTCAACTTCTAGCGCATTATGTAGCACACAGTAGATTCCCAGTGAATATTACTTGAATGAATGAGTCTATGATCTCTTGAGATTCCTTCAAGTTCCACTCATATTATTCATGATTTTATACTTATTTTTGGTTTCAACATTGATTCAAATGCTAGGGGCCAATTTGTTGCCCAACTGTTGTTTTTTTTTTTGCTTGCTTACAAGCTCTTTCTCTGGAACAGTTGAGGACAGGGTGGAGGAGAAGCAGTCATCTTGTGCAACGAAAATGGTAGAGTGTACCCTCTGTTGCAATGTAGTATAATGGGCAATGGGATGGCTTTGGAATAAAACTGACCTCAGTTTAAATTTCACTTTTACCCCTTATTCCGTGTGTGACTTTGGACAAGGTTAATTGACTTCTCTGAGCTTCAAATTTGTTATCTGTAAGATGGTAATGATAATAACACCTGCTTTCCAAATTTGTTTTGAAGGTGAAATGAGGTAATACGTGTATAGCACTTACAGTAGTCCTTGGCATGTAATAAATTCTCAATAAATGACATTTGTTATCATTATCATCACCTTTATTGTAAAGTCTCTATAGAACATAGGCAGGGGGAAGTGTGGTACTTCCTTCTGGTTGCCAAGGAACTCCTTCCTCAAAGATAAGTGTACTACCAGGATCTTCATCAAAACCATAGAGTAAAGAGACAGTTGAGAAACGGTTTTCTCAGTTCTCCTAAGAATGGTAGCTGACTAGTGCCATTCTTTGCATAGGGGAGATGTTAGTTAATTCATTATGTACAAAGGGTAACTTTAGGTGTTAAACCTCTCCCTTTGATAAAGGCATGTGATCCCCACACACTGGCCTAAACTCGGTGGGATATTGGGCTGGGAATGTATTTTTAGAATCAGTAATGACGTTTTCAAGACACTTAAGAATATCTTGGGTTAGCCAAAATAAAAGATAAAGTCTTCTTTATATACATTCTTTTAACTGTTTTGTGCCTGTAAGGTAGAGGAAACAATTTTGTAGTAAAAAAATCATTGGACTAGAAGTTGAAAGACCAGTTCAATGATTTACTCTGGGAATAACTTAGGGTGGTTACTTACATAGGCACTGAGAGCTTCCATGTCTCTGTAGTGAGGTTAAGACCCATCCTGTTGATCTCACCAATTCTTGAGAGTTTTAAATCACATCATGTATTTGAAAGTGTTTTATAACTTATAATAAGTGATATACAAATCCTAGTTATTTTGATGATGATTATTCTGCTTTACTGCCATCCTGCTTCCTTCACCAGATGATACTAATCAGCCCAGATGTCTAACAGCAATACAGCTGGTTCAAAAATGAGGAAATGAGTGGCTTTAGTTAAAATTGCCCAACTTTTGTCTCTTCTTTTTCTGTCTTCTGTTCTTGTGCTGTGGGGCTTCCCTTGGTCTTTTCATTGACTATTGAAGATTTATTCCTGTGATCCCAGTTACTATTTCTAACTGCTTTTCTGAAAAATGTTAAAAGCTCAAAGCATCTGTCAGCTTTACCAAGCCACCAGACCACAGGGAATACCCCAGAAGGCCCAGCTGATTCTTCTAAATGTGCTGAATGGAGTTATCTTTTCATTTGTTTTTGCAGGTTGGAAACATGAGTGAATTTAGCTATTATTTCCTTTTTTGGATGTGAGCTAGCTGCTTTACAAAACTGAGTATTTACTACTAACCCGTTGCTGGGACAAAGTTACATCACCTCCAACAGTGTTTCAAACCCTCTGACTTAAGACTAGAGTTAGGTCTTAGCTACTTCTAGAAGAAATCTGGCCCTTTATTTCAGCCAAACTGTTCTATACTCACTAACTTCCAAACATGCCGTTTCCTGCTTCTTTATTTTTGCTTGTCTTGGCTCTCCACTTGGTACCCCCTACATTTCCTCTCTCACCATGGAAAAGTGAAACTAAACAAGAAGCCATCAATTAAAGTTCTGCCTCATCAATGTTTCTTGACTCCTCCAGCTCCCATTTGTATTTCTCTTTCCCCCATACTATTCATTGGTCCTATTATACATTTTAGAAATTGTTGCTAAAAGTCCTATCTATATCTCATTTGGTAACTTTTAAAATAATTTTATGAGTTCTTTTTCTCCAACCTGCATGGCAAGAATCGTTATCTTAAATTTTCTTTCTTGGTACAGAATTCTAGCTGGACTTGTAATTATTATACAAGTTTATTATCACTACTACTTACCATATACTATTACTATTATTATTATTAATACCTGTGGATTCACTGATGATAACTGAGGATCTAGTGGAGACTATACATATGCATATGCATATGCATATGCATATACATATACATATGTGGGGCTGCAATTGGCTTCACTACTGCATTAGGGGGAGAAATGCTCAGAAAACAATGTTACAATGTGAGTGTTTTTAAATTGGTGAAAGTTGTGAATTTAAAAATTGTGTGCATGTCAGCATATTATCTGTTTTAATATTTTGACTCAACCACAAAGCTCACTCTTTAATATTAGAGAGTTCAACTTATTATGGAACTGAAGCTGTCCCTTTCTGGCTCCCTCAGGAAAAAGCTGAACAAACAGATGGGCCTTCCTTGGAATGTCAACCAACAACAGCCCTGCTCATGCTGACAGAGGTTGTAAATTTTACTGACGACCCCTCTAGAATGTCAGCTGCACTGCCCAGTTTCCCTGGGAAGCTGCAGCTAAAAGTAACAAAGCCAAAGTCTATCTTTGTTACCTTTCTTTAGGAGGCCCAATAACCCGTAACACTAGCACCATAAGTTGAGCACTGCTCTTCATGCTCCTAAAATTTTCTCCTCCTAACATAGTTTCAGTGGTTACTGTCATGATCTAACCATTTCAGCTATATTAAACTAAAAAAAGCTTCTGCACAGCAATGAAAACCATCAACAAAATGAAAAGGCAACCTACAGAATGGAAGAAAATATTTGAAAATTATATATCTGATAAGGAGTTAATATCTAAAATATATAAATATATACATAAGGTGTGTAAATATACAAAGAACTCATACAACTCAGTAACAACAACAACAGAAAAACCCCAACACTCCAATTAAAAGATGGGCAGAAAAACTGAACAGACAGTTTTTCAAAAAAGACATACACGTGATTAACAGGTAAATGAAAAGGTGGTCAACATCACTAATCATTAGGAAAATAAAAATCAAGACCACAGTGAGATATTACCTCACACCTTTTAGAATGGCTATTATAAAAAAGACAAGAGATAACAAGTGTTGGTAAGGATGTGGAGAAAAGAGAATCTTTGTGCACTGTTGGTGGGAATGTAAACTGCTGCAGCCACTATGGAAAACAGTATGGAGGTTCCTCAAAAAATTAAAAATGATCCAGCAATTCCACTTCTGGGTGTTTATCTGAAGAAAATGAAAGCACTGTCTTGAAAAGATATCTGTACCTCTATGTTCATGGCAGCACTATTTACAATAGCCAAGACATGGAAACAACCTAAGTTTCCATCAAGGGATGAATGGATAAAGAAGATGTGGTGTATATGTACAATGGAATATTATTCAGCCATAAAAAAGCAGAAAATCCTGCCATTTGTAAGAGCAATGAATGGACCTTGAGGACATTATGCTAAGTGAAATAAATCAGAGAAAGACAAATACTGTATGATCTCACTTATATGCAGAATCTAAAATATCAGACTTATAGATACAGCGAGTAGATTGATTGTTGCCAGAGGCAGGGAGGGGGGGTTGAGGGAAGTGGATGAAGGTGATCAAAAGGTACAAACTTCCAGCTGTAAGATGAAGAAGTTCTGGAGACATAGTGTACAACATGGTGACTGTACTTAACAGTAATGTGTTGTATATTTGAAAGTTGCTAAGAGAGTAAATCTTAAAAGTTATCATCACAAGAAAAACTTGTAACTATGTAAGGTGATGGATGTTTTTATTGTGGTAATCATTTCATAATATATATGTATGTAAAATCATTATGTTGTACTCCTTAAACTTATACAATGCTATGTGTCAGTTATATCTCAATAAAACTGGGGGAAAATAGAGGTAGCCAATTATTTAAATTTGTTGTTTGAAAAATGATCTTTTATTTTTTTTTAATTTTAAATTTTTATTTTTTTGTCTCGAATTTTTTTATTTTCTTGCTGTTAGTAAAATATCAGTTCATGATACATTAATTGAGCACCTACTAAATGCAAGATGTTTCATTGAAAGAACATTAGATTTGAAGTCAAAGACAAAACACTTAAAGCTGCCACATTAATTTTGTTTTCTTGAGAAAATCTATTCATATTGTTTGTTTCCTCATGTATATAATGTACATAGTTTTAATTCTTAACCCTGTTATCAACATCATTGAAAATAATGTGTATCAAAACACTGGTAAAACATAAATTGTTAGTTATGTTGCTAGCTTATTCAAGGTAAATTCAAATTACAAGCATGGCATACTGGGACCTCTATTATCTAATACTAAAAAACGTTTTAAACACCATTGTTACCCAAATTCCTGTCTCTATCTGTTACTCTAGTTATAACAAAATGCTTTCAGTAGCTTCAATATACTCACATTTTATTTTATTTTTTTCTTCTTTTTATTCTAATTAATTTTTTATTGGAGTATAGTTGGTTTACAATGCTGTGTTAGTTTCTGCTGTACAGCAAAGTGAGTCAGTTATACATACACATATATCCACTCTTTTCTATACTCTATTCCCATATAGGTCATCACAGAGTATTGAATAGAGTTCCCTGTGATATTCAGTAGGTTCTTATTAGGGAAAATGATCTTTTAAATTGGTAAATTCTCTAAGAAAAACCTGGGAATTTTGAGTTGCAGAATAATTTAAATAAAAATTATATAAAGCTAATCAAATCAGAGTTTCCCTTGGGTTTGTAGGGATGAGGACCTTCCTTAGCCTCACACCCCTGGATGAGATTCACTAGAGAGGAACTACTAGACTCCATCCTTGTGAGAGGCTGAGCAGCCCAGCTGAATGCTTCTTCCATCCATTTCCTAAACTCATAGGAAACTTTAAACTTTAACATTTAAACTCTAGTAGCTGTCAAACTTCCTTGGCATAAAATAGCCTTATGTCATTCAATTAATATTGAAAAGTATTAGTTCTAGAAAAATTAATAATATAAGAAGATTAGAAATAACCTAAATATATGGCAGTTGGGAATTGGTTAAATTATGGTATATCCAGACTGTTGAATACCGTGATTATATGCACAAAAGATTATTTTTCAAAAAATAGAACAATTTCAGAGATGATGGTGATAATTGAGAAGGCTTTCTTTGTTAGCAAATAACTCCTGAGGTGTTAGCTATTCCCCACTCATGGAAGAATTTCTCCCTTCCTTTAAGATTAATCCCAAGAAATCCTGCAAGTGTTTATAATCCAACAACCTGTGCTTTGTACACAATAGGCTCTGCAAGGAGATTTGTTAAATTGTATACTGTGAGACATGTTAAGTCTGTTTCTGGGTTGGCTTAAGAGATGTCTTGGAATTTGAACATTTCTTTCTTTTTAAAACATTGTTATGATCATTAAGAATGGACCAACTTGATTTCACAGTGAATTAACCACCTCTTGTCTTTTTCTCCAGCGTCTTAATCATTTCTGCCAGTGAAGGATGAGTCAGGAACACCTTGTTAACGCCAAATTGGCTAGAATATCCTGCTTTGGAGGTATTCTGTATACTAGGTTGAATCATATGACATTGCCAGTATTTGACCAGCTTTTATTTTCAAAGATAATAGTTTATATGGTATAACCTAAGACATCTTTTCTCCCTATGTCTGGTAAGAGATAGCCTAGCCTTCAGAGGTGGACACAAACGAGACACTTCTGCTGGCCTCCTCCCTATCTCATCTCTGTGCCAACAAGGAAGTGGAGGGGAGGGATAGTGCCAGCTTGTCTCTCCACTTAGCTTATTAAGTACAGAGTGAATGTGGTGGTGTCTCCAAGGGGCTTCACTTTTTAGACAAATGTGCCAGTTTTGGGTATTTAATGACTATATCTTTTTGATAGCTCAGTATTTTATTATTCTTCTTCTCACCCCGTCCTCCCCAATTCCCATTCAGATTATTGGCCTCTGTAATTTTAGAAGGTGATCAAAAGTATGTTTGTAAGAAGCCTCTAGCCATCAGCATATGGCTTCAATCGTTCTGAAGCTTCGTTTGATAGTGTCATGAAGGATTTTCCTTTCAGTCAAAGCTAATGGAAATAATACATGATAGGAGTTGTGCAAATCTAGTTTCTGAATGTCCAAAAATTTCTTTTATGGATTAACGACATAAAACGTAGTACACCTTGTATTCTGCACACAGGATTCCCTTCTTTCGAGGAGATAGCCCATTATTTATGGGTATGTGGACCCTGGAGTGACTTTGGCAAAAGGTGGACAACCCATAGGTGCTCAGCATTGGTAGCAGAATAAGGAAAACAATAACTTCTGTGCCTGTCTTCTGTCACTCTGATCCATGCCTGTTTACTGCTTCCTCCGATTCTCTGCCTATTGCAGTAATAAAATACAAGATCAGGAAGTGACCATAAAAGTCATCTAGGACAATGGTTGTTAACAACAGTTTTTATCCCGATAAAAATTATGGATTCTCTACCCAGAAAAGTGAAATTATATATTCACTCCAATGTTGCTCTTACATAACCTATGAACTCCAGGCTAAGAATCCATGACTTAGGAGTCCTACCACTGTATTTACATGTCGGAAAACTGAGCACCAGGCAGATGCAGCGACTCTCCCCAGAATAGAAGACTTTCAGTCATAAATTGGGTAGAGACTCGAACTCGGTTCTACTTTCTTCACTTCTCGTTCTCTTCTCTTTCTTTGAGTGTCAGGTTATATGTCTAATTCTCCTTCCCTTCCTTACACGCAGAACCTCATAAAACCGAACTGTAGGAGGAGGTAGGAAAATTTGACAGAAGGGGAGTTTTGTGGGATCTCCCACTTCTAAACCAGGAAGATACAGGCAGAGACTACACCAAAAGCATTAATGAACTCGGTCAATTTGTTGAAAAAATTTCAGTTCTTTTAGCCAAAGTGTCAAATCATTCATGTTTTTATTTTTCAGCTGGATCAGTCAACTTGTGCGCTATTGTTGCTTATTCTCCTTATTTCTATATATTCACCAGCACTAAAATGGTTCTAACTCTTCTTGCTTTTATTTATCTTCTTCTGAAAGAAACTAGCTGAAACAAAGGTCAGAGTTTAAGGAAATTACTTCATTGACAACATTCAATGTTTACTAAATTTCAACTTTATCCTGGCACTGAACCAAGTTACTATCTCCGCCTGGTGGGTATGTTGACAGAAATGTCACTGATTTGGAAGGCTTTTCAATGCAGAGGTTACTATGGATTAAAGCCTCATCTAACTGGTTTTGCTTTTACATCCTTAAATGATGAAGAGATGACAAGGAAAGATGGGGGTATAACCATTCATGAGCCAACGTTTGTCTTATATCACATGTGAAAATTAATGTGGCCTTCCTATTTGGCATTCAACATATCATTAGAAGAAGATGGAACAGTTATTCCTCATACTTTGCTATTTCTTTTGAAGGAGGCCTTTGTTTGGAACCAGAAGCCCTTCATGGCTCTCCTATCACTGGCTCTGTAAGTGATTTGGGATAAAGGAAGCCCCAGAGTCCCCCAACTGTAATATGGGAAAATAAAATGTTCCTATCTGGAAAGTTTAAACAAGAGATCAATAAAGAGCCCCCCACAAACAAACAAATCAAAACAAAAACAAACCTCCAGGGTAGGGTATCCACACAGAGTAGGAGAATTCATGTCATTTACTATAATATGCTGCTTCAAACCTTGCATTTCTCTGTCACTCTTACAGAGAGACACAGCTGACTGCAGCTAACGTTGCTCCTTGTTTGGGGAGATCCTGGGCAGTGTTTCCCAGATTTGGGGCTGTTGTATAACACCTTCATTATTTTTGTCAGGATAATTTTCTCTAAGTTGACTCAGACCTTATTTTTTTGAGTAAATTTTCCCCTCATAAACAGAAAATTTAGTATTGCTTATTATAACTAATGGGTGGCTGTAAGGATAGACATATGACTATTAAAGTAAAAATCTTTGTGTACCCTTAAAATCATTTTGCATACAGAGCATGCTTGCTCTCCCTTGAGATACCCTGGTCTTGGAGATCCTAGAAACTGAGGTGTAGGTCCCAGCTTGGGAATGGAGCCATGGCAGGGAACTCTAGGAATGACAGTGTTGGAGAGGTTTTATTTCCAGCTGCATATCAGGGAGAGGATAATACAAAAAAACTGTCTGGCTCACACAGCAACCTGACATGGGTCTTTGCTGGCCCTGCCCAGCCTTTCTCCCTCCCCACCTAGCTTGGTCTCCAGGCTTGGGCCCCATCTGTGCCTTGGGCTTCAGCCGCGACGCCTGGTTTCCTTTTGGCCACCAGCACTCACAGTGTAGGTTTCTGCTTTGGTCCTTGTTGTTTGGCCTTTCTCTCCTGGAGGACATGGGGCTTGGGGTGCTAATTTTATAGGGAAAGCCCTAGTCTTTTTATAGCTTCTCTCCTTGCCGTTCCTTGACTCCATTAATATCCCATCAGCGAAGTGCAGAGTGCTGCTTTCCCCTCATCCTTTCTCAGCGTGGAGCGTGACCCAGTTAACTTGAGGCAGGAGTGCAGGGCTCCTCTGCCTCTGTCAGCACTTCCGGAACTCAGCATGTGCCTGAGTTAGAGTGACCTGGACAGTGTGTTCTTGGTAGGGATGCTAACACAGGGCGGCCTTTTCTGTTCCCTGCACAGTCAGTTGAGGAGCTGTGTGTTTGGAAAAGGAGCTTGGAAAAAGAAAAACGAGAATGAGCAGGCTTTTCCTGTTGATTTGTACTCCCTAGGTGTGTGGGCAAGCCCCAGCGCTGCTTGGAGGCCTCAGTGCCCTTCTGTGGGAGGGAGGGAGGTGAAAGGAACGGGAACCTGAGGGCGTTCTCAGCGCGGTGATGCTGCAGTCCCCTCCCGACCTTTCTGCACAGCAGGCAGCTGAGACCAGCAGCGGCTGGTGCTGGCCAGGGTGGCCTCCTGCTGTCAGGTGAGGCCAGAAACTAGGTCCAAAGCTGAGGTGCCTTTGTCCTGCTGCTGGAGGGCAGCCGTGGGAAGGAAGCTGGACAGCCCAAGCTGCTGTCACCTTTCGTGGTGAGACCTGACGTCAGGACAGCCTCCGTGTGGTGGAACAGTGGTGGGTGAGAGGGTGCACACAGCACCGTGGTCACCCGAGGTGGGTGCTGGAAAGGGCAGCTGCTCTAACTGAGGACAGAATGAATGAGAGTAAATAGGCCGAAGCACTGCAATGCTGTGTGGCCTTAGACACAGCCCTTAGCCTCTCTGAGTTCTGTTTATTCTCATCTGTAAAATATATGTATGCAAGAGATGTAGCAGAGCCTAGACTAGAGAGTTGAGCAAGTGTCTTTCAATATCAACATTCTTTGATTCCACAAGTCTAAAGACTCCTATATTTTAAAAATGATTTTATGTGTCTCAGACTCCCAATTCAACATCCATTCCATATTCTCCTCACTTTTAGCATACTTTCTATCTGCTTTGTCAAGAAAATAGTGGTGTATTGGGGATGAAGTTTCTCTATGATACTCAGGTGTAAGAATTGTCATATTACACTTTTTAAAAAATTCAAGTTCAAAATTCTCCCCCAAGAGTGGCGACTCTCAGTAGCGGTCATGATTGGAGCTCCTTCCCTCTAGGAGCTGTCAGGCATCCCTGGAGGATTGCTCAGCCCAGAAAATTTGGGGAGAGATCTCCCTTCTCCAGCCTATCATGGTCACTGCTTACTGTTTATTATCTGGGCCAGAATGGTCCATTGTAAGGCTGGAGGTTCCGTTCCCCAAGCCCACTCACCCCGCTCCACCCCTGCCCAACTCAGCCAAGGTGGCCAGGTTCTCATGACTGGGGAATTCAGGACCCCTCACAACTATATGCCACCTCTTCAGAGAGCCTGCCGTCTTAAAGGAACAGCTTTAAGGAACTACCTGGCTTTCAGCCATATGCACAACTTGCTACCCCTGGCCCCTTTCTCCATTCCAGGGAAGTCACCTCCAGGGTCTCACACTTACCTTCTTCAACTTCAGTACCAGCTCTATCTTCTCTTACCTCAGGTATGAACCCAGTCACACGGTAGGCAGTTTAATGACCATTTGGAGAATCCCAATTAAAGAGATACTTTAAAGAAAAGGTTGGGAGGGAGTTGCCATTCTGGTATCCCAGAAGCTTGCTTTCAGCCCCAGAAGCATAAAGGTCACTCCAGTGCTTTGAGGCAGGACCTGGAAACGCAGCACAAAGGCTGACTTGTTCATTCACTAGAGACTACTAAAATAATAAGAGCAGTATCAAAAGTGATATCTCAATAGATTTTCCTGCTACGGAAGCAGTTGAGCATGAACTCCCTCAATCTCTGCATCCTCCACACCCAGAAACTGAGCTGCACTCACACCCCTCATGATCTTTCTCCAGTTTCATAAGATGTGGTGCCCCCTTTCATTCTGGGCCCACTCAGTTAGACTTGCCAAGATCAGGCTACAAAGCCATCCTCCCTCTTGAAACTTCACCTTTTCCTCTTGCAGGTGTGTGTTGCCTTCAGACTATAGGCTTATTAGTTTCCCTCCCATTCATTAAAAAATAAATCTATCTTTGGCCTCATATTCCCTGGAAAATGTCCCATGTCCTCTTCTCTCTTATCCAAACTTCTTAAAAGAGTAACCTGTACTCAATGTGACCACTTGGTATACCATTCATTCACTCTGCACCCCCTGCAATCTGGCTGTGCTCTTGTTAAGGCCACCAGTATCCTTCTGATTACAAAATCTAATGGACGTTTTCCAATCTTTGTTTTGCTATACATTTCTGGGGCATTTGGCAATGTGGATCACGTGCACTCCTGCCCTGCAAAGTAATAGTATATTTCTCAGTTTGTCTCATTCATTTCTATTCCTTCTTAACCGTGGGCTCCTCCCTCTCTACCCACCACTCACATACTTGTGTTCTCCAGGTGTCTGTTTTCAGCTCACTGCTTCTCATTATAGATACTCTTCTTGGGTGAATTTATCTACTCTCAGGAGTTCAACTACCACCTGTATGCTAATGACTCTCTAATTCGATCTCCTACTCAGATTTCTTCCCTAAGCTTCAGACTCACCAATTCCATTACCTGCTAGGTACCTTCGCTTGGATATTCATCAGATATTTCAGATTTGATGCCTCAAAAACTAAGTAGCACTTCCCTCCAAACTCTGTCTCTCTCTGTTTGTTGTGTCACCTTCTCTTTACCCAGTGATCAAAGTTATAAAATAACAGCCTTGACTTTTCTCTCTTCCTCACCCTTTCATCCAACTGATCATTACATTCTGATGGTTTCCCCTCCCATGGATTCCTCAAATCCATCCTCTTCCCTCCCATCACTGCTACCATTGTCAAAAGCATCTTTTCTTCCTGGGCTGATAGAGCCTCCTAACTGGCCTCCTGGTTTCCAGACTTGCTCCCTTCAGTTGAGCTCTTTCCAGAGCTACCCGAATGATCCACATAAAACACAAAACTGACCCTGTCCCTCTCGGCTAAGCCATTCCATGGCTTCCTGGAATCTACATGAGCAAGTTCAGCTTCCTTTCCTGGCATGCACGGCCCTCTGTGGCTGTCTCTTGCCTAATTCTCAGACCTTGGCTCCTACCACTTGGATTCCAGCAACACTCAACTGGCAGTAGTTCCTTGTACACATCTCATTCTCCCTCTGTTCCTTGTTTCTGCTTTAAAATTAAATGTCTTACTTTAGACTGTCGGGTTGGTATTATAAGGGAAGTTTCAAGTTCATTTGCTATTAAATATTAGGGCCTCTGCACTTGGGGACGGAGGAGAGAAGAGAAAAGGCTCATAGCTACAACCTCATTTCAGCCCCTTTCTCCCCCCACACAGACAAAAAGGTACTGGGCTTGAGATATTTGTGTGTCCTGCTTAATTTAAAGCTGTTAATAAGTACGTCAAACATGTTTGGTTTTCACTCCAGGTTGTTCTTCCAAACCCGGGAAACTCTATTTGTTATGAAGAGTGCGCTGCCCTCTAGAGGTGGCTTTCAGGGACAGAGCATATCACATCTGCACTTTTAAAGCATTCTTCAGTTTCTCATGAGAAACAAATTTCATAGCAAGACCTTTACTGTTACTGCTATTCGTCCAAAATGTGCTTTCCCAGGTATGATTCTGATTCACAAAATTTTTATTTACTTCCATAATAGTGTTTGGGGAGAAAGCACATGAGGTGCCTCAAAGTGCACTTGATTTGGAGTTAGAGGACTCAAGTCCTAGTTCAAGTTGTTCCACTAATGTCTGCGAACTTAGATCTCTCATCTGTTAATCAAGGGGTGCAAGACCCCATCCAGAAAACTGTGAGTCATCTGAAAGTATATTTTGGCAATAAAACTGGGAACAGAAACATCAGTAAATACTTACCATACACTAAGTATATGCAAGACACTAGGCTAAGAGCTGTTTTGCAGAGGTTTTGTGTTTACATTTGATCTTTAGAAAGTTAAATGAAAAATATTTGAAAAAAAATTTGGAAAACATTCAGGGTTTCAATTTAAATGAATGAGTTTAACCTGATCCCATTAAAACCTGAAAATGAAACTGAGCTAAAACAAATGTAAAACTTACTCTGCGGTTTCCAAGAGTCTATTACAGTATGAAAGCAGAAGTGAGTCATACAGCCACACACACACACACACACACACACACACACACACTTTAATTTGCCAATAAGCTGCTGTAAACCTCCTTTAGCCTGATTTCCCCTCCTCTATTTTCAACCAAGAGAAGAAAAAGGAAGTCTTTCATTTAATGATTTGAGCCAACTATGATCGCTATATACTGTGTAATGATGACTGATGATAGGTAAAATTATATTTATTATCTTACAATGGCAATTGACTCCTGAGAATTTCTTTGAATGCTAGAGAGAGGGAAAAATGATTAAGACGCCATTTATGTTCATAGTCAGATTGGGAGGCAGAGGCCACAAAGCCCAGAACACAGTAGCTGGGAGACGAGCGGTCTGTGTTCCTGTGAGTCCACTTATGCTTGGAGGAGTCTGGGGGCACCAGGTGAATCTTCTGTAATGCAGGGAGCCACATCTGTATACTACGCTTATAATGCTGCTCCCGTGCTGTGTCATGTTAATGCTCCCTTTGGCATCTGCCTCCTTGGATGAAAGATGCTACCAAGGTCAAAGCTGGCCTGCTGTGATAGGAGACCAGTAGCCCAAGTGGATGGAATCTTTTCCTCAGTTACATGTCTAGATGTCTTTGGACCTGAGTTCTCACATCAAGCTCATAACTTTACCTCTATTCATCAGTTTTACTGTCTGTAATTTGTCAAAGTCCTGTGGACATTATCAGAGAAAAATGTACCTAAGAGAGTATCCCAAACATTTTGAACACATACAAGACATTGTTACTTAAAATTCTCTCTTAAGATTCCATAGCTAAGGAACCCTTTAAAAATCTTTTGGGGGCCTTAGCCTAATCTATTCAGAATTCCTTGCTGGAGGCACAGCTGGGAAGTAAGTCTTGAAAGGAGAGATGAAGAGAGTGAACAGACTTTACTAACAGTGTCCATAGTTTTATTCCTGAAAGTTGTGGCACAACTGTTTGCTAGACCACAATCATTAAGAAATTCTCAGCATCATCTTTCATGTGTTAGACTGAAAACGCCAAAACAAACAAACAAAAACCAAAAAACAAGGACCGAATTTTATCCTCCTCTCATATTTCAAATGCATTTCAAAGTTCAGTTACAAATATTGTTAAGGTAAGAATCTTCGCTTGCTGTTACATAGTTCTCGGATTTATGACAATCACCGTATGCAATTGTCTCTGCCCTTGTCATGCTTTACTTTACTTATCAGTCTCCTCTTCACTTTCTTCTTTCTTCATAATCCTGATTTATCCTATTAATAGAACTTTAAATTTGACGGGGTGTAGTCATAGTATAGGTAAGTCACAAGACCTAACAGTATATTGAGATAATGAAAAGTATTGAATGCTGAGTCTGGAGGAGGAGAAGTGGTTCATATCGCTTCTCCCTCAAAGCAAGCTGCTCTGAGACTCAGTCTAAAGAGACTGAATTGTCAACATGTAGGAACGTGATTTGGTGGATGGTCTTGCCGCTCTCCCGAGGGAGAGCCTGTCGCTCTTCCTGGAAGGAGGGTGCGTGGTGAGCAGCGGATGCCCTGCCCAGAGGCCACGGTAATTGGAAATGTAGCAGAACATCCTGTTCCTGGGAGAACTTCTGCTTGGTTGTTTGTGCTCCAGAGACTTGGCTCCTGGCGTTCTTGCGCAGACCTTTGGACCCTGGCAAGGCCACTTGTGTTTCTGTCTTGGTGTGTGTACTAGCCTGGCTCTGGTTTTGCGTGGGTGTGGCTGTGGAAGGGGCTCGGACCGCCCGGCACGCGCTTGCCCACGGGCCCTCTGCTAAGTTTCCGAAGCAGCGGCAGCACGTGCCCTTCACTGGGAAATGAAAACTATTACTTGAGCAAGAAAGTTAACAAAGCATCTTTCCTAATTCTTGCCTAAAGAGCGAGGGGCCAGCTTCTGGCTTTAATGGTGATTTTTAAAGTTTTTGACTATTGCCAGATACCAATGCTAAATACTTTTAGCTGTACGACTTGATTTGAATAGTGTACGCCAGAAGAGCACAGTCAGAGGCTTTTGATGACATAGTACCAAGTGAGGCTAACAGCATATGATCCCAAGAAAATCATTCAAACAGCTTGGGGGCTTGGTATTTGTATCTGTAACATGGAACCAAAATGTGAAAGCAGTATGAATAACAAAACCTTCCTCACTGGGGTTTTGGGAAGGATACCAGGTAGTCCTCATGAAGTATTTTAAGTCTCCCGGAAGGAGGGCCCATTTTAAATTCAAGGTATTACTATCACTAATTCTTGGTCATGACATTGTACACTATAAACGGGAAATGAAAGAGTGGATGAGTTAAGTGATGAGCCTAAAACCACACAGTGAGCTGGGGAAAACCCCCAAAAAGAGAGATGTAGATTCGTTTCATCAAGAAACACAGCTATATCTGGGCAAAGCCCCAGAGTTTAAAGTGACAAGGACACTTGACATAGACCCTGAATTCACAGGCATGTAGACAAAAAATACAGTTACACTGGTGCAATACACGTGGAGTCACATCAGTCCTTGTCTTTGGAGGAGAGGGGAGGTGGGTCCTGCTCAGGACGAGACTCTTCTGTGACTGATTTGCAGCTGCAGGGAGCAGGTGACCTCTGGGAATTCCCCGCAGGTTTCTGATGGTGGCTGGGTGGAGAGGCTGCAGGTGGAAAGGGACAAAAATGCCTTGAGCTCTGCGCGGTGAGATCCTACCTTCAACCCCCAGACACTTTAATTGTTGCCCGAACTCATGGCCTGTCAACCAGGAAAGCGTCACAGAAAGATGTTATGGCAATCAGTTGTGAAATGGAAAAGTCGACTGGGCAAGACTTTGTGAGCAGTCAGTATGAAGAGAAAGAAGGAAATTCAGCCAAGCGATGTCTTTGCTGTTTGCCTCAAGGTTATATTTTGCAACACATAATGGCAACAATTAAACAAGGACACAATATTATCTAATTTGTGCTGTTGTCTTCCCTGGATCTGGAACATTTTCTGCAGGAGCCCGCCTTTGTCTCTAGCATCCTCTGGCAAACAGTTCCCTTTCAGCTCAGGTCTTTTTGTAGAAGGAGCTTGATGCTGAAAGCAGCGGGCTTCTTCTGCCCTCAACTCTCCGTGGTGGTTAACATGGCTTTCATTTTTTTCCAAGTTGCACTAGTCTGGTTCAATTTCCATTTCTGTTAATTTTTAATGAGTTAGTAACTCAGTGGTCCTGGCTCTGAATTTCTTGAATGTGGGTTGTTGGTAAGGATTCAATCAGCTTGTTGGCTCCTAATAGGTTCTGAAATCCAGTAACATTCATGGTGTGTTTATTTACCCGGTGGCTATTGAATCGCAGAAGGAGAAATGGTCAAAGAGTAGAATCCAGTCAAAGCCTCTTTGGTTGCCAAGAGAGTTCTCGTTGCATAAGCTCTGCCCTCATTGAAGCATTCACCCTTCAAAGGAGGATGTTACTATCTCCTTTTCTTATCACTTACTTTATTTTACAAGAAACTTCCACATCTTCCAAACCAATAAGCATGTCAGATTTGGTCCAAGCGCTACAAAGTAAATTCTGTGAAGATTTTCTAATTAGAAATTAACTTACGTTACAGCTATAACTCTATATGCTGAACCTTATTCAGGATGATAATGGAAATTAACTGAGTAGCCAGTAATTTATATCTAAAAGCTACCATCACCACATATGCTGAAAGAAGCATTAGTGAGTATACTTGAGATGTATTTACATGGAAAAAAATTAAAATAGTGTAGTAGAGAAATTCTGACTCTAGGATTAATAAAACCATATTTTGTTAAACCCAAATGCCTAAACGATTATATACAAAAGGATAATTTATTCACAGCATGTAAATAATCATGATTCTCAGTGGGAATTATTTGCATTTCAATTGTCACTAGTAATGAAGAGCTGTGTCTTATTTGTCCCCTTGTCATTGGAAAGGATACTTTACCATAAATTTAATTCAAGTTTTTATCATAAAAATGTTATCCTAAAAAATCTTGGTTACAGTCTCCTTTTGTAGGATGTCTTTCTTTTTGTCTCTCTGTTTTGTTTCATTTGTTTTTGTTGTTTTTGTTTTTTTAAAATCAACTGTTATAACTGATTGAGTAAGGTTCAAGGTGGTGTATGTATATGCTCTTCTGAAAGCCAGCCTGAAGGTTGAATTAGGGATAACAACTTTTGCTTTGACGAGAGGAGCTGAATTTGAGTTCTCATTAGTGTAAGTGCCAGGGTAACAACCCACAGTCTTCCCTAATATAGTGGTTCTCATTTACATACCATATCCTCAAACTACCTCTACTATAACTTTCTTAATGTTTTTCTTTAAAATGATGCATCTTTTACTTAAATAAACTTTCTTTCAATGGAACTTTTAGATAATGACTTCAGATGAAAAACCAGAATTCCCTGCCACAATAGATGGCAACCATGAAAGGAAACAATGGTGAAAACAAGAAAATATTATTGAATTCCAGCTAGAAACTAGAGTCTGCCAAGGCACTGAGCCTAAGGATTTCTCTCTGTTGGTTTCTCTCCTTTTTTTGTAAAGAGTTAAAGACACTAAATGGAGGCTTTCTCTAAACATAGTGAGGAGTGTAGGAAAACTGAAAAGGGAAGAAATTTCTCACAATGTAATTGAGTTGGTGTCCCCCAACCCCAAATCACCTTCACCTTAGAAAACAATACCTCGGTAAAACCAATCAAATCCCATAAGTTTAACAACTGGGGGTGGTGGTGTACAGCTCTCCAAGTGAGACCAAGCTGAACCTCCGGTTCTTGTTCTCCAAACATCTTCTTCCTCTTGGGGATTCTAACTGCTGCTGCTGCCACCACGATGGCCTCCAGGTGAGTCCTCCTGGACATTCTGGCTTAAGTAGGAACACAGCCTTCCTGCCTGCCTGCCTGCCTTCCTTCCTTCCTTCCTCCCTCCCTCCCTCCCTCCCTCCCTCCCTCCCTCCCTTCCTTCCTTCCTTCCTTCCTTCCTTCCTTCCTTCCTTCCTTCCTTCCTTCCTTCCTTCCCCTGAGGACACCTGAGAAGAGACTGGACATTTACATAAGACTTTATAAATAAATGGGATAACAAAGGAAATAAAGAGAATAACTTAATTTGCCTTTTTATCTTTCCCCTGAGACAGTGGTTCTCCAACTTTAGCTTGCATGGAAGTCACCTGGAGGGCTTGTTAAAATACTGCCTGCTGGGCCCACCCACAAATCTTCTGATTCAGCAGGTCTGTGTTGGGACGTGAGAAGATACACCTGGAACGAACGCGCAGGGGAGGTTGAGGCTGCTGGTCTGGGAATCGCACTTGGAGAACCACTACCCAGAGGAGACGCGTTAAGGCCCAGCATCTCCAGCCTGCCTGCCTTTAAGCCAGGCCCAAGTCTGAGGTATGTGGGGACATTCCTTAAGGGCTGGATCCTAATTCTAAAATGGAGAGGCAGCTAATCTTATAAATAAGATTGAATTTAATTCTCTCTCTCAAGCTAGAATAGATCAGCTCTTCCCTCATAGCTGCTCACACGTCTCCCTCTCACAGAGATCACGCGGCCATAGTTCCTCAGTCCTAAGGTGCACATTTCCCACATTTTTACATCTCTGAAATTGGCATGTGTTTCACAGGCATTGTTGGTCATGCTGCAGATCGGGTCGTAGTTGTTCAAGTTGTCATTTCTGCATTTTTGGTACTGCATGAGTGGATTTCATTGCCATTTAAAATGTTTTTAAAATTATGATGCTGTGATTGAGCACTAAAACAAAAAGTTATTGTGTATGAAGAAGAGTGTGGGAACAGGGCAATGGGGCTTACAGTTGGTATTGAAGCAAATATTTTGTCACTAGAAGAATGATAGCAATTCTGTATTTTTAAAAAGAGCTATGATATTATAGTTTTATCTTAAAATACTAACATTTATAACACAGCCATTTAAAGGATGGTGAAAATGTTACTCTCACCTTAAAAATACGGCATACATAGATTTAAAAAATTCCTTTAGGGAAATACATAAGCAAAAAAATGTGAAGACCTCAGCTCTAGATGGCAGTTCTCCAAATGGGCCTCACAGTACTGGCACCTGGCCAGAATGAATTCTTTAACTACCCATGGCAAAATGAGAAAGTAAGGACAATATATTCATTTTTTAAAAAATGAAGCTAAATGTTTTCAGTTTAAAGTTCTGTTCTATAGTCTGAATTAGGTCCTTTCTACAGTTTTAGAGTGGAGAGAGTTAAAACATTTTTTAGTTTCAAAATAATGATGTTAATACATTACAGGCTTTTTCCCCCTTTTCCACATTTCCTTTTAAAGTAACAACTGGGCTTTACAGGGCCTATACAAAGAGGCTACATACATAGATAAAGCTGAGTTTCATTTTGCTACTGAGATACACACAAAAGTATGGCCATAACTTGGAAAGCATTGCAGTTGAAAGCAGAAGAAATTGCCAAATCCCTGAGACTACATGATGATCATTTTAGGCATTGCAGCACAGTTTAACTGACATTACTTTTCTTAGTGGTTCAGAAAACACTGAACACAGTGGTGGGATGTACAAGTGATGATGCTTTAGATTTGATCAAACTGTCATCCCAGCACCTAGATAAACCCATGCTCAATACATATGTGCTGAATGAATTGACGACTGAAGGACTTGGATTGAAACTCCTATGTGTATATCATTTCTAATTTACCCTTGTGAACTTGATAGAATAGCCCTGCCTTTGTCAGGGTGGTGACTTTAAGACAGACCCACATTTTAGGTGGATTGGGAGACCAACCAAGGACAATATTAAAGGATGGTACAACAAGCCTTAAAGCAATAAAGAAGATTCACATAGGCAGTTTCTGTTGGTGAGGCAGTTGTATTGGAGGGAAGGGGGTGTTGGGATGGGGAGGGAATAGAGGGTTATTCTTGTATAGCCTGGCATATAGTTAGTACTAAAATGTGTTGAATATATGAACAAATGTAGCATTTGAAAATTTCTCCGAGTAGGAATTTTTTCTCATTAGCTAATAGTTAGCTCTTTTTTGAGTATTAATCTCATTACTCCTTCAAGGCCAAACAAGATTATCAATCAAATGGTGTGAGAAGGAAATCACGTATTAACTACGAAAGAAAGCAGTGGCTCATATGCCATGAAGAGAATTCAGATTAGAATGAATGAGAGTCAGGTAGCAGACAGAGTTAATATTCTAACAATTGGACTATGACCTAATGAGAAATTAAACATACTATCCTTTTCCTTTATGTCCTCATTTATTTTTGTTGGGGTTTGTGAGGATATGCTGCCTTAATTTGCTTTTGATGACTGTATTCTTCCTGGGAGGAATGGAATAAGTGACTAATACCTGAAAAGTGGATGGCAGGTACGTTGAAGTGAGAGGAAGAGCAGACATACATTTTCTGTGTCAAGCACAATTTCCCAGGCTGAATTATATTTGAGATTTGTTTGTATTGGTTCTTTCATTATCACTTAACACAAACAGCTGAAAAACCAGATCAAGTGGTTAAGCGTGGACTCACATGATGTAATGTCTCCTAGACACAAGGGGTCAGCATTTCAACACAGATGACTGGGCTGAGGGCTTGCCTTCAGTTCTGCTGCTGTGCTCGGCTTTGATGTGCTCATGCGTCTGAGGGTGGATAGGGAAATGAAATTCAATTTGTATTTTGCACATCACTTTCATTTCCAGTTTAGAATTTTGATGGCTCCCTTTTAGACTTAATCCATCTGCTATTGCCGTGGGAAATATCTAACAGCGAATCTTCCCAGTCTCACTGGCCCCCATGGTTTCAGCAAGCTTCAGTGACCTCTTGATTTATATTGCTTTCCCTTTCCCTAAAAGAGATTCATAAACTGAAAAGTCCTTAATCTATGCTTGCCTAATGAATGTCTTGGATGATTTCCTAGACTGCACTATTTTATTGTTGCCAATTTGTCAGGAAAAAGGGCTATGGGATGAATGAGACTGTATGTTGATTCTGGGTTTATTTGGGGCTTTTGACTTAGCATTGGGTTTCATGATCATCACTCTTTTTTCCCTAAATTGAAGTATAGTTGATTTACAATGTTGTGTTAGTTTCAGGTGTATAGCAAAATGATTCAGTTGTGTGTGTGTGTTTGTGTATTATATATATATATATATAATTTATTCTTTTTCAGATTCTTTTCCATTATAAGTTATTACAAGATATTGAATATAGTTCCCTGGGCTATACAGTAGATCCTTGTTGATTATCTATTTTATATATAGTAGTGTGCAGCTGTTAATCTCAAACTCCTAATTTATTCCCCCCCCCCTTTGGTAACCGTAAGTTTGTTTTCTGTTTCTGTAAGTCTATTTCTGTTTTGTAAATAAATTCATTTGTATTATTTTTTTTAGATTCACATATAAGTGATATCATATGATATTTGTCTTTCTCTGTCTGATTTACTGCACTTAGTATGATAATCTCTAGGTCCATCCATGTTGCTGCAAATGACACTACTGCATTCTCTCTATGGCTGAGTTATATTCCATTTTATATATATACCACATCTTCTTTATCCATTCATCTGTCAATGGACACTTAGGTTGCTTCCATGTCTTGGCTATTATAAATAGTGCTGCTAAGAACATTGAGGTGCATGTATCTTTTCAAATTAGAGTTTTCATCTTTTCCACATATATGTCCAGGAATGGGATTGCTGGATGATATGGTAACTCTATTTTTAGTTTTTTAAGGAACTTCCAGACTGTTCTCCACAGTGAATGCACCAATTTACATTCCCACCGATGGTGTAGGAGGGTTCCCTTTCCTCCACACCCTCTCCAGCATTTATTATTTCTAGACTTTTTGATGATGGCCATTCTGACCAGTGTGAAGTGATACCTTACTGTAGTTTTGATTTGCATTTCTCTAATAATTAGCGATGTTGAGCATCTTTTCATGTGCCTATTGGCCATTTGCATGTCTTCTTTAGAGAAATGTCTATTTAGGTCTTCTGCCCATTTTTTAAAGAACGTTTTATTTTATATTGTAGTATAGTCTATTAACAGTGTTGTGATAATTTCAGGTGCACAGCGAAGCGACTTAGCTGTACACATGCACGTATCCATTCTCCCCCAGGCTCCCCTCCCATCCAGGCTGCCACATAACACTGAGCAGAATTCCCTGTGCTATACAGTAGGTCCTTCTTGGTTATCCATTTTAAATATCTGCCCATTTTTTTTTTGACTGGGTTGTTTGTTTTTTTGATATTTGATATTTTTTGAGCTGTATGAGCTGTTTGTATATTTTGGAAATTAATCCCTTGTTGGTCTCATCATTTGCAAATATTTTCTCCCATTCCGTAGATTGTCTTTCATTTTGAGTATGGTTTCCTTTGCTGTGCAAAAGCTTTTAAGTTTAATTAGGTCCCATTTGTTTAATTTTGTATTTATTTCCATTACTCCAGGAGATGGATTCAAAAAAATATTGCTGCGATTTATATCAAAGAGTGTTCTGCCTGTGTTTTCCTCTAGGAGTTTTATAGTAGCCAGTCTTACATTTAGGTCTTTGATCCATTTTGAGTTTATTTTTGTATATGGTGTTAGAGAATGTTCTAATTTCATTCTTTTACATGCAGTTGTCCAGTTTTCCCAGCACCACTTATTGAAAAGACTATCTTTTCTCCATTGTATATTCTTGCTTTCTTTGTCATAGATTAATTGACCACAAGTGCATGTGTTTATTTCTGGGCTTTCTATCCTGTTCCGTTGGTCTATGTGTCTGTTTTTGTGCCAGTACCGTATTGTTTTGATTACTGTATGGTAATCAAATCAAGCTTTGTAATATAGTCTGAAGTCAGGGAGTGTGATACCTCCAGCTCTGTTCTTTCTCAAGATTGTTTGGCTATTTGGGGTCTTTTGTGTTCACATACAAATTTTTAAATTATTTGTTCTAGTTCTGTGAAAAATGCCATTGGTAATTTGATAGGCATTGCATTGACTCTATAGATTGCCTTGGGTAGTATGGTCATTTTAACACTTGATTCTTTCAATCCAAGAACATGGTGTATCTTTCCATCTGTTTGTGTCATCTTCAATTTCTTTCATCAGTGTCCTGTAGTTTTCAGAGTACGGGTTTTTACCTCCTCAGGTAGGTTTATTCCTAGGACGATCATTGTTCTTTGATCTGCCCTTTCACTGCCATTCCTAACTCAGTGCAAGAGCACGCTGCAGTATGTCTTGGGACATGCTATATTTTCCCCATAGTTAAAAAAATTACATACAGTAAAATTCACTCCTTTTGGTGAACATTTCTGTGAGTTTTAACAAATGAATAGAGTTGTCTAAAACCACCACAACGAGGTAAAATTCTATCACCCCAAAATGTTCCTTTTTGCTTCATCTTTGTAGTCAACCTCTCCATCCATCTGGACCCTTGGCAACTACTGCTCTGTTTGCTGTCCTCATAGTTTTGCCTTTTCCAGACATTACATAAATGGAATTACATGGTATATAAGCTTTGAGTCTGTATTCTTTCACTTAATACAATGCATTTGAGATTTATCCATGTTGCATGTACCAGTAATTTGTTGTTTCGTTGTTATCATTGCTGGCTAGTCTGTTTATCAGTTTACCAGTTGAAGGACATTTGGGTTGTTTCTGGTTTTGGGTGATTGTGAATAAAACTATCATAAACAGTTACATACAGGTTTTTCTGTGAACGTAAGTTCTCGTTTCTCTCGGGTAGAGGGATAAGTTAAAATATCCTTTATTTTCAAAATGATAAGGTTAATGCATAACAGACTTTCTTTTAAAAAAATTTTTTTTCTTTTCCACACTTCCTTTTAAAGTAACAGCCATGTGATGTACAGGGCCTGCACAAGGAGGCTCCCCACGAGTCGATGAAGCTGAGTTTCATTTTGCTACTGATACACATGGAAGTGTGGCCTATAACTTGCTAAGCATTGCAGCTGAAGGTACCTAGGAGTGAAGGTGCTGGGTCAAGGACACTCTATATTTGCAATTGCTTAATGATCCTCTTCAAAACCCTCCAAACTCTCATGAGAGTTGAATACATGTATAGAGTCTAGATTCCTGCACTCAGAGAATGTTCATGCATTTATAGAGTTTAAACTGAAACGGTAATAATATATTTAAGCCAGAAGAGATCTTATGTGACATTTAGACATTGTTTTATAAACGAGCAGTTGAGGCCTAGAGAAAGGAAGGGGTTTGCTTAAGGCCATTTAGCTAACCAGCCACACCTGGGTCTCTGGTCTTCTGGTATTGTTTCAATTCAGATTTCTTACCATTTAGTAAATAATTATATTGACTCCCAAACAGAAGTAGCAAAATTATTAGTTAACAGTATAAGCTTTTATAATGCTTTTAATTTATTAAAAGTATTTTTACATTTGCCATAACCTGTCCCTCCCGGGACTTTCCCATCTTAGTTACCAGCACCACCATCCAGCCAGTTACTCAAGCAAGAAACTTGATTATCTTTGATGTTCTGAGCTTAGAAAATTCCCTGTCACAGAGCAGACATTCAGTAAATATTTGCTGAGTGAAAGAGTACTTGGACAGATATAGGCATTTGAAATGTCTAAAATCTGATGTAATTCACACTGCTTTTGTGTCATAGGTCGTAAAGGCTTTCACATGAACAATGAATCTCAAACATTTGGCATGTAAAGCACTGGATGCCTTTTGGTGTGCTTCCTAATTTTTAAGGTGATTTGAAATAATTGACCATATTTTATAATGCAATAAGATTATATTTTTATCATTCATTTTGTCCATTTCTTCCCCTTTTTCATGAACTATTTATAAGGTTGTTATCATGTACTAGACCCTGTGCTAGCACTGGTGATAAAGATATGAACAAGAGAATTATCCTTTCTGCCCTCAGGGTGTTTACAGTTTGGCAGGAAAGGCAGACAGAACATATAATGAGAAATGTCCCTTGTCATGTGAGTGTGATGTATTATGGGAGTGTGTAGCAGGCGCGCTCAACTCAGTCTGAGAATGAGAACAAAATGGAATCAGTAAAGCCTACTGAGGGAGGTGACATCGGAGGGGATCTAAGAGTAGGGTAGCAAAGAGCAGGTGAAGAGCGAGGGGGTGCATGTTCCAGGCAGAGGGAACAGCGTGTGTAAGGAAGGAAGAGACATTGTGCATTAAAGACAAACAGCAACAGCCCCAAACCTGGAAGAAGGCCTGTGGGGTTGGATCAGGGTGAGTGATGGGAAGAGTGATGTGAAATGAGACTAAAAAAGCCAGTCGGAGCCAGATCATGGGGGCCCCAAAGGCCAGAGTGAGGATTTTGTACTTAATTCCACCAGTGATAGGAGGCAATTTAAGGGTTTAAAAAGAAAATGACACAATTATATTTTCACTTTTAAAATAAGACTTTGGCTTCTGTGGGGAGGTTGATTAGAGAAGGTAAGAATGAACACACAGGTGGAGACCAGCAAGGCAACTGTATTCAACCTGTTACTGCATCACAAATCTCTCTAAATTTTAGCAGCCTGCAGCAAGCACTATCTCATAGTTCATGGGTCAGGATCCCAGCACAGCTTGCCTGGTGTCACTGATTCAGGCCTCACGTGGCTACCATCCAGGTGTCAGCCAGAGCTGCTGTCATGTTTGACACTCACGGGAGGGAGGAGCCACATCCACGCTCACTCACATGACTGTTGGCCGGAATCAGTACCTCAGGGACCATTGGACTGGGGACTTCCAGTCTTTGTAGTTGTGGCTGGAGGCTTCCCTCAGTTCAGTGTCATCTGGGTCTCTCCACAGGGCAGCTGTCAGCCTGGCAGCTGGATTCCTTCAGAAGCAGCAAGTGAGAGAATGAGAACAAAATGAAAGCCAGAGTCTTTTTGTCACTCTCTCAGCCGTGGCAACCCATCATGTTTGCTGTATCCTATTTAGAGGTGAAAGGAGAGAGGATCACACCACACTGTGAATACCAGAAGGTGGGTGTCACTGGGGATCATTTGCCACCGTGTAGCTCTTGCAATGGTCCAACTCAAAAATGCAGTTTGAACTTGGGTGGTAGCAGGAGGGTTAGAGAGAAGTGCTGGTATTCTTCCTCTTGGCAAACAGGAGTAATATTTAGAAGACAGAATTGGAAAAACTTGATCGTTGCTTGGATATGGTGGATAAAGGAATGAGAGATTTTAAAGAAGACTCCAGATTTCAGGCTTGAGCACCTGAGTAGATACCAGCACTATTTGCTTATAGTGATATCCTGCAGGAAGGGAGAGATGATAAGTTCAGTCCTGGATATAGTAGGTGTCAGGTGACTCTGCAGTATCTAATTTGATATAATCAGATAGGTAGTTATATATTGAAATTTGGAGCTCATAAGAAAGTTATGGGTCATATGATAGAGTTTGCATTTGTCACCATAGGGATGGTAATCAAAGCCTGTCTTAGGTCTGGTTCCCTAGAAGCACAGATTTCCCAAGTGACAGGTGGTCACTGGGAATGAAGTGAGTAGACTCTAATTCTACCCTGGCTCCTAGATTCATCCATTCTACGTATTGGAGACAGAAGAACACATAATGACCATTGGCATAAGGTATATGTTATATCCTGAAAGCAACACCCCAACCTCACTGGGTGTCATCTCCAAGCTGTAACCTTAGTTGTCCCTCCAAGAGGCTGTTCCAATCTCTATCAGGACAGTAATGTCTGGGTTATGCAGTATGTGAGAGACCAGCCTCAGTCTACTTTTAGTTTGTACCAACATACCAATCTGACCCAGCTATGAACCAGACCTAGGTTTTTTCCTCCTCCGTCATTGGATGGGTTCTCAGGTATTATATAACAGAACCATTTTAACATGCCCACATCTTGGGGCCTTTGGATCTTCTTCTTGGAACTCTAATGAGGCTGTCCTGGCAGCTTCACCTCATTTAACCTGAATCACACATTTCTCACACCAAATGTGTGGGGTTTTTTTCCCACACCAACCAATTTTCCAACTTCCTGGGCACCAATTAGGTGTCCTACGATTCAATTATGACACTATCTGGAGTTAGGTTAGACCCCACAGGTTAAGAGCTCAGTCCCAAAAGGCTGCCCTCCCTCACAACTTCAGACATTAATCACAAGTCCATGTTGTCACCTGTGTTCTGACTGACCAGCTATAAATCGAAGGTTTCTGTGACCCCCTCTTCAGGTTTGACAATTTGCTAGAACCCCTCACAGGACTCAGGAAAACAATTTATTTACTATATAACCAGTTTATTATAAAAGGATACAACTCAGGAATAGCCAGATGCAAGAAATGTACAAGGTAATGTGTGGGGAAAGGGAGTAGAGCTTCCCTGTCCTCTCCAGGGGCACCACCCTCCCAGTACCTCCATGTGTTCACCAACTCAGAAGTTCTCTGAGCCCCATAGGATTTATATGGAGGCTTCATTACATAGGCATGATTAGGCAAAACCTTCGTCATTCGTGATTAACTCAAACTCCAGGCACGATCCTCTCCCGGGAGGTCAGGGGGTAGGACTGGAAGTTTCAACCCTCTAATCACCGCCCAGCAGGCATCCTCCAGGAGTCACCTCATTAGCATAAACACAGGTATAGTTGAAGGGGACTTATCATGAATAACAAAAGATGCTCCTCTTATCCCTGCCACTCAAGAAATTTCACAGGTTTTAGGAGTGCTGTGCTAGGAACCAGAGCCAAGAGCAAAATATTTCTTATTATGTCACAATATCACAGATGGGGATGAAGTAAACTGTGGATATACAACCCACACTTGATTGGCAACTGACTAAACTGCCTGATTTGTCAAATTATACTAGAAAGGTCATGATTCCTGAACTTATGTTTTTTTCACTACTCCCACTTCAACTAAATCCTCCTCCGTATGCACCCAAATATCTTTCTGGGCCATGTAGAATCTGTGTTAACAAGAACAGCACGTTTCCTGACATCCACAACATTAGGGAGGAAGGGTGAAAAACAATTGCATAATTACCGTTGCACAGTCGCAATTGGAACTGATTCTTCCAGACTGAAATTGGTTCTTGGTCTCCCCTGGTGACATTGCAGACCTTCATTATAAGTGGAGAACCTTGGTAACCATGTCACACATTTTCCTGTGGTCTGAAACATTTAATGAGATGATGACCTGTATTTATCTACAAAATTTGACACCATTAGCTGTTAGCCAAACATACAGAGTGAGGTTGAGACCATGACTTGTAATCTCAGAATTTAGATGTTTTTCTAAAAAACATCTGGGCAAAATGAACAGAAATTTCCTCTATTACTAGGGATTTTGATATTAGAGCAGATGCATTGTAACTTGGTAGCGGAGTGTGTATAATAGGCTGCGTAACTGTTTACTAATATTCAGTGCCCCATTTGCAAAAACTTTACACTTATCTCACCCTTTGAAATTAGGTTTGGTCATATGACTTGCTTTGGTCAAAGAAATGTGATGGCAGTGACACACATATCCTTTTCTGGTGGAAGTTTAAGAACCGGTGCATTTTTGCAGTGCTGCCTTTCTCCTCTGCCTTGGCAACTGGCAGTTATAGCCAGTGGTTCCTTCTCTGGCTGGATCACTGGGTAAGGACAAAGTGATGTGGAGCAGAGCCCCCAGCTAGCATAGAAGGGAAATGTATTATGAGTAAGAAATAAACCTTTGTAACTCTAAGCCACTGAGATTTGGAGTTGTTTGTTACCACAACATAATCAACCTAACTTGACTGATAAAGAGTGTATATTTCTACTGCACACCTCTATTATACATCTGGAGTCATTTTTATAAGAAAGAAACATTGGGGGGGAAAGGTAGTGTGGGTGTAACAAGAAAAAATTGGTAGAAAATAGTCTTTAAACTGTCACTACAAATTGGTGAAAATAACCTACTTGTTCTTTCATGTTTAACTATATACTGCTGTAAAAATGATCAAATATTTTGTTTTAAGTGCTTAGGGGTAGGGAAGGAGGTGGAGGAGTTGGAACTTCAAAATAATAAATGTGCAAAGAAATGGAAAGTTCTTCAGATTTTCTAAAAGGATCAAAGAAAAGTGAACTAATAGAAATACCTCTAACTACAGAGACCAAAAAAAAACCCTGTTGGCTGGGTGTTTTTCTAACTCCTCATCTAGGATTAGCCTGTGGGTGTCACCCCACTCTGCTTGTCACATTTTAGAGGATCAATCCAATGCTTGGAATATTGGAGAAATCTATCAGATCTGCCTACCACCCATGAGGTAGGCAAAGTATGACGGCCAAAAACTAGTTAGAACTAAAGAAAAGTCCCCAAAGAGCCTTTCTCCAAGTTGCTTAAGACTTTATCAGGTTGATATATGTTTTCTTGGTTAGAAAGGACTTCTTTATGTCTCTTAGAGTGTTTCTCAGATTGAAATGTGAATTGAAAAGTCTGATGAGATACATTTATGTATTGCAATATGATTACCACCATAGCATTAGCTAACACCTCTATTATATCACATAATTATTTCTTTTTTTGTGGTGAGAATTAAGATCTAATCTCTTAGCAACTCTGAAGTTTATGGTATGGTATTATTGACTATAATCATATATGAATGTATCAAATCAAAATGTTGTACATGTCAGTTATATCCCCCCAAAAAGTTTGATGAGATGATAAAATCAGGGCCTGACTTTAGTGTTCTTTGAAGAAAGTAAGCACGAGTTGCTTCATCTGACTTGAATGTATCGACAGTTATCTTTAATTGCTTTGCGGGGTATGCATGTGTGTGGAGGGAGCGCCAAGAAATTAGACATAATGTCATTGACCAGTCAGCTGTTTTCAAGGGTTTCCAGCGGTTACTTGAGAAATGTGGCATCAGTGCAATAAGGAGACCAGGTTTTAGATTCTTCTCCAAGCAGGACGTATCTGCTTCCACAAACAGGGTTTATAGCATCCCTTTAAACACAATGCCTGGAATAGAATGAATTCTGCCTAAAAGAACCAAAGTATAAGTAAAAAATGCTTAGGTTTACTGGACAGGTATGCAGTCTTACTTGGCCGTGATATATATTTGCTGACAGTGCTACAGAGAAGGAAACACTTGCGAAGATCAATTGATTAAAAAAAAAAAAAAAACAACTTCTGTTTGAGTAAGTGCATAAACAAAAACTACAGCTTAGTTTACTGCTATCTATAAAAGCAAGCAAAAAATTTCCATGCTGTTTAAAGCAGGGAGGTAGGAAAATGAAGAAACAAACCCAAATTTTATCTTCAGTGTAGCTAGAACAGAGTTCCAGAGCTCCAGATTTATGTAGTCTGCCTGCTAGCCACGTCCACTTAAGTGTCTAACGGGCATCCAAACTTCTGTGTCTCGGCTGCACTCTTGATATTCTCCCTCCTTTAACCTGCTTTCCCTGCAATCTTTCCCATCTCAGGAAACTGAAACTTCATTTCTCCAGCTGCTCAGGCCAAAAGCTTTGGAGTTACGTTTGACTCTCCTCTTTCTTTCACACTGAATGCATCGGTAGATTTGGTCTGCTTTATTTTAAATATATATCCTGAATCTGACTACTTATCACCATCTCCCTTGTTCTCAATCTAGTCCAAACCATCACCAGTTCCCTTCTGGACTAAGCAAGAGCCCCTACTCATCTCCTTGTTCCCAATCTTGTCCTCTTAGAGACACTTCTCACCAAAGCAGCCAACAGGAATTTTTTTAACATTTATTTTTTAAAATAACGTATACATATACATAATTTAAAGAGTCAAATAATTTCAAAAGTTTGTTACTTAAACAGCAGTCCCTTACCTCCACCCTCCCTCCAATTACTGCTTCCCAGAGGCAACCACTTTGAACTCCTTTATCTGATTCTTTTGATATTGACCACATTTCATTCAGTCACCAGTGCCTGTGATTATATGATGCTACAAAAGCTGCCAGTTACACCGCGATACGCCATGGGTTGAGACATATCCTGATTATGGACATGCTGAAATGTGAAAAAATGTCTCAGAATTGAAGAAATATGGTACTTTCATTTCTTTGAATAATATGGTTTTATGTATGTGTGTATATATTCTTGATTCTTGGGTTTAGCCATTAAACATTGACCTCCCACTATGGAAGGTGAAGCTCTATTATGCTTTTATATCCTCTCCCGTACTGTCATACCCCTCATCCACATATAATGTAATATGATTGTATTAATATACAACATCTTCGCAGTATGACTATATAAACATAGTCACAGCTGGACCATATAATCTTTAATTATCTTGTCTCTTTCTTTCCCATTCCTTTCTGTTTTCCCCTGGAATTATTGTCTTTTAAAAAATTTGCTTACATTTCTATATGATTATTCTCAAATTCGCTCTCCTGTGTATAAATCTCAGAAACTTTCGGTTCTTTGTCCCAGGGTCTTCTGAGCCCTCTAGCCAGGACTGTGACGGCAGAGCCTGCTGCAGAGCTGTGAGCTCGGCATTTCTTTTCACCGTCACCCTGGGATTCTTGTTCCCTCTCTCAACAAGCCCTTGTTCCTTGGATCCTGCATAGTCTTTCTTGATTTGCTCCTTTGTATAGAGTGTCTATTGTATTACTTTTCTGAGAAAGTTTCAAAGTAATGTTTTGAAACCTTGCATGTCTAAAAATAATTTTATTCTACCGCTGCATTTAATTGCCTGGGTATGAAATTTCAAGCTGGAAAGAATTTCTCCCAGTATTTAGAAAGCGTTGCTCCATTTTTTTCCCTGTAGTCCAGTATTGCTGTTATGTGAAACCTGTCTTCTCCCCTTTTTGAAAGTGCTCCTTTCTTTGTGACCAGGGTTCTGAAACTTCACAATGATTTGTCAGTAACTCCTTGAATTATGAGGGGATTCAAGGATATTCAAGGGGATGATTTCATCCCCTCCTCCCCAATATTCTCTTCTATTTTAAAACTTTCATTATTTGGATATTGACCTTGTGGATTATTGTCTCTTTTACCTATATATTTTTTTCTATTTTTGATTTTTCATCTTTTTTTACATTCCTCTATTTTCTATACTTTTTAGTTATTTTCTGGGAGGTTTTCATTCAATCCTCTCACTGTTTTTTCCTTTATTTCCAGTATATATTTTTTATTTCTTAGAATGATTTTATTCTCCAAATTTGTCTTTAAACAGTTAAGAATCCATTTCCTCTCTTCTCGGTCTGAACACATCAACATTTTTTGAACTTTTCTTCTTATGAAGTTTTTGTTTCTTCTAAGTTATTATTTTTGTTTGTTGGCTTTGTCTTCTGACCTTAAGATGAGTAGCTATCCTCAAACATCTGTCAGTCCTGGATGCCTATTCAAATTTAAGTATTAGACACCAAAAAGCTCTTTTGGAAGCTGTGTGGCTGGGTTTCACTCCAACATTATTTGGGTGAGCCATTTTGTTAACAAACACCCAATATTAGTATCTTCAGATATTTTCTCTAGGGATAATCATATTCCTCAGAGAACAGTCTCCATTAATCGCCTTTCTGATGTCTAATCACCTCCCTGCCAGAAAACTGGAACCAAGTTAGGGAAGACAGCTGAGAGTCTCAACATTCAGTAGGTAAATTTCACTCAATCTCCCTCTTTTCAGTACGTACCCCTGCTCTCAAGTGATTCTCTGTCTCTTTATCCTGCTTTATTTTCCTTCTTAGTGCCCTTCACTGCATGACCCATTATATATTCATCTGTTTGTTCATTCTTTGTCTTCTCCAATTAGAATGTAAGGTCAATGAAAACAGGGCTTTATCTCTTTTTTGTTCACTGCTGTATCCCCAATATCTGACAACAACGTGTTGCACGTAGGATGTGCTTAATAAAAATTTATGTAATGGGATAGGTTAAATCATATGAAATTTCTGCTATTCAACTATATGCAAATTCGTATAGTTCAAACTAAATAAAAGAGCATCCTAGTGGCTAAGGATTAATAGCTTTTTCTTAGTGATAGGGAAGTGATTATAGGAGGTATTGAGTATCTTTTATAGTTTATTGTATGAAAGTAATCTAATAAATAGTGGGTGAGGAAACTCAAGCCCAGAGAAGTTAAATGACTTGCTCAAGATCAGACTATGTTAGGCAGTAGTAGAACCAGGACCAAAATCTTATATGTACCAGGCACTATTAGAGGCTCTGGGGATAAACCAATGACTGAAGTAGACATGGCCTCTGCTGGGGATTTCTGGAAGTGAGAGAGATAAAAACCAAGCAAACAAGTATAACAGGGCATTGAATGGAATTGTTCTTATTATCTTGCAATTTCAGCCAAAGGCCCCAAACATAGGCAATATGAACCCTCATAAACTAAAGAGAGCAATGTGGAGCTGTCAAATACCCCTCCAGGGCCAGACTGGTCCTTCAGCTCTCACCCTGACAACAACTGTACCCAGCCTGTTCACTCAGAATACGGAAGTTCATAGAGAAAGGGGCACTGATTCACAGTAAAGGGTAGTCTGAGGAATTGAGAGCACTGGTGCTTTATCTGCGCTGCCTCTGTATTCAGATTGGGGATATAGTAAAGAGGCTGGATTGTAAGTGCCCAGCCTGAATGCTTCTACGACTTGGTGCAACTATGATTCCAGAGAGATTTAATGTGGTGAAATTATGAGAGTATGTAAATATTAAATGTTCAAGCAAAATGACAAAAGAAAGCACATATCATTCCTATTTCTCCCAGAGAAGATCAACGAGAAAGCTTGAGGCGCTGAGTTACAGATTTCCCTGTTCATGATGTAAATCTAATTGGAGGGCTCTCCAACCATGTGGGCCTAAAAGAAGCAAAGTTGATATCCATCACACACTCACTCACATTTCCAGTTCTTGGTATCTATCTTCATATTTAAAGGAAATGAGAAACATTCATTGAGCAGATGGCAGTCTACATCAGGGCCCATGAAATACACCTGTGTCTCGCAGGCCACAGCTACAGTGGAAACAGCTGTTGACATGGACGCGTGTGTTAGTTTTCCATTAGCTCACTGTGTTCACCAGGCCATCTGTAGTTCAGAGCTAAGTAAATGGAGTCATTTTTTCATGGTTGGCTCATTTCCATAGGTTGTTATGTAGAAAAACTGATAAAACATGATTGCTTCAAAGGGGGAAAAAAACCCCGCTCAGAGATTCTGGCAAAGTTTCCAGGAAGGTCATCATTAACAAGGCTATTCAATAAACTCTTACCGCCTGTAGGTACTTTACTAATCTTATGGCAGCCTGTGGGGGACGGGAAGTCTACTTGGATTGCTGTCAAATGTAGTGTGGGGCAGAGGCTTAGCATATCCACGTTTATGTTATTTTTCAATGGCACATTTCCTCCTCTCTCTCCCTTCCTTTTCCCTTCCTTCCTTCAGGAACGTTTTTGCCAGTGATATGGCGATGAAGTGTTTTATAAGGTGAATGAGCTCTCAATGTGTGAAATAGCACTTTTCTTCATTTATATTACAGCAGGAATCTCTGTTTCTTTCACCTGTTGAAATACACTTTCCAGGAAGGAAGGAACCATTCTGAGTATTGGGTCCTCATTACCTACCATAGCATCTAGCACATAGTAGGTGCTCAATAATACCCAGTGGCTGAAAGTATGAATAAATTGTATACATATACTGGGAGGAATTTTGGTCATGAGCCTAGATGGTCAATCTGTATTAGTCTTTAAGTAGCACACTGGAGATATAGGCTGAAAATAGAATAAAAAATGAAGACAAGCAGGAAAACCCCCTAAACACAGCAGGATTTATAATTAATATAGAGATAAACGGCACTTTATAATCTAATACTAAGGCAGTATACCTGGCTGCCTTTATTATCACTGATAGAAATTCCCTAGCTCACTTTCTGATTTTTTCTTCTAAAAAATTGCCCTTGATTAAGATTTTCTTTAATAAATAATAAATTCACATTTATTAATTATAGATACTGTGCAGAGATGTTTCATCGATGTTTTCACCTGCAAATTACAGGAAGCAGAGACCATCACTATTTTGGAGATAAAGAAATTGAAGGCTCTGAGAGTTTAATTTTCCCACAAGTAGTAAATAGAATGGCTAAGATTTGAACACAGGCTTACTGGACTGCTACATCACACTGTCTGTTAAACATCAGATGGCTCCTTCAGTGCTCCCTGGATATACCTCATCCCCTTGAATTCTACTTAGGATAGAATTTCCTGAGAGCTTTGTTCTTCAATCCTTCAGTTTTTTTCTTTTGCCCATGAATTTGATGACACTGAAGTTGCACCCAAGACCTTTAGAATATGACTAGACCTGGGGCAGAGTTGGCTCTTATAGCCAGTGAACACTGTGGTAGCTGCCCTCAGAAGCCATGAGAACCTGCAGGAGGAGGACTTGGGGAGGATGAACCCCACTTGCTCAAGAACACAGCTGAATACTCCTAGAGAGACCAGAACTCACCAGGGAGTGCAGCATTGGCCACAGATGTGGATATCATGGACTTGGACAGAAGATGAACAAGTCAGATGCCAAGGTGAAGGGTAACTGGGAGGTCCTATTTCCAGATTTAAATGTCCTTGTCCCTACTAAAGCAACAAACCCTGCTGGGGCTTCCTTCACACCTTCTGGGCTGAAATCTGCCAGATTTCTGCCTTTCCTCAGGATAAACCTTGGGAACCACTCTCTTATTTCCTTTATCTTCTGTGATCTTTCTTTCTTGTTTTATGGATAGCCCCAACCTGAGACCCCATCAGTGCACTCTGAAGAGAGCACCTTCATCATCATCTTAGAAAATTAGCTTCTAGATGTCTTTTTCATCAATTTATACTCAACCCGATGAAACAGTTTCACTGACTTCCTGACAATCTGTGTCTCTGCCCAGCATTTGGAACAGGAGTGGAGCCACTCCCAACACTTCCTGTAAGCTCACAATTACTTTCTGTTCCTTACATCACTGAAACCTCACTTTCAGCCCATCCTTCTCTTTGTTCTTCATGGTCAGGCCCCCAAGCTGAACTGCAGCAGTTCTTTTCTCAGTGGCTTTGGCGTTTCATTTGGAATTTATTTAGTGCAGTGTCCAGGCACATCTAGGAAAGGAAATTTTTTGCTAATTAGGACGTACAACCCTCTCTCTTTTGATCTGATCCTCCATTTTCTTTGCTTTCTTCCTTATGAGAGAATCTTTAACATCTGCTTGAATGCAGGCATGCATATCTTTCCGCTGTAATACTTTCTCTCCATTTGACAGGCAGGATTGTCTTACAAGGAAAAGCTGAACACTCTGACAGCTGATTACGTTGCATGCCTTTTAAAATTTTGCTCCTTAAAGAGCATTGGATGACAGTGATGATGACCTATGAAAAGCAATTAAGGCTTCAGGATCATTTCTACCTGTGAGCCGGGAATGAGATGGCAGGGAGCACCAAGGGACTCTTTATGATGGATAATAGCTTCTTTGGGTAAGGCGCAAGGTAGGACATGAAATACTGTATCTTAGCTTCTGTAACAATGAGTTGTTTTTTTCTACTAAAATAGGTAAACAAATGCAATAGAATTCTCGAATGCTGGTAGATCAACTTAATCTTCTCTGTTTTTGCCAAAATATTCCACAGAGAGTGTAGCCATTTTTCTTTTTCAGGAACACCAGGCTTTCCTCTCTTACTAAGGTGTAGGGCTTTCAGAAAATTGCTTAATATCCTGGAAGATTTGCAGCCCTGTAGAAATTTTCATAGGGAATAAAAGCGGCTACTCCCTTGAAGACAGTCTTGTGAATAACTTCACATCTAAGGGTGGAATTGTAACGCTCAAAGGCGCAGCCTGAGCAGTTTTATCATCGGTGAGGCTGGTTTTGCTGGATATGGAGCATGTAATTTCCTATTGACAGAATCTGAGTTGTTGGAGCATGGAAAGTCTTGTCGTTCTTTGAGTCACTGGCAGGAGCACCTTGACAGATTATTGTCCTATTTGATTGGTGGGAAGAAGAAGCCTGATTGAGAAATCTCAATCTACCAGGATTCTAAAAATCTTTGGCCTTGCATGCTATCTTCTTAAACTGGCTGTTTTTGCTGAAAAGAGTTGATACTTTGCCTATTCTGAGTGTGGGCAGTAGGATTTGCTGTTCCATTTAGCATATGAAGTTTATATAAAACGTGTAAAAACATTTAAGATTGGGCACTTTATGTAGAGAACCTCTTCCGTGCCACTCAAAACTGGATAATTGCCAGCTATTCAAATGTACTTGGTGGAGAAAAGATGAGTTTCCATGGCACCAAAGCAATGTCTGCCTGAACCATATGTTTTCCAATCCAAATACAAGGTTTTTTTTAAAAAAATCAGAATGTTCTCCCTCTTTATCGGATTTTTGCTATCATGACAAGCAAGAAAACAGCAGGAAATACTTAGGACCTTATAACACAGATCCATTTCCAGAAAACAAGCCAGTCCTTTAGAAAAGGACATTTCAGAAAAAATCCTTTATATGCTTATGTTAAGTATTTAATCTATTCTGAAACTTTTGACATAGAAAAGGTGTAATAGAAAGCGTTGTGGACTGAAATAATTTGATTTCCATTCTCTAGGCTCAGGATGAGGGAGGTGGGAATGCTACACAATGAGAACACCATCCCAAGCCTTCTTTGTGGCTCAGCAAAGTATCAACCTCAATCTGAATAATCCATGTGCCCGTGGGTACAGTAAGCACCTATGGCTGCTTAACATCTTTTGAAAACACTCTCTTATGTCTTGATCATGTCCCCATTTTGAGTCCTGCCTTGTTGAGATATGATGCCAAAGACTGCCCCAGAATCCCTCGCTGCTTAAGGTACAAAAGCACATGACCTAGATTTTCCCATTTGGAGGCACCCGTGCAAGAGATGGATGAGGAAGGGAACAATGCTAGGATGTGGTCCCACACAGACCTGGCCAGCGTGGTGGCAGAGGGGTTCTTGTTCTTCTGGGTTTGCAGTGGTGGCACATCTGGCACCCAGTCCCAGGTACTCTCAGTGCCGAGCAGAGGGCAGTGGCAGCTGTGGTGTTGTCACTAGGGTGTTTCCCCACAGGTGGTTGGGTGTTGTTCTTGGGCACTTTATTACTCACTAGTCAGCAATGTAAGTCTAATTCTCTGACGCTCCTTGAGATTCTGGAAACAAAACATGGTAACAGAGAAGTAGTTTAACTTCAGCAGAAATAGATAAGAAGGGCTTTGGAAATGGAAGATTCAGAGTGTCCACAGAATAAAAGAATCTGATAGATTTTGGCGGCCTTCAAATTGAATGTTCTTTTTTTTGATTAAATCTGAGATTTTTCCCTTTAACTTTCCCCATAGCTGTACAAGGAAAGACACTAGGGAAAAATTCTTGAGTATCTTCAAGGGCTTGTAAAACAGTATGAAGGAAATAAAAATTGTCCCAAATCATCATTTGGGATAAGTTATTATTAGCTTTTTTCTCTCCAGGTTTATTGAGATATAATTGACATACGACATTGTGTAAGTTTAAGGTACACAATGTGATGATTTGATGTGTGTATGAATTGCGAAATGATTCCCACAATGAGGTTAGTTAACACATCCATGACTTCACATAATTATCTTTTGTGTGTGTGTTTATGTACAGTGAGAACTTTTAAGATCTACTGTCTTAGCAACTTTCAAGTATAAAAATACAGTATTGCTAACTGTAGTCACCATGTTGTACATTAGATCCTCAGAACTTATTCATCTTATAACTGGAAGTTTGTACCTTTTGACCACTTTTATCCACCCCCCGCTGCCAGCCCCCTGCCTCTATCTAACTTACTTCACTTAGCATAGTGCCCTCAAAGTTCATTCACATTGTCACAAATGGCAGGATTTCCTTCTTTCTATGGGTGAATAATATGCCATTGTTTATCCATCTATCTATCTATCTCACCTTTTCTCTATTTGTCAAGGGACACTTAGGTTATTCCTATGCCTTGGTTATTGTAAATAATGCTGCAATGAATGTGAGGGTACATATATCTCTTTGAGATAGTGTTTTCATTTCCTTCTCATATATACCCAGCAGTAGACTTACCAGATTATATGATAGCTCTATTTTTAAATTTTTTTGGAACCTCCATACTGTTTTCCATAGTGGCTGTACCAATTTACATTCCCACCAACAATGCACAAGGGTTTTCTTTTCTCCACATCCTCACCAGCACTTGTTATTGCTTATCTTTCTGATAATAGCCATTGCCGTTCTAATAGGAATGAGGTGATATCTAACAGTGGCATTGACTTGCATTTCCCTGATGATTAGTGATGTCCAGCACCTTATCATGGACCTGTTGGCCATTTGTGTATCTTCTTTGGAAAAATGTCCATTCAGTTCATTTGTCCAATTCTTCACTGGATTATTTGGTTGGTTTTTTGTTTTTGCTGTTGAGTTGTGTGAATTTCTTATATATTGGGTTGGCCAAAACATTTGTTTGGGTTTTTCCATAAACATTTTATGGAAAAAACCCGAACAAACTTTTTGGCCAATCCAATATTTTGGATATGAACCTCTTATCAGATATAGGATTTGTAAATATTTTCTCCCTTTCCATAGGTTCCCTTTTCATTTTGTTGATCATTCTTTTGCTGTGCAGAAGCTTTTAGTTTGACATAGTCCCACTGGATTTTTTCTTTTGTTGCTCATGCTTTTGGTGTCATATCCAAAAATTCATTGCCAAGACCAATGTCAAGGAGATTTTTCCCTATGTTTTCTTGGGAGTTTTATAGTTTCAAGTCTTACATTTAAGTCTTTAATCCATTTTGATTTAATTTTTGTGAGTGGTGTATTATAGGAGACCAGTTTCATTATGTTGCATGTGAACATTTCTTTTCCAGCATCATTTATTGAAGACACAACCTTTTCCCCATAGAGTATTCTTGGTCCCCTTGTCAAATATTAGTTGACTGTATATGTGTGGATTTATTTCTGAGCTCTCGATTCTGTTCTGTTGGTCTATGTAAATGATTTGATGCCAGTACCATACTGTTTTGATAGATCTTTCCATCTATTAATGTGATGTTTCATATTTATCGATTTGCAGGTGTTTAACCACCTCAATAATATTGAGTGTAAAATGGACTTGATTCCAAAAAAAAATTTATTTATTTATTTATTTATGACTGTGTTGGGTCTTCGTTTCTGTGCGAGGGCTTTCTCTAGTTGCGGCAAGCGGGGGCCGCTCTTCATTGTGGTGCGCGGGCCTCTCACTATCGCGGCCTCTCTTGTTGCGGAGCACAAGCTCCAGATGCGCAGGCTCAGTAGTTGTGGCTCACGGGCCCAGCTGCTCCGCGGCATGTGGGATCTTCCCAGACCAGGGCTCGAACCCATGTCCCCTGCATTGGCAGGCAGATTCTCAACCACTGCGCCACCAGGGAAGCCCCCCCCCCAAAACTTTTAAATGCTACCCTAATAAATTATTTTTGAGGAATTTTGCATTTCAATATCATGAGGCTTTACCAAGCAAGTTAATATATTCAGCAATAGATTAGGATGACCTCCCAATTTGAATGTAAAAGTGGGAATAATGATCAATAACAGTCACATAAATAAGAGAAGTCAGAAAGAAAAACAGTTTAAAAAGCCTCTTTGACACTTTGTTCACATGCACTGAAGACTGCTGGACTTAGTTACTGGCACAAGATGGTGAACGCAGCTCTTGGTCTCCTAGGGAAGCTGTTTGCTTTGCCATGTCACATACACACTTTTTTGATCTCAGATACTATTCTTCTGTCTGGTTTCCTTGTGTTTAATACTTCTGACATATGGCTTGTTTCTCTGTCTACCTTTTATTATGTCGTTTCATTGGGGGTACTTTGAAATCAGTATGAGGAATAATCAGCAGACTACAATTCTGTTTTAAGTGCATTTCCTTATCAAAATACATAGAATTATGTGGCATTCTTAGGATTCAGTGCTTCTACTGATGACATATAATGTAGAGCTGAGTAAAACTATACAGCCTGAGATAGTTAAGTCTATTATTACCTGATATAGAACATAAAAACAGAAGAGGGAAAGCAGCTGGTTGAAAACAGCCAGAGAAAGGAAAGAAAGATGTTTTCCTGCTGTCAGTATTTCTTTTTCTGAGCTTTGATTTATCTCCTCATTTCCTCTCTCCTTGGGACTCTGTATTTTCAGCTAGTTTGATATAACTTAAGGGTACTGTCAGTACAGTGAAGTCACCTGTGCTCAAATGTGTCTTCACCACTTATTAGCTATGTGACCTTGATCAAGTGACTTCAGCTGTCTGTGCTCTAATTCCCTTTCTATATAATAATAAGTGAATCTACATCATTGAATGAAGATTAAGTGAAACAATTCATGTACCATGTTCAGCATCCTGCCTGCCACCCAGTGAGTCCTCCATGGATATCAGCCATGACTCTTCCGCCCTACTTTTACTCATTGGCACTTTTATCTCAACTGTACTTTAAATGGGTAGGAAAAATAAAGAACTATATTAGATACTTCAACAAGTACATATTAAACCATTATATACCAGACATTGTGCTAGAGTTGGGGATACAAAATGAATACAAACAGTGTCTAGAAGGACAGATGCTTTGTCCATGTAGCACATTACTCTATTTCTAGCCTCTATCAAAGTGTCTGACATATAGTAGATGTTTTAAAAATATGTGCTGAAAAGCAAATAATCAACCTATGAGGTAAGTATAATTACTCTTACCGTTTTACGGATGAAGAAACTAAAACTTAGGAAGATCCATTTATTCAGTGTCACCCAGCTAGTAAGTGACAGAATCAGAATTGTAACCACCTCAGCTTGACTCAGCTTGGAGTTGGTACCTATGCTGCATCTCTAGGAAGGAAAGGCTAGCACGAGCAATCTGTGATGCTTGAAAGGTATGAATTTGGCTCCTTAATTTCTAGTTTCCAAAGAATATCATCACCCTGCAGATAAACCAAATGCTCAACAAAACATTTCCTAAGTATTTATTGAGTATTCACCTTCTTGAATAGGACACTGTACTAATCTTTGAGGATGTATCAGTTAACATGAGAGATGTTAGTGGAACTCACATCCCAACCATGGAGACAGCCACTAAATAATAAATTATGTACATGATTGCCTTTCTGATGAATGCTGTATGGGAGCATATATCAGAGGTTCTAACTTAATCTGACAGAATGGTCAGAAAGTCTACACCAAGGAAGGAATTTTTATTTATTTATTTTTAACATCTTTATTGGAGTATAATTGCTTTACAATGGTGTCTTAGTTTCTGCTGTATAACAAAGTAAATCAGCTATACATATACATATATCCCCATATCTCCTCCCTCTTGCGTCTCCCTCCCACCCTCCCTATCCCACCCCTCTAGGTGGTCACAAAGCACCCAGCTGATCTCCCTGTGCTATGAGGCTGCTTCCCATTAGCTATCTATTTTACATTTGGTAGTGTATATATGTCAGTGCCACTCTCTCACTTCATCCCAGCTTACCCTTCCCTGTCCCCGTACCCTCAAGTCCATTTTCTACGTCTGCATCTTTATTCCTGTCCTGCCCCTAGGTTCTTCAGAACCATTTTTTTTAAAAAGTTTTTTTTAGATTCCATATATATGTGTTAGCATACGGTATTTGTTTTTCTCTTTCTGACTTACTTCACTCTGTATGACAGACTCTAGGTCCATCCACCTCACTACAAATAACTCAATTTCATTTCTTTTTATGGCTGAGTAATATTTCATTGTATATATGTGCCACATCTTCTTTATCCATTCATCTGTTGATGGACATTTAGGTTGCTTCCATGTCCTGGCTATTGTAAATAGAGCTGCAATGAACATTGTGGTACATGACTCTTTTTGAATTATTGTTTCCTCAGGGTATATGCCCAGTAGTGGGATTGCTGGGTCATATGGTAGTTCTATTTTTAGTTTTTTAAGGAACCTCCATACTGTTCTCCATAGTGGCTGTATTAATTTACATTCCCACCAACAGTGCAAGAGTGTTCCCTTTTCTCCACACCCTCTCCAGCATTTATTGTTTGTAGATTTTTTGATGATGGCCATTCTGACTGGTGTGAGGTGATACCTCATTGGAGTTTTGATTTGCATTTCTCTAATGGTTAGTGGTGTTGAACATTCTTTCATGCGTTTGTTGGCAATCTGTATATCTTCTTTGGAGAAATGTCTATTTAGGTCTTCTGCCCATTTTTGGATTGGGTTGTTTGTTTTTTTGATATTGAGTTACATGAGCTGTTTGCAAATTTTGGAGGTGAATCCTTTGTCAGTTGCTTCACTTGCAAATATTTTCTCTCATTCTGAGGGTTGTCTTTTCATCTTGTTTATGGTTTCCTTTGCTGTGCAAAAGCTTTTAAGTTTCATTAGGTCCCATTAGTTTATTTTTGTTTTTATTTCCATTTCTCTAGGAGGTGGGTCCAAAAGAATCTTGCTGTGATTTATGTCAAAGAATGTTCTGCCTATGTTTTCCTCTAAGAGTTTGATAGTGTCTGGCCTTACATTTAGGTCTTTAATCCATTTTGAGTTTATTTTTGTGTATGGTGTTAGGGAGTGTTCTAATTTCATTCTTTTACATGTAGCTGTCCAGTTTTCCCAGCACCACTTATTGAAGAGGCTGTATTTTCTCCATTGTATATTCTTGCCTCCTTTATCAAAGATAAGGTGACCATAGTGCGTGGGTTTATCTCTCAGTTTTCTATCTTGTTCCATTGATCTATATTTCTGTTTTTGTGCCAGTACCATACTGTCTTGATTACTATAGCCTTGTACTATAGTCTGAAGTCAGGGAGCCTGATTCCTCCAGCTCCGCTTTTCTTTCTCAAGATTGCTTTGGCTATTCGGGGTCTTTTGTGTTTCCACACAGATTGTGAAAGTTTTTGTTCTAGTTCTGTGAAAAATGCCATTGGTAGTTTGATAGGGACTGCATTGAATCTGTAGATTGCTTTGGGTAGTATAGTCATTTTCACAATGTTTATTCTTCCAATCCAATAACATGGTATATCTCTCCATCTGTTTGTATCATCTTTAATTTCTTTCATCAGTGTCTTATAGTTTTCTGTATACAGGTCTTTTGTCTACTTAGGTAGGTTTATTCCTAGGTATTTTATTATTTTGGTTGCAATGGTAAATGGAAGTGTTTCCTTGATTTCTCTTTCAGATTTTCATCCTTAATGTATAGGAGTGCAAGAGATTTCTGGGCATTAATTTTGTATCCTGCTACTTTACCAAATTCATTGATTAGGTCTAGTAGTTTTCTGGTAGCATCTTTAGGATTCTCTATGTATAGGATCATGTCATCTGCAAACAGTGGCATCTTTACTTCTTCTTTTCTGATTTGGATTCCTTTTATTTCTTTTTCTTCTCTGATTGCTGTGGCTAAAACTTCCAAAACTATGTTGAATAATAGTGGTGAGAGTGGGCAGCCTTGTCTTGCTCCTGATCTTAGTGGAAATGGTTTCAGTTTTTCACCATTGAGAACGATGTTGGCTCTGAGTTTGTCATATATGGCCTTTATTATGTTGAGGTAAGTTCCCTCTGTGCCTACCTCCTGGAGGGTTTTTATCATAAATGGGTGTTGAATTTTGTCGAAAGCTTTTTCTGCATCTATTGAGATGATCATATGGTTTTTCTCCTTCAATTTGTTAATATGATTTATCACACTGATTGATTTGCATATATCGAAGAATCCTTGCATTCCTGGGATAAACCCCACTTGATCATGGTGTATGATCCTTTTAATGTGCTATTGGATTCTGTTTGCTAGCATTATGTTGAGGATTTTTGCATGTATGTTCATCAGTGATATTGGCCTGTAGTTTTCTTTCTTTGTGACATCTTTGCCTGGTTTTGGTATCGGGGTGATGGCGGCCTCATAGAATGAGTTGGAGAGTGTTCCTCCCTCTGCTATATTTTGGAAGAGTTTGAAAAGGATAGTTGTTAGCTTTTCTCTAAATGTTTGAAAGAATTTGCCTGTGAAGCCATCTGGTCCTGGGCTTTTGTTTGTTGGAAGATTTTTAATCACAGTTTCAATTTCATTACTTGTGATTGGTCTGTTTATATTTTCTGTTTCTTCCTGGTTCAGTCTCCGAAGGTTGTGCTTTTCTAAGAATTTGTCCATTTCTTCCAGGTTGTCCATTTTATTGGCATATAGTTGCTTGTAGTAGTATCTCATGATCCTTTGTACTTCTGCAGTGTCAGTTGTTACTTCTCCTTTTTCATTTCTAATTCTATTGATTTGAGTCTTCTCCCTTTTTTTCTTGATGAGTCTGGCTAATGGTTTACCAATTTTGTTTATCTTCTTAAAGAACCAACTTTTAGTTTTGTTCATCTTTGCTATTGTTTCCTTCATTTCTTTTTCATTTATTTCTGATCTGATCTTTATGATTTCTTTCCTTCTGCTAAGTTTGGGGTTTTTTTTGTTTTTCTTTCTCTAATTGCTTTAGGTGTAAGGTTAGGTTGTTTATTTGAGATGTTTCTTATTTCTTGAGGTAGGATTGTACTGCTATAAACTTCCCTCTTAGAACTGCTTTTGCTGCATCCCACAGGTTTTGCGTCATCGTGTTTTCATTGTCATTTGTTTATAGGTACTTTTTGATTTCCTCTTTGATTTCTTCAGTGATATCTTGGTTATTTAGTAGTGTATTGTTTAGCCTCCATGTGTTTGTATTTTTTACAGATTTTTTCCTGTAATTGATATCTAGTCTCATAGCGTTGTGGTCAGAAAAGATACTTGATATGATTTCAATTTTCTTAAATTTACCAAGGCTTGATTTGTGACCCAAGATATGATCTATCATGGAGAATGTTCTATGTGCACTTGAGAAGAAAGTGTATTCTGTTGTTTTTGGATGGAATGTCCTATAAATATCAATTAAGTACATCTTGTTTAATGTATCTTGTGTTTCCTTATTTATTTTCATTTTGGATGATTTGTCCATTGGTGAAAGTGGGGTGTAAAAGTCCCCTACTATGATTGTGTTACTGTCGATTTCCCCTTTTATGGCTGTTAGCATTTGCCTTATGTATTGAGGTCCTCCTATTTTGGGTGCATAAGTATTTACAATTGTTATATCTTCTTCTTGGATAGGTCCCTTAATCATTATGTAGTGTCCTTCTTTGTCTCTTATAGTAGTCTTTATTTTAAAGTCTATTTTGTCTGATATGAGAATTGCTACTCCAGCTTTCTTTTGATTTCCATTTGCATGGAATATCTTTTTCCATCCCCTCACTTTCAATCTCTGTGTGTCCCTAGGTCTGAAGTGGGTCTCTTGTAGACTGCATATATACGGGTCTTGTTTTTGTATCCATTCAGCCAGTCTGTGTCTTTTGGTTGGAGCATTTAATCCATTTCCATTTAAGGTAATTATCGATATGTATGTTCCTATTACCATTTTCTTAATTGTTTTGGGTTTGTTATTGTAGGTCTTTTCCTTCTCTTGTGTTTCCTGCCTAGAGAAGTTCCTTTAGCGTTTGTTTTAAAGCTGGTTTAGTGGTGCTGAATTCTCTTAGGTTTTGCTTGTCTGTAAGCTTTTAATTTCTCCATCGAATCTGAATGAGATCCTTGCTGTGTAGAGTAATCTTGGTTGCAGGTTTTTCCCTTTCATCACTTTAAATATGTCCTGCCACTCCCTTCTGGCTTGCAGAGTTTCTGCTGAAAGATCAGCTGTTAACCTTATGGGGATTCCCTTGTATGTTATTTGTTGGTTTTCCCTTGTTGCTTTTAATATTTTTTTTTGTATTTAATTTTTGATAGTTTGATTAGTATGCGTCTTGATGTGTTTCTCCTTGGATTTATCCTGTATAGGACTCTCTGAGCTTCCTGGACTTGACTGGCTATTTTAGTTCCCATATTAGGGAAGTTTTCAACTATAATCTCTTCAAATATTTTCTCAGTCCCTTTCTTCTTCTCTTCTTCTTCTGTGACCCCTATAATTCGAATGTTGGTGTGTTTAATGTTGTCCCAGAGGTCTCTGAGACTGTCCTCAATTCTTTTCATTCTTTTCTCTTTATTCTGGTCTGCAGTCGTTAGTTCCACTATTTTATCTTCCAGGTCACTTATCCGTTCTTCTGCCTCAGTTATTCTACTATTGATTCCTTCTAGAAAAATTTTAATTTTATTTATTGCATTGTTCATCATTGTTTGTTTGCTCTTTAGTTCTTCTAGGTCCTTGTTAAACATTTCTTGTATTTTCTCCATTCTATTTCCAAGATTTTGGATCATTTTTACTGTCATTATTGTGAATTCTTTTTCAGGTAGACTGCCTGTTTCCTCTTCATTTGTTTGTTGGGTTTTTACCTTGCTCCTTCATGTGCTGTGTGTTTCTCTGTTCTCTCATTTTGCTTAACTTACTGTGTTTGGCACACTTTTCTCAGGCTGCATGTTCATAGTTCCTGTTGTTTTTGGTGTCTGCCCCTAGTGGCTAAGGTTGGTTCAGTGGGCTGTGTAGGCTTCCTGGTGGAGGGGACTGGTGCCTGTGTTCTGGTGAATGAGGCTGGATCTTGTGTTTCTGGTGGGCAGGACCACGTCAGATGGTATGTTTTGGGGTGTCTGTTCCCTTCTTATGATTTTAGGCAGCCTCTCTGCTAATGGGTGGGGTTGTGTTCCTGTCTTGCTAGTTGTTTGGCATAGGGTGTCCAGCACTGTAGCTTGCTGGTCTTTGAGTGGAGCTGGGTCTTAGCGTTGGGATGGAGAAAGCTCTGGGAGAGCTTTCACCATTTGATATTATGTGGAGCCAGGAGGTCTTTGGTGGACCAATGTCCTGAACTCGGCTCTCCCACCTCAGAGGCTCAGGCCTGACACCCGGCCGGAGCACCAAGACCCCATCAGCCACACGGATTTTGGGAGGTCTGAGGTCTTCTGCCAGCGTTCAGTATGTGTTCTGTAGGAGTTGTTCCACACGTAGATGTATTTCTGATGTATTTGTGGGGAGGAAGGTGATCTCCACTTCTAACCCCTCCACCATCTTGAAGGTCTCTACAACAGTCCACTTCTCTGTGGTTTGTACCCTGAAGTTTCCTCCTTCTGTAGTTCAGGAACTTTCTGGTTCAGTCTGTTGACCTATCATAAGATGCCCAAGTGAGGACTTTACAAAGCCCCTGTTCTTAAAAGCCTGGCTGGAGTCTCCAAGGTGTCCTGTGTTTTCCTTGACATTTGAAGCCACCAGTTTCAGAAACAGGGCACATTTCTCAGTATAATTGCTTTACAATGGTGTGTTAGTTTCTGCTTTATAACAAATTGAATCAGATATGTATATACCTATATCCCCATATCTTAAGGAAGGAATTTTTAAATTAATCTCTGAAGGGCAAATAGAAAAGAATTAACTAGAAAATAAATTGAGAAAGAGCATTTCTGGCAGAATAGCACGTAGTCATGACTAACTCAGGGCATTGCAGTAAAAGAAAGAAGGCCAGTGTGCTACACCCAGAGAGCAAGTAAGGCAGTAAGTTGCATGAAGCTATAGAGACAGGTTAGGGCCAGAGTTTTCAGAGCTTCAGAACCAGGTTAAGCATTTTGGTCTTATCCTAAATCCAGTAGGATTTAAAGAAGAGAGTGATGTGGTAAGATATACAATTCAGAAAAATCACAGTATGAAAGGACATGAGGGAGAACTCTGTTGAAAGAAGATGGCAGTGTGGGCCAGGATAGTGGGTAGAAGATGGAGAAAAGTGGGTAGATTTGAAAGATATCTGTGGTATAGACTTCATAGACTTGTTGACTTAGATCAGGGAGATGAGCAGGAGGCCAGTCCAGATTTTATGGGACCTGAAGCTTATGGAACTGCGGAGCTCCTCCAGAAATTGATTTCCTGTATAAACGAAGTTCCAAAGATGGCTGGCAAAGGCCCAGAGACATTGCATGCAGAACACAATGAGGTCTGGACGAGGAAGAGGAGGGGCTTCCTTTCCTGCATCTCTCTTTATTGAGGGGCAACACTTTCCCCAGAATCCTTCACAGCATTTCTCTCAAGTGTAGGAGGTTGGATAGAAAAATAGACGATCCCTTCCAATTCTGAGACTCTCTGATTGTGGTGGGCAGAAAACAATTTAGGCAAGTGCATTATCATCTGTGAGCCAAGAAGGCAACCCACACCCATGCTCTAGCAACAAAATGCAGTTATTGTCCAACAAGATACTTTTGAAATAATAATTTATGCTTGGACAACAGAGATAAACTGAGCTGTACTCAACAAATTGGGACGATGGCCACTCTATCTATTATGGACATGAGTGACTGGGTAGGTTCCCTCTTTTTTCTCACATCTCACTTGTCTCCCCTCATGAAGATGAGTTCCAGCTCTCCCCAGGGATCACTGTGGGTGGGCTCTGACTCATCTCCTCATTGATAACAGTTGGCACGCGTTTTCTGTCAGCTGACGGGTGCTGTAGCACTTTGTACTGAGGCAAGGAGAAGGCATGAGCTGTACGGTCTCAGAAAGAATCAGGCATGTGGTGATTGTAAGCCTTACCTCTGATAGAACCCAGAATCACGCTGGGAAGGGATTAACTGGAGATAGCTTGCTGGAAGATCATGTCTCCCCAAGTGAGCTGAGAGAACACTGGTCCTGGAAGACGGTCCGGGAAAAAGGGATTCTGTCTGGAGAAGTACATCTGCCTCTTGAAGAGTTAGAATGCACAGCATTGTATTGAGAGGACTTCTGAGAACTCCTACAATAAGGGAATACAAAAAACTCAGTTTTTCATTCACTGTTTCACAACTGTACATGACCAGGGAATCCCTTTTTAACACACACACACACACACACACACGCCGCTGATTAATATGCTGAAGAATACACTTCTGGGGAAAAAAGATACATCAGCATCAAGGCAGGAAGGGCAAATAAAATGGCCCAACATAGTAGAAAACTCCTAGAGATCATGCCCAGACTAATAACATCCATTTTCAATAAGGTTTGGCAGCCCTTGGGCTGGACTACACATAAATTCATGTGGAGTTGATTCTTGATCCAAAGGATGCCTGAGTTATTGGATTGGACTGTTGCTCTCTTAAGAGAAGAGCTTTGGTTCATTTCAAGATAGGTCATAGAGTGATTACTGATAAAGACAACTGCCTCTCCCAGTTTTAAATTTATTGAGATTTGAAAATTTGAAGTAAAGAAGCAGTATAAAATCTATCTAGTTGTTTCTGGAAGCGTAAGATTGTCTATTAAGGCATCAGTTTGAAAGTTGGAAGTACAACCGAAAAGTCAAACAGGATGGCATAGTGAAAAGATGGGGTCAGATAGACCAGTTTTAAAATTTTGGCTTAGCTGTGTGACCTTGGGTCAGTGACTTAACCTCTCTGAATCTCATTTTCAATATCTGTAAAAACATTTCCCTTGTAGCATAATGCAAGCATTAGAAATAGTACATCCATTCTTGTGAATTATTATCTCATCATTGTGAAAATATAAAACCTATGTGCTTATCATGTAGTAAATGTTCACTTAAAGCTATTTCTATTAATTCTAATAGAAAAGAACTAAGACACATACTATTCATTTGATTCCCATACTACAAATATTTTCTCGAATCTATGTCACCTTTTTGTCTTGCTAATATAAGGCATAGCCTGGGGTCTGGAATTACTGCCAGGTTAAAATCTCAACTCTACTACTTGTTATCTATGTGACCTTGAACAAACCACAATACCTCTCTCTGCCTCAATTCTCTAATCTACAAATTAAGGACACTCATATTATCTATCTCCTATTTCTTTTACAATTTTTGTGAGAATTCAACTAAACAATGCACCGTGCTGCAGATATAGTTAAGGACTCATTGTTTTTCATTGTTGTTAGTATCAACATTTCTCAATGCTTTATAAAATGTTTGCATTTGAAAACTCTGACTCATTGCACACAGAAAAAGTGATTGGACATAAGACAAAATGTAGCAAATGATTTCTTTATTTCTTCATCTCCTTTCTCTTCACATGTCACCTGTGGCTTTCCTTGGCCTTGGGTAACTGCTGTCTGAGTTTTAACTGTCACTTTGACACTCACTTCTCATTGCAGTCCAATCTTCATTGGCTACAATTAAATGGTTTCCAATATTGCCTTGAGAGAAGAAGGTTCCCATTGGAATGACAATTTCCAAGGCAACATCACCTTGGCCAGTAATAATTTACAGTATTTCCATCTTCTTCATTGATTCTAATTTTTTCTCCTTTCTTGAATTTGTAGGTAAGAGCTGCAAATTCAAATCTATTTGGCTTTAATGTCCAATTTCTTTTCACAGCACCACAGTAATAATAAGAGTAACAGTCTCACTAATTATAAAAACTAAAATTTATTGAATATTTATTAGTTCAAGAACCATACTAAATTATTTATCTCCATTATCTTATTTAATTCTAACAGTGAACCTATGAGCAGTAGACTTCATTGTCATACATGAAGAAACAAGACCCAGAGAGGTGAAGTAACCTTCTCAAGGGCACACAGCTGGGACATGGTAGAGCCAGAATTCAAATTCACTTGTGGCTGACTCAAGAACCTATACCTTTAGCCACTTTGTGTTGCTGTTGCATTTTCAGACTTTGCTTGCCCTTTAATAGTGATGATACAAGAAGTAACTCTAAAGGATTTAAGGCAGAACCAGATATAGAGGCTACTCTCCTCACATCAAAGCAGCATCTAGATTTATAAATCATCTGCTGTTAGGGCTACTAGGGACAGGGATAAAGGAACTGATGATGGAAGGGAATAGTCGTGACAGCCCTCCAGGAACAGACCTGAGAATGTTTCCCCCTACCTTCTCCTATGAACAAGACCCTTTTTGAGACTGTGGCCCCTTCCCCAGGTAAATATTCAGTGAAGATACCTACAATATGGGCTTCTGTGGAGGTGGAGGGTATGTGGGTGTGGATGAGAGTGAAAAGTCCTTTGTGGAGTTCCAGGCAAGTTGTCTGGAAGGAGCACATATGATAGAGGTCCCGTATAGAAAGTGGTTTTTGCCTCCCTTGCAGATGGCCTGAGAATGGTGGACACATAATGACCATAGTCACCTCTTTGTCCATACATTGATGATAGATTAGTGCTTACCTAATACCTACATGTAGCAATATACAGGCAACACAAATTGTACAGATGTACAAATTGCAAGCCAAAACCCAAGTGAGCAAAAGTTACTTCATTTTTTTTTTGTAACAGAACTTTGTTTATGTTGAAAGTTGGCTTTCTAATAAGTGGTGTCAACTTGATCTCAGCCAATCAAGTTTTCTTCCCTTACCCTGGGGTTGCTTCTGAGAGCGGCTGGTGGACCATGAAGGCATCGGATGGGGTAGAGACAGGGGAGAGAGGGGAGCATAGGTGTCTGCTCTGAGCTACCTTCTACCAATGCCATTGTCAGCTGAAACATCCATTCTAGTCTTTGGGAAGTCTTGTGCTGATCAGTGTTACTCCATGCTCCTTGAGAGTTATGTGAGAGTCATTTTTGCTCTTGGCTATTACCTCCTAAATGACTACCTGTATGCAGTTGTTCATTATCTGAGGCTCTGCTTCCAGGTGGAGCTAAGCTTGGGCAGGGTCTTTGTTTATCTACTGGATCAGCATTAAAAGGTGTATGGTTTAATACTGGCTCTTTTTTTGTACTCTAGGCTCAAGAAGACACAATTTGAAAGGGATGGTATTGGTAGTGGAATGAACAAATGGAACTTTTATTAGTTTTGTTGATATAGTAAGGCTGTGTAATCAACCACCTGAGGACTCAGTTGCTTACAACAAGCATTTATTCTCAATTCAACTTGCCAAGGTGACAAGTTCAGTTTATTTAGGCTGTACTCATCTGGACAGCTCTGGTTCATGCTGTGAGATGGATGGGTTTTGTTCCAGAATGTGGATCTGCTCCATATACATCTGTTCTGGAAACAGGCTGAAGGGGCAATAGCTGCCAGGAACGTACTCTTCTCATAGCACTGAAGCACTGAAAAGTCAGCGCCAAGCCAAACTGCAAGCAGATTTAGGGCCCTTATTTGCACCACGTTCACTAATACTTCATTGACCAAAGCAGATCAAGCTTAGCATCCATAGGCCAGGAAAGTACACTCTGTCCACTGGGGCAGAAAGAGTAGAGTGAATAATAATCATCATCGTGTGTATTAGTGCTATATAGCCTTGTAAAATTATGAGGCAGTTAGGAAAACATTACTCTTCCTCCTTATGGGTTTAAATTTATATTTAAGAATTAATGTCTGTCCTTGAGTCATGTGTGTGTATTTGTGTTTGTACTCACAACCTGCACATGGTTAGTCCAATAGTTACCAAATGGGCATTCAAAAGAAAACAGAGATATGTCTTCAACCCTCCTAGTGGGAAGACTTTGAAGATGGCTGGATATGGAGGACAAAAGCCAGTTGAACAATCCTCTGGAATTCTTGAAAAATTATTTTAGTTTTACTGAGTATTTATAACTTCGGGGGAAGGAATGGGGTCTGGGGGAAAACCAACACTCCCTCCCCCACCCCCCAGTAGGAAGAGGTCAGATTCTGAAATGGTGAGTGGAAATTCCTGGACTGAAGGTTTGAAGCAGGAGAGAAAAATGGGCCTGAGAATAGGAGATCAGAGTTAGGAATTGTGGGCTTCTAATGAGGGGCCCTCTGGGAAGGAGTTAATGCTTAGTTGCTGTAATCTGGCCTATAAACAATGTCATGATTAGTGAACTGTTGCAAATGACTTCTCTCACATGCAGTCCCTGTAGTTCGGGTTTTTTGTTTTTTTGTTTTCTGTTTTTGCCTCAATACTTTAGTTAACGCTCAATCATACAACTCACACAGAGAAAGACGGGGCTATAAAGGAAAATGAAATATACCTATTTAAGCAGATTCTTAAATTACCTTCAAGAAAGCCCATTTAGGGACTTCCCTGGTGGTCTAGTGGTTGAGACTCTATGCTTCCACTGCAGGGGGCTTGGGTTCAATCCCTGGTCGGGGAACTAAGATCCCATATGCCCTGTGGTGAAGCCAAAAAATAAACAAGAAGAATAATTAATAAAAAAAGAAAGAAAGCCCGTTTAACTTCTTAATGTAAACCTTCACCTTTTCCTTTTTACAGTTCATTTGGGAAATATAATAAGTAAGAGAAGGAGGTCCTGTTTTTGTTGGAAACATAAGCTTTTTTTTTTTGACTTTGTGAGAAACCATTTATTCTTTTGATTTATAAGCATATTGTACATATTCTAGTTAATACATCAAGTATATAATGTGGGAGTTCCTTTAAAAATGCTAAGACCATACATGTTAAACTCAGCTACACATTGTATTAGGCTATTAGACAAATGTCATTTTTAATACCACAACACATATATATTACACTTTTTTTTTCACTGACAGAGGAACATGCCTTTCAAAAATATTTTATTGGATGAAACTCTCTTATTCTCAGGAAAATTTTGGTTTTTGATATAATTTATTATGCCTTTTAAAATTCTGTTTGATAAAAGCATTTGGTAAAGCATTATAAATACCTGTAAAGAAAATATAGTTTAAAATTCTGAGGGAAATATTATATAAGTTTCCTTTTCTACATTTTCACAAAAATCCACACAGGCACTAAGAAAGACTGACAAAAATATTTTATGTCTGAACAATATGTTCCAGGTTGGAAACATTCAAACATGACTTTATTTAAACATTAAAGCTTCTCTTGATTGAACCTTTGGCTACAATCCAATGGTTGGTTGGGGTTTTAACCAGGAAAAGATACTGTCAGAAGAATGAAAAAGAAAGCTTCATACAATTAGCACTAGGTTAGGAATGGGGAGAGGATGAGTTTTCATTTTTTACCGTTTATTGGCCTCTCTGGGCCTTAGCTTTATTTTTTTAGTTGAAAATTGATCTAATAACTCTCTGGTACTTTTCAGCTTTATTTAATATTTTTGATGTGCAGAAATTTTCAAAATTCTATCTAACACTATGTATCAAACAACATGTGATGCTTCCAAGGACAGAGTGATACTGCAATTCTTTCAGGAGAGCATCCTAGATGCATCATGGGTATTGCTCATGGGTATCCTCATTCTGCACAAATTCAAATGGTAGAATTGGGGGTGAAAGTTTGTCTTACCAAACACACTTTAAAGCAAGTGACAGACTCTAGGGTTCTTTTCCTGATCTAGTTCAATGTAGTTCTCTTCCTGGTCCAGTGCATGTGTGGCCTTATGAAGTTCAGACTTCATGGAAGAATTGCAAACAGCAAACTCAGTGGGAGAATGCCAGTATTGTAGGTGACTGGAACCTGTGTGAGCATATAGGGAGTGGGAAGTGAGGGGATTGGCAGTTAATGAATTAGTATAAATGAGCATCTGGGTAAGGTGAGATTAAACATATAAGTCAAACAAGATTTCAGAGGTACTTTCAGGGGTCTCAAATACCATTTTTTTTTTTTTTGGCCTATAAATTAGATCATGACAGATTCTTATAATTATTGATTATTATACAGGTCCTACCTGAAAGAAGTTGGGGATATTTTTTTCCTAATGCATTTACACTTTGTACATGTTCATTAGTGCAGGAAAGGGTAAAATCAAATGCCTATTGAATGCTGACCAATAAGGTGCCCGTGATAAGCAGCACGGAACAGGGTATCATGGGGGCATGTGTTCAAGTCTAGCTGGGCAGCTGCTACTCAGCTCCAACCAACTGTTGCGATGAGGGAAGATGGGTCTGAGAATTAGGTTTTATGTGAAATCTCATATTTTCAATAATCACTCACATATTTAAAACATTTAACATGCCAAACAAAATCTAGCCTTTGGGCCGCCAGCTTGTGTCCTCTGAGTTGAAGCTTGGAAACAATTTGGTGAGAATTTGGATACTATCACCTATAAGACTGGAGAAGGGCCTTTAGTGTCAAGGAATGAACACTCAGTTTCAAAGATCCAGAAAAATCTGCTCTAATGAACATAATTTAAAAAACAAATGAAACCTCCCATTGGCTCTCCTTATTATGAATATTTTCCTGTTATTGGTTTTCCATGTTATGAGTGGTTTCCTATTATGACTATTAAAAAAATTATGATTAGGAATTTGCCAAGTCCCAAGTATAAGTTTGTTCTAAGAAAGTGGTATCAGTAGCTCTCTCAGTATTTAGTTTGTGGCTGAGAAAGGAGAAGGTAATGAGGAAGAGAGGAAGACCAGAGCTCACAGCATGAGCCACAGTCACCTTTAGATCCATGGAGGCCTCTCCATGGCACACCAAGCAAAGAAAAATGCTCTAAAACTGCTCAAACCAGAAAATGCAGGGTTTGAGGCCCGTTTCTGGATCTAAATAACCCAGCCTTTCCCCAGAATGATCTAATGGCCACTTCCTGAACGAGCAGTACTTTGGAGTAGGAAGACCCAGGGTGTGAGTCTGATTGTGAACTCCTTCATTAGAGACTTTCCAAACCCTTCTTTAGCATTACAATTTGAATCATCACATGGCAAAGACAGAGGACAAGCTGTTAAGAATAGTCTTCCTTCCTCTCATTTTTTGCAGATTACTTTTTCAAATTACCTGTTGCCCAGGTTATGCCTTTTCTTTTCAGACATGAAATGGGAGGCCTGAGGAGGCATTCTCATGTGGTATGAGGACCACGTGTGAACCGTGGCTCCAGAAAGAACAAAAGATTTGACTTGTGCAGGCAGGGAAGATGTGTTTTGAAAGAGCTATAATCAGTTCAGGAAGTTGGATTTACTGCTTGAGCTCATAGCTTTCAACTATCCAGGTTGGGGAGAAAAAGAAAAAGTACCACAAAGGATATTACAAGCAGAAGAATCAATGACAAAACAACCACTTCAGACACAGGCAATATCTAATGGGAAGGAGGAAGCATGACTATTTCCAACTTAGGACCACCACTCATTTTAATTTTCCTTCCTCAGAATGTCCACCAGAGCTTGCAGCAGCCGGTCATCCCTGTGCTTGTAAGGTTTCGTGTTATAGAAAACATCAACGTAGTCATTATACAGACTATCCTCAGAGTCTTTAAGCTGGGAAGGTTTGTTCAGCCTTTCCAGGGCTTCATAGAAATTTTCGTAAGGGATGTTGAGCTTTGCACTTGGAGACTTCTTTGGTGATTGCTTTGGGGGTGAGTTTTTGCTGAAAGCGCTTTGTAGGAGTTGTAGCATGGCCTCAGAAGGGGCTCCCTCTGCCAGCTCATCCCTTCTGCCCCCCACACTGCTGCTGCTGGGGCTTTTGGATGCCAGAGGGTTCTCATTCAGGTTCTCTTGTGTGGGCTGCTCCTGAAACACAGAAAGCCACCGGCAAAGGGGAGAAGGCTCATTATTTAGGAGCAGGCAAGGCAGCTGCAGCACACGCCCACTGCCTGCCCCTCGAGAGGCAGTCTGGGGAGCCGAGAGAGTACAAGGCTTGGATTCACACTAACTCGGAGTTCAATCCTCATTTTCTCATTTACTGAGGCACCTTTGGCACCTTTTTAATCTCCGTGAACTTCTCCTGTAAAATGGCAATTAGAATCCCTCCATTTCTGGTGGTTTTGAAGACTGAACGAGATGATGTATGTAAGCGCTCATACCTATCGGTCTCCTTCACTTGTCAGCCTGCTGTAGTAGAATTCATGTTAGGGAATTTAACAATATTGAATTCATTAATTTTAATGTCTGAATTCTGGATGAAAAAATAAATTTTAAAAGATAGTAGGGTTTCATCCTATGAAAAAGAAGCAGTTTACCACTCCCACTCCCTTTCCTCCCACCCATGTTTTGGGAAGGAGCTGATAATAAAATAGGTAATAACTCGTACAGAGGCGCCAACAGTGCTGTCGTGTGGGAACAGCTTTCTAGAGGCCTCTGGCTCTGTCAGGAGCTGCCCTTTCAGCCTCTGAGTTGTCAGAAGGGACCTGGGAAGAGACTGGGGTGGTGGGCGGGGAAGGGGGGAACTGGAGAAATCAGAGAAGCGGCTCTTTGTCAACTGTTGTGGAAGCATTTCAATATTTTAACAGCCAAAGGGTCCTGTTAATACCCTTTAAGGAATCTTGGAGGAAGAAATACCCACAAGGTCCACCTGCCTCCAGAACTGGGAAGAGGGGGCCTCCAAGGTGGAGTCCCAGAGGAAAGCTATTCTGCAGAATATAAATGGGGCCATAATATGAGCTGAGGCCTTCTCACAGCTAGTTTATAAATTTCTTGAATAAATAATGTCTTTGTACCTTCCAAACACCCATCACAGAGCCAGGCCTATTCAGGGAAGGACATTCTGGAAATTCTGATAACCTACCTACTACATCTGAGGCACTGCGCTAGAGGCCTGGGGGATACAGAGATAAAGAAAATGTGCTTTCTGCCCACCATCTGATAAGGGAGAAGCCAGCAGCCTCAGTAGGCTGAGACCTAGGAATGTAACTGACTGACTTTAGCTTTCCTTGGCAATTTTCTGAGAGAAACTGATTCTATAGCTCCCCTTGGAGTTGCCAAGAAGTGTCAGTTAAGGAATTAGTAAAGAGAAGCCTGCATGATTTGGTCACTTGAGCCTTGGTCTTCTTTCTGTAAAATGGACATATTGAGGTCTATCCTCTCTAGGTTACAAGGATTATAAGTTAAATGAGACAATGTGAAAAATGCTTACAAACTAGGTGCAATACAAATGTTAGCTATATGTGATCATACAAAAAGACAGCTCTCTTTAAAATTTGATATTGTTATAAGTGGAGAAAATTCATGTTAGAGAACTGAATAATTTTGAATTCATTAATTTTAATTTCTAACTTTTGGATAAAAGAATAAATGAGTGAAACAATTTCCTGTGGAAAATAAACAGTTTACTCCTACTCCCTTTCCTCCCAACCCATGTTTGATTCACTTCCTGCCTAAAAGTTAGGGGCAGCTTCACCCACTACGTTGTCTACTACAGTTCACAAAAGAACATGCCAGTAAGAACAGAGCCACACAGACCTCCCCCGAATCCACCATCTTCTCCACCCCTCTTCGGTCATTCTGAACGGTGTTGTAGGACGTGTACACTCGGGGCTGTTTCATGTGTTCTGGTTGAGAAGAGGTCCCATGCAGAATTAGCTTCCAGTTCACAATTCTTCCTTCATTTTGCATTCTTCCAGACTAATGAATAAGCATACATAATTTTAGTGTATGTTCTGAGCAATATAAACTCCTTCAAAATAGCTAAATTTTATAGTTTAATTTTAAAATTCTGTGCATTTCATGTGTAGAGCTCTGGGTACAAAGACATAAATCACTGGACTCACTCTTGCTATGAAAATAGATAGTTGACAGGTTCAAAGATTTAAAAACTGATTAATTGCCTTCAATTAAAAAAGGAGAACTCTCTACGTGAACCTTCTTTTCTATATTGGGTGTGTCCTTGAAAAGTTGACTGTATCTTATATAATGAGAATTATATTTATCAATTATCAACTTGTAGAAACATTCCATTGGAAAAAAAAAATGTCTGCAGAGTAATCTAAATAGCCTTCAGCATTAAGCAGTCCTTAAGAACTGTATATTTATGGGAAGAGTAATAATTTTCACAGGCTCAACAATTATGTTAAAAATAATGCTGAAATCTAAAATATCTTTTAAAAAAATCTAAAATATCTTAAAAAAAAATTTAAAATTGTAGAGTCAGATTTTGCAGACTTGGTATAAAATAGTCCCATCTTGGTAAACAGATTTTCTTAGTTTCCTTATGGTGAAACTGAGTTAAAGAATGGAGGCCAAGGTCAGGAACAGGACCATAAACTAAGAATGTTTTCTTGTTCTCCCTATGGAGCAGAAATTTTTACAACTTCCATTGCTAAATCACAATTTTAGCAGTCTTTAGGTGAAAGCTATTCTCAGAGAAAAAAAAGTAACAATGACTGTAGAATTTTTATTAATTTAATTAACATCTCCAGTAATTTAAAATCATTTATTTTTAAAAAGTTATCTAGACATTGAATCTGGTGCTACTGCTACTTATAACACTGCTATCTCAGCATAACTTGGACCCGAAAAACCATTCATTTATACGCTCACCTATAGAAAATGCTGGAGAAATGATATAAAAATAAATAATTCAACTGTATTTGGCTTTTTGCTCAGACACTTTATTTTTGGGACTGTGTGTTACAATTATAGATGAAAATCAGAGTGTTAGCAAACAGAAAGAAAACTGAGAAATGCTTTTGTTTCATAACTGAAACAAAACAAAAGAAGTCATATTAAATAAGATATGTTATCTAACAAGTAAGCTACTTTTAAATAGCCACTGCAGTAAATATTGGTAAGAGTTCTGTCATATGACCCCAGCAGAGTGTCATAGCAAAGTTGGTGTAGCATTTAACTATGGTTGTGAATACAGCTGATTCTGGTGGCTGAGTAGGTCATGTGGCTGGCTGTGTTCTGACATGGGTATATTTGGATTTGCCCCACAGTCTGTCACATTGTGTATCAAAATATCTTTTCTTCCTTCTTATATGGCTGGTGCCTGATTTTTTAAAATTTATTTTCTATATAGCCAAGTGGGCAAAGCTTGAAACACTAAACTTTCTCCTTACTTCTATAAGGAGTGATCAAATTTCCTTTGGGTCCTTGCTTATGCACTAACTTTAGAAGTGCTTCAGAATATTTAAAAGTGAGCTTGTGGTTCTGTATCCTTTCATTCATACTTACAATGTCTGTAATTCCCAAAGTCCAAGTGCCTATGGGATTCTCTCCCCATGTGTGAACAGACATGAAGTCCCAATTCTTAAAGCCATTAGGAGATGTATCCCGCTCTCTTTCAGCCAACAGTACGGTGCTGGTTCCTGTTTTCATGCAAGAATCACAAATTAACAAGTGTCCTAACAGATCTGATAGTAGGACACACTTTAGCATTTGATAACTGAAAATGGAAGCAGGGAAAAACTAGCCCTCTTAATTTTCCCTTTGAGTATAATACCAGGATGGAGACATTCTCAGGAAATAAAAAATGTTTTTATTCACAGTACTTAGTGCATTGCCTGACATATAATAAGTTGTCAATAAATATTGTAGAAAAATAAATAATGGATGAATATATTGAGTAAGGTTTATCTGAATAAGGAGAACTCAGAGAACTATGTTTATGAACTACCTTAAAGAAGAGCATCAAAGACCTAACATACATATTAATGGAACTATCATTTTGAAATTTAAGAGGAATTTTTGAAAATTTAATAGGTGCCTGAGTCTATAATGTAGCATAGACATAATAAAATAAAGCCATATATAATTTAATCTCTTGTCATATAAAAGCTACTAGTAAGAGTAGTTTACTATTAAGAGTAATTACTCTAAATTTTCAAATCCAAGTACTCTATAGATCAATAAATAATATTTTTAAGAGAAAGTGCCAAATGAACTATAGGGCCATTAATGAAAAAGCATTCTGCCAATATTTCAGGCCAATTCCAAGGTATTAAGGAAGCATAATTCCAGAATTAACAGAACTTACTCCAAACCTCTAGGAAGTTCATATCCTGGAAGGACATTATAGAGATAGTTCATCTTTCTCATACATCACTTATGGGAATTAAATTTAGTCAGTTGAATCCTACTAAAACATGAAAAAGGATTAGGACAGCTTCACCTGGTTGGATCGTGGTTTATGTTTCACAAGCTCTTTACCATCTATGATCTTTTCTGACTTAGTAACCTTTCAGGAAAGGACAAATGTCCATATATCATATCATATGCCTTAATCATATAATTGTGGAAAATTTGTTAGTCTCCTCAACTCTCTTTCATGGATCAGAATTCTCAGTTTTTCCACTTAATTCCTTGGATGAGACTGATGTATCTGTCAGCTTAATTATTAGAGTAACTTTCACTAGTGTGTTACCTGAGAGAAATGAATGATAGATCAGTGACCTGGGATAATGAGCACAGTTTGAAAATGCATAACTCAGAAGGGTTTATTAATTGGTATTATTTGAATAGGCCTCATTCTTTGCTTATCTAAGGATCAGTTTGAATGAGCAGAGCAGAGTTCTGATGCAAAAAAAAAAAAACCAAACAAACATATTTTTTAAGACCTGAAAGTATCTATGGGAAGACTTAGGTCTATATATAAACAAAAATCAATCATTGATTTGAAATCATTTAATTTATACTGAAAAATTTAAACACATAATTTAGAAGAAATTGAATTTCTTTTTTTTTTTTTTTTTTGAAATTTACCAGCAGCAGAAGTGAGGGTGACATGAAGGTCTCCTCTGCGGGAATATTCAATTGTTGCTTCAAATTGCACATGTTCCAGTGACTTGATAGCATTTTCTTGTCCTTCACAAGCTCTTGTTGGAATTTCTATGATAACTTCTCCATTAGCTTTCAGGGCTCTAAATACATTAAAGAATCATCACTGAACAAAGTGTATCTCTTCTGCCTTGCATTTTATGGAAATATGTACACAACACTCTTAAGGAGATACTCAGCTAGGCTTGTTGTCTCTCTCTATTATGAGTAGAACCCAATTCAGGATTAGGTATAAAGTAATGTTAATGCACAAGAAAATGATAAGGTTTTTCTGGAAATAGAAAAAAAAATTCTACAATTTATATGGAACCACAAAAAACTATACATAGCCAAATCAACCCCAAGAAAGAAGATCAAAGCTGGAGGAATCACACTTCCTAATTTCAAAATATAATACAAAGCTACAGCAATCAAAACAGTATGGTACTGAAGAAAAAAAAAGAAAAGCACTAATTCGAAAAGATACATGCACCCCAGTGTTCATAGCACCGTTATTTACAATTGCCAAGATATGGAAGCAGCTTAAGTGTCCATCAACAGATAAATGGATAAAGACGATGTGATACACACACACACATACGATGGAATACTAACCAGCCATAAAAAAAAAAATGAAATTTTGCCATTTGCAACAACATGGCTGGACTTGGTGAGTACTATGCTAAGTGAAATAAGTCAGAGAAAGACAAATACTGTATGATATCACTTATATGTGGAATCTAAAATACGCAACAAACTAGTAAATATAACAAAAAGGAAACAGACTCACAGATATAGAGAACAAACTAGTGATTACCAGTGTGGAGAGGGAAGTGGAGGGGCAATACAGGGGTAGGGGATTAAGAGGTATAAACTCTTAGGTATAAAATAAGCTATAAGGGTATATTGTACAACACAGGGAATATAACCAATATTTTATAATAATTATAAATGGAGTATAAACTTTAAAAATTGTAAATCACTATATTTTACATCTGTAACTTATATAATATTGTACATCAACTATACTTCAAAAGAAAAAAAGTATAGTACTGGCATAAAGACAGAAATACAAGCCAATAGAACAGAATAGAGATCCCAGAAATAAACCCACCCATTAGACCTAAAACTGTAAAACTCCTAGAAGAAAACATAGGGAAAAAGCTTCATGACATTGGTCTTGGCATTGATTTAATGGATATGACATTAAAAGCACAGGCAGCACACACACACAAAATAAACGAGTAGGACTACATCAAACTAAAAAGCCTCTGCACAGCAAAGGAAACAATCAAACTGAAATGGCAACCTTCAGAATGGTAGACAATATCTGATAAAGGGTTAATCTCTAAAATATATAAGAACTTCTACAACTCAATAGCAAAAAAACCAACAACCTGATTCAAAAATGAGCTAAGGACGTGAATCAACATTTCTCCAAAGAGGACATACAAATGACCAACAGGTATGTGGAAAAAAAAAAAGTTTACCATCATTAATCATCAGGGAAATGCAAATCAAAACCCAAATCAAAACACCTGTCAAGAGTCAGATGACTTACTGAAAAAAAAAAGACAAATGTTGGTGAGTATGTGGAGAAATTGGAGCCCTTGCACAATTGGTGGGAGTGCAAAATGGTGCAGCCACTATGGAAAACAGTATGAAGTTTCCTAAAAAAAATAAAACTGCCATATGATCCAGCAGTCTCACTTCTGGATATTTATCAAAAGAATTGAAATCAGGATCTCAAAGAGATATTAGCACTCCCATGTTCATTGTAGTATTATTCACAATAGCCAAGATGTGGAAACAGCCTAGATATTCATCAACAGATGAATGGATAAAGAATATGTAATATTCCATACATACAATGGAATATTAGCTTTAAAAAAGAAGGAAATTCTGCTTTATGTGACAATATGGGTACAACTTGAGGACATTGTGCTGAGTGAATAACAGGTAGATAAATATTGCATGATTCTACTTATATGAGGTATCTAAAATTCATAGAATCAAAGAGTGGAACATTGGTTGCCTGAGGCTTGTGGGGGGAATGGAGAGTTCCTAATCACTGGGCATAAAGTTTAAGTTAAGCAAGATAAATAAGTTCTAGAGATCAGCTACACATTGTACCTATAGTTAACAATTATGTATTGTACACTTAAAATTTAAGAGAGTAGATCTCATGTTAAGAGTTCTTAACACAAATAAAAAGGGAAAAAAGGAAAACAAATGTTAAGGAAGACACAGATACTTAAATACAATGCTATTTGCCGTGGCATTGAGTTCAAGCAGATTTGCCTTATACCCATCAAAAAGTGGTCCAATACTGAAATATACCCTCTTAAGAAATGATTTTCTCTCCCTAATGCAGGCCCTCCAAGCCTCCCACCCTTGGGTATTTTGTGTGAGTGGGTCTTCAGTGTAACTGCAGTTGCCTTGATACCAGATTCTGCTTCCGTAGCTAGACTTAGTGGGAGAGGTGTAGTCTAATTGAAAGCCATATGATAAAAGATCCTTCACGGAAGGAAAGTCATGAATCACAAAGCACTGTGGCATGAAGCGAGGTTCTTTTGGAAGTAGGTTTGGGGTAACACTGGTTGGCAAGTACTGCATTTCATCAATTCTCAGATGCATTAAAAAAAACATTTTAACATCTTTGAATTTGGAATGAATATTAAAAAACTGATGGTTGGTAATAGTTTAATTGGCAATGATTTTTCTTAGTGATATATAAAACAATGGTGCACATTAACTTACTGCTATCTGGTTGGTAGGCTATGAGAGGAAAATACAAATATGGTAACATGATTTGCAAATCTTTGATCTCTGTGATTCCTTATGGACACACAGGAGACACTGACAAATGCCATCTCCATCTACTTCAGAAGGGTAGGTGAGAAAAATTAGGCAGAGTGACAAACATTATACTCAAATAGTGCCATGGGCACCCATTTGTTTAAAATTCCTGGAGACACTTACCTGGGCTCAAAGTCATTGTCTTTTACAACACACTCCTTCTTCTCAGGCACACTGCTCCAGGTCCTGGGATCAGCTAAATCCACCAGAGCTTTGGCATTTAGCAACCCGAATCCAAATCGACTATTCACCATCAAGCCTGCTCCATTCTTTTTCCAACCAGGGTTATTGGCCAGTGGGTCATACTCAGAGGTCCAGACAACCAAGTGCTGCATATCTCGCCAGGTGAGATTTGGACTGGAGAGGAAGTGACCCAAAGAATCTTTCAGGGACAAAAAGAAGTTTCCTTGCAAAAGCAAGTGCTAAAAACAATCATCTCCATCCAGAGATGATGAGGTATCTTCTGCAACTGTACTTATATAATTTTTGTGTGTATCACTATTGGTATGTCTTTCATTCCTAATTAAAAATACAGTCTTGAAAACTTCTCCTCATACCGCATAAGTTAAGATCTTAGCATGAGTAAAATTGGTTTTCAGCATTGTAGAAAGGTAGAACTTGGCCCCTGATTCCTATGTACTTACATTTAACTGGAGCAAAAATTAAAAATGACAGCACTTCCTTTGTGCCCTCCAATCTTCTGCTGTTCATTAACAGCCTTAGTATTTTCAGCATTATGAACCCCCAGTTGAGCTTTTGACTTCCTTCTTAGGAAGACTCAGATCTAGACATGGGCTGGCTACCTACTCTTAAATATTTTTTATCTCTTTTCTTTATATAGCAAAAGTGTCAAGAAGCTCTTAGCTACTTGAGATCATTCTTACAAGGCACCATGCTGAATAGTGTGGGGATATTCAAGGAGGTAGTTCATGTTTTTAAGAAGTGTACAATCAAGTAAAGAAACTAAGTCTTTCAATAACTATAATATATCTGTTGAATGCTGTATTCATAGCATAATGTATTGTAGAACTTTGAAGAGAAAGAATTCTTTTGGGATGGAAAGATCTAGGAAGGCTTTTCTAGGAGGAAATATTTGAGTTGATCTTTAAAGGATGGGTAGAATGTCAAAAAGTGGAAAGAGAGAGAACAGGGGATGAGGCAATGGGTCAAAACCTCTGACGGGGGAAGGATAGGATGTGGCCACAGTACAGTGAATAGTCTGGTTTACTGGAGCAAGGAAGAGGTGAGCAGGAGTACTGAGCCAGATGGTGAGGACCTTGAATGCCAGGAAAAGGAGCTTATACTTTATCGTTTGGGCAAGGGGGAGCCATCGAGGATTTTTGAGCAAGGAAATGGTATAATGAGGAGTCTTGGCAAAATTAATTTAGCAGCAATATAAAGATAAATCAGAGATGCATGGGATTGTCAGGTCTGTTATAATGAATATGAAACCTTCCCTGATCACCCTATTTAAGATTTCAATTCTCCCCAAATACTCCTGAGCTCTCTTATCTTGCTACACTTTATTTTTCTTTTATAGTGCTTATCATCTTCTAACATACTGAGCAACTCATTTGCTTTGTGTATTATTAATGTCTGTCTCCCCTGCTAGAATCAGCTGGGAGAAGGGCTGAGATTTTTATCCATCTTGTTCTCTGATGTATACCAAGCACTCAGAAGAATGCCAGGCACAGGGTATATATGCTGGGTAAATATCGGTTGGTTGGATGATTGAATGTGTCTAAGTGTTAACTAGCCTTAAATACAATTTTAAAACTTACTGCTATTAGTCATTAGAGTCTTTCATGATCTCAAGCTTTTCCTTAGCTTTGAGACCTGCATTGTTTCTATCAAGCCAATCAAGCATTATTTATTAAATAATAAATGCCTAAGTGTTGAGTCTTCAAGGTTTCTATCTTACCACTAGGTTGTGAAACAACCATCAGGGGAATCTGGCTCAACTTGCTATCTTCTCCCCAGAGCCCATAATGGACTGGTTTAACAATCCCCTGGTGACAAGCAAGAGGCAATACACATTCCTAAACACTGAGGAGTCGGTTGCTGGCTAAAAGCCTCGTCCTCATCATAAGCACTGCAAAGGCTCTATCTGGTGGGCCTCAGGGGGAAGCTGTCCTCTCTCCACACCAACCTGAGTGCACAGCCCGTGCATCACCATCTCTGAAGGGAGCTGTAGTCAAGGACTCAGGCCTTCCTCCCCCATCAAGCTCTTCCCATATTTACATTCCTAGGCCCTGCGCCTTCATTCCTAGGTCTCCTTATCTGAGGCCTTGGGCAAAGCTCTTCTTCAGGCACCTCAGCCAAGGCCTCCTAATGGGGGGAGGAGAAGGAACCTTGAAGATACTTCTCCCCACTCTGACTCAGTACCCAGTACTTCTCCACTCTGAGCCTTCCCCCTCACCCCACCCCACCCCAGAGTCCATAAAACTACCAGAGCCTTCTGATGGGGCTTCCTCAACAGTGAGACAACCCCCATGTCCATGTTTTCACCTGACCATCACCTGGTGCACCTTTCCATGGGGGAAAATGGAATAGGGAGAGTCAGTGTTTTCTCTGGTTTTAGACTCTGGCCTTTACCATCACAGTAAGTGATGAAAGGCTTAACTCTTTCATTTTTGGTCTGTTGCTGTAAAGCTACTCTGACCCCTGGCAGCTCAATATGCTTTCTCTCTGCTCAGCTGAGCTCCTGACAGACAACACAGAGAGTGACTGATAAAGGCCTAAACCTACTGAATCAAAATATCTGAGGATAGAGCATGATTTTGTATGTATATTTGACAAAACTGTCTAGGCAGTTTTATGTTATACCTAAAATAATAGGAGTTGGAAGAAAGAATACAAGCATAGAACTAATTAAGACAATTAAGGGTCAGAATAGGGAGTAATAGAAGGCACATTAAATTATATTCTACTGCCAAAGACCTGTGTGACCTTAAGCAAACCACTTCATCTCCCTGGGCCTGAGTGGACTCATCTATAAGATGAGTTGTTGAGTATGACAATCTTGAAAATTCCGTATTATTCAGAACTCCAATCTGCCCAATATCATATATACTTCATTGTAGATCTTGTTTCCCACACTGAGGAATAATTAACTAGCTGAGCAGAAATGGCTTATTTTCTGAATGTGGAAACTAGTTCTGGCCCATATGGCACTTTATTGAAATTCTTGCTTCCAGTCTTTTAAAGAGAGTTTTAGGTAAAAGCCTCTTATCAAGGAGGTCTCTGGGCAACACACCAATTTCCCACTTGGACTCTCAGTGTGGGCAGGTGTGTGTGTGTGTGTGTAGGTTGGGATGAGGATATGTAGTAAGGGGGCATGGTCTTGATAATCATGATAATCAAACACAAAGCAGATTTTCTACATTAGTTAGAGAATTTGTTTTTTATTTAGTTGCAGATTTTATTGTTTTTTAATTTTCTTTTACCTATTCTTTGCAAAATATTCAGAGGCTTCATTGTCATGCAATTAGGAAAATTAAGCCTATTTTTCATTTGAGTGATTGCATTTCATAAATGAAAAGGAGCTTCTAACAATAGTGCATCTCATTCCTGACAGTCTTCCTCTGTTAATTAGCATCTCACTCCTCAATGGCATCCAGAATAATTAAATTTTTTAAAACTACATTGGGTTGCTAATCAAGGATGTGTTTATAGAAAATAAGGGCTTTGGAATTAAACACTGAAATTAAGCATTGCTTCTAATTAGAAGAGTGTAGGTAAAGTAATCTGGAGACAAAATTCTAAGGTGAAAAATCTTAAAGGCTACGTGGTTGAGCCTCTAATCACAATTAGATAAGCCTAGGTGTTGAAGATTTTCTAACCTAGAGACTTTCCAACATTTCACAATCCACTGAGTCAAGGATTTCTTTGATGTGATTTATCCAAAGGTTTCATGCAACTTTGAAAGTCCATTTCCCATCCTCTAACCTTTAATGAAAACAGAAGATTGGTTCATCTGTTTGTTTAATACCTCCAAAGGTGTGAAGGGATTCAATGTTTCACTTTTTGCTCTTTATTAAAAATTATTCTGATTCTTTGCTCTCCCCTCAAAAGACAGGTTACTGTCTGCCATCTTTCTTAAGTATAATTGTACCACAGGCATTTATCTAAGGAATTCCTGTCTCTCTTAGTGTGTGTGTGTGTGTGTGTGTGTGTGTGTGTGTATTATTATATATATATATATATATTTCCAGGATATGCCTATTAAGTATCCTAATGGGTCTCTTCACAGTCACAGCCCAATGAGGTTGTAGGAAAATACAGTTGTAAGGTAACCCTTCATAGCAGCTGTTTCTCAAATTTTGGCTAAGCTACCAGCATAAACATTGCCTGGAATATCAGAAACTTCTGAATCTGAGTCGCTGGCAACTGGACCCAGGAATCTACAAACTAAATAAACACCCAAGGTGATGACTGTATGCTGGTGTTTGAGAAACACTCTTCTAGGGAAGGAAAATATTCCTCTATACATTTGATCCAGAAACTATTCTTTGAGCCAGAAATCATTCTTTCTCCTTCCCTCTCCTCTTCCCATTCCCCAGACTCCCATATTTAATGCAGCATAGTAAGTAGTCTGCATGACAGGAGCCTTTTATTCAGAATTCATAAATATGAGTTAAGATGTTTCTTTATCAGTCTCAATCTTCTTAACTCCTCTTTCTGTGAGGGGATGAAATTTCCCCTCCCTCACAGGACTATAGGAGGCAGTGTCCTGTAGCTGCTGGTAGTACAGGCTTTGGGGTCAGACAGACCTAAGTTTGAATCTTTTGTGGGATCTTGGTTACATTTCTCAACCTCTCTAAGTCTCAGTGTCTTCCTTAGTAAAATGCAATTAATAATTTCTGTGTCACAAGACTGTTGTAAGGATTAGAGTTGGTATTGTCTATAAAGAGGTTAGCACAGTGTCTGGCCATGGTAAGAGCCTGAAAAATACTGAATGTTATTATTCTTGATAAATTTAGCCCAGAGTTGTTCTTCAGTCTCCATAGTTGTTCCTTGAGGAGAAGCACATGGTTAAATGATTCTTCCAATCTTGATTGTCTAGGGACTCTTCTAGAAATTCTGGCATTCAGATTTTCTGAAATAGTCATTTTGGTATAGACAGTTGAATGGAGCTAAGAAAACTGCCCATTTGAGAACAGACATCCCGATAATCTGTATGTACTTTGGCAGGAAGTTTATAAATGTTAAGATAGATTATGGCCATCTTACTGATGATTGAATCAAAATGAAAAGAATTAAATTCTTATTACATGCACCAGGGAGATCATAGACTCTTAATGTCTCTTAAATCATGAGCAGCGTGAGAATCTGATGGAACCTACAAACCATTCCCCCCAAAATGCCAGACACGCACTCTCAAACATTTCTGCATCTAGTTTCAAAGAAGTTCATGGACCCCATGTATTTCATAACAATCCATGGAGCCCCTGCTTTATAAATAGTCCATTAGGAATTAACTGAGATTAATGAGGCTAGATCATTCTTAGATCACTTTCTCCTTATACAGAAATAGAAGGTTTGAAATTTTAGAAGTTAGAGATTACACTTTTAAAATTTCAGTTCTTAGTCAAAATAACATTACATCTGTTCAGCTAGATGGGTGTTTCTACTATTCTGGTCACTAGACAAGGATGGGCTAGGTCTGGCTAGTTACATTTGCATGCATCTGATAGGTGTTGGGTAGGGAAGACAACATTTTAAGGATGGTTTTCTTTTAAAAGCTCCCTGGAGCTAAAAGCTTGTATCCTAAAATCATAAATATCATGATCTTGTTTCACTACCTGTGTGTAACTACTTGCCTTTATAGGACCTTATTTCTTTCACTCTGGTCCTCTTACCACCAACCTCAGCAATTCATGTTAGATGATCTATATATGCTGATACCTTCAGTTTCAAACTGGAGGATTTTATAAAGGGAAAAGGTTTGAAAAAAATGATCTGATCTGACCCCTCCATTCTATAGATGATAAATTGAGCCCTCTTAATTTGCCTAAGGTCACATAGCTAGTGATACACCTAGAACTTGAAGCCAGGTGTTCCTTGCACTTTTCACTGCTTAGATTATCTTTCCTCAAATTTGGTTTGGGTCTGCTGATGCCAGTCATAGCTTGTGTCTTTAGACTTTGCCCTCTGTCCATCCCCTTCCTGTTACAACTGGACTCAGATTCTGAACATAGCTTTTCTGTTGGATTCAAGAGCTTCAGATTTCCCTGTTTCTGATTGGGCATCTGGATTTGCTCTTCCTTTATCAGTATCTTTCCAGCCCCTCCAAGTAGGTAGACTCTTGATACAAGCCTTACTAGGCCTATCTTTCTTAGCCGCTGTGGCCGTTTCATAGCTGAGATACCAGGGACTAAACCACAACTCCACAGGTGGCTCCAGGCCTCCTGGAACGATGCTGGACTCTCCTCAGCAACTGCAGGGCTTTTCCAGCTATGGCCGGGGCCAAGGAGTTCTGTTCTTCTACTACTGTGAACCTCACCTCACCTACTGAACATGACATGAAGGAACTGCTTTGTCCTCTCTGTAGAGAATATGGATGTTCTTCTAAGATAACTTCCTTTTTAGGAAGGATAATAGTAATTTACAAGTTTTAACACTTCCTCTATCATGCAACCATAGCACCTGACTTAACATTTAAAGATTTCTCACCACACAACATCAGAACATTTTTTCCTCTGTATTAAGTATTAGACTATTGAATAACAATTATGAAGGGAAAAATGTTGCTAAATCTCTTTTTTGGTAACATACACTAAAATAAATTCCAGGGGGATTTAGAACATAAATATGGTAAAGGAACCATAATAAAAGACATATAAATAAATGTGTATATAATTTGGAGTTGTAAAGATTTTTCCGAGCGTAAAAAGGAAAAAAACCTTAAAGAGACTGACAAAGATAACTGTATACATATTAACTTCATTACATTAAAAATTACATGTAAATAAAATTAAAAGGTAAATGTCAAACTAACCAAGCATTAGTAGCTTTTCTAACTAAGGCCATAAAACAAAATCAAGGTCATAAACTATCACAGATGATAAATGGCAAAAGAATATAAAATATTGAGCTTCATTAGTAATGAAATAAAAGCATATAGAGATGAGATGCCATTTTCACCTATCAAAGTAGCAAACATTTAAAAAGATAATAAAAGTAGGTTTGATAAGGGTTTAGGAAACTGGCACTCTCACACATATACTGCTGGCGGGAATACAAAGTGGTACCGTCTTTATAGACAGTAACTTGTCAGTATGTATCAAAATCATTAAAACATGCATGCCCTTTGACCCAAAAATTCCAATCGTAAGTGTTTATCTTAAGGAAATTATCAGAAATGGTGACTAGTATCTATGGACAAGGGTGTTTGAGCATGAAATGGCCTTAATAAAATTTGCATTTATATAATGGTATACTACAAAAAGATAAAAGTCCTGTTTTTAATTCTCATGTCCCCTGATGTGTTATATCAGCTCTAGGGTGGGGCTTATATAATCTAAAAAAAAAAGGATGTTTTTTAAACTTATTATTCCTAACACTACCCACAAGAAATTATCTGGACAAAGTCTTTCTTGGTGGGAATAAACAGAAGTGAGAAGGCCTTATAGCTGAGTGGTAGGAGGACTGGAGAGGACTGAGTGGGAGGAGAGCATGAGTTTTTAAAAGTCAAGGAAGATTGCTTTAGATATGAGAAAGTGCTCTTAACATAGGTGGATTAAAAAAATTACAAAATAGTGTGTGAATTAAGATTCCAATTTTGCAAGATAAGTGTGTGTATTAAATCTACATTGAGATGTTGACAGGAAGAGAGCTTATTTTTTATTATTTTTTGTAGTTTTCCACTGTAACCATATATTCAGAAAAAAATATATGCTATGAAAAAGAAAGAGAAACAGCTTTTTACGGGTGATTAGACGCTTTCTGGGCCTTACTTTGCTTCCAGGGCCAGAGCGAAGATGCCAGCAGCCAGGGGTGCTGAGGCAGAGGTGCCTGTGTGGGTCTCTGTGCAGTCGTTGTGCAGGTCAGCACTCGTCTGAGGGGCACCAGGAAAGAAAGAAACATGGGAGAACATGTGAGGAGTGTGATCCCGTCCCCGGGGGTTAACCCCACCGAGGGCTGCATCTGTTAGGATCAGGAAGCCCAGCTGATTCGATTCCCTACTTCCTCCTCTAAACTACAGGCGGATGTTTGCCATCTGCTGATATTTTAGCTCACTCTCCTCTATATGCAACTTGTCTATAATTCTGGCATCAGAGTGCCTTTTCTGGGGATGAAGTCCTCCCACTACGAATTTTTTTTCCTCTTCTGAGATTCCCAAATGAAATGCTGTCTGTAAAAAAGGGACTGTTTCAAAATCACTGTGAATCATGCTGGCCCATTAATCATCAGGTCCATTGTGTTTGGCCTGGCATATTTAGAAATTTTGCCTCATGCACAATTCCCTTTTGCCTTCAGATTGACATTTGACTGCCTCTTCAGCACGAGGAGGTAAAGCCATCCTGATTTGGGCCACTTGAACTATTTGCACAAAACGTGTTTAGTGTGTAGTTTGCACTCACTGTTGATGTAATCTGATGGCCATGAGTTAGTGTCACATTTGTACTTTGATGAACATGGCGAGTTTTTTCAAATGACAGTGGGCTGGACTTAGATCTGGGCTCAAATTCTAAACCTGCCACTCAGTAGATGTGCCCCATGGGCAAGTCACTTGGTTTCCCCATCTGTCAAATGAGGTTGATATTTCTTGACTTATATTCTGAGGCTGAAATGAGATCCTGTCTGTGAAAGCATGTTCACACAATGTGATTGCACATAAGGAATTACCCAGGCTAATTTTAGCTTAGTGAAGAAGTTGCTGAGATGAAGGGAAGAAACCAAAGAGACTTCCGATTAGTCTGCCTTGAGGACCACAGTGTTGTTGGTTGAACAAGTACTTGGGCCAAAGGATTGCTAACAAGACACCCACCCAGGCTCTCACACTATGATTTTTAGCTAGAGATTTCAATGTGTGGGAGGGAGGTGCAAAAAAACAGTTTGTTCTATTATCACCTCCTTTGGCTTCCCACTTGGAGTCGCTGAATATCTCAAGTTCTGGTGGCCCTGTTCCTCTGGGGGCTGCGGAAGCACGGTTGCCCTTTTTACCTGTTGACGCAAGTAAGCCCCAGAGATGACTGTGCTGAGGAAGAGGTTTGCGTAAGACAAAGGCTATGTTACTGCAACCGTCTCAAATAGAATCTACCAGCTGTCTCTTCTATGGCTCATTTACCTAAGGAGGGATCCATACAAAGATGGAAATTCTTCCTCCTGCTTCACAGCAGAGTGGCTCAGATGAGGGACCGTCTATGAAGTGGTGACTCTGAAATGGACCGCAGGCCATTTTTTGAAAAGCCACTCCGAACACCCACAGGGTCATCAAGAGCCAGGGGCTGTGAATGCAAGTGGGGCACATGTCTGGTAGGCTCCTTTACAGCAGGGTATAAGATATACCTGCTGTAAAGAACCCCTAGGTAGAATGTTATTATCTCTTTGAGTAATTGAAGATATGGGCATGAGGGGTAGGCCAGGGCTTCTAAGTTGAGACCATAGTTTTACTGTCTAAACTAGAATAGGTTGCAGAAACAGGCAGTTCCAGAAGAGTGATCCTGCATGAAGATCGTAGTTCTGACAATTTTGTTGAGATGCCATTAATATGAATTTTACACACATTCCAAAGGCTAATTATTAGGCAGGTTACCCACAATCTAATTGGATCATGACCTGTTTTTTTATTGAGATTAGGATCTACATACTTTAGCTGGTTGGTTCTTTCTGTGTCAGGAGTTAAGTTTGAGGCTTTCAATTTTTAAGTTAAAAGAAGTGCCTCGGGCTTCCCTGGTGGCACAGTTGTTAAGAATCTGCCTGCCAATGCAGGGGACACGGGTTCGAGCCCTGGTCCGGGAAGATCCCACGTGCCGCGGAGCAACTAAGTTCACATGCCACAACTAATGAGCCTGTGCTATAGAGCCCGCAAGCCATAACTACTGAAGCCCGTGCGCCTAGAGCCCATGTTCTGCAACAAGAGAAGCCACCGCAATGAGAAGTCCTCGCACTGCAATGAAGAGTAGCCCCCACTCGCCGCAACTAGAGAAAGCCCGCGCACAGCAACAAAGACCCAACGCAGCCAAAAATAAATAAGTAAAATAAATAAATAAATAAAATAAATTTATTAAAAAAGAAGTGCCTCCCTTTGTTCTCAAAGCCCCCGAATGGGCCTTCATCATCATGCCCTTGAAGGGAAATCCAATAATTGCCCTTGGCAGTCTGACTCATGGAAGTGAAGGCACAGCCAAGCGCGGGCTGGAGATGTTCTCTGAGCATATAACCTTCCTAAGCTGCTTATTCGGATGCTGAGAAGTTCACCTCAGGGGAAATTTAGACTGTTATTTTCCTGTAGGTCGTCCATCCTTAGGAGACATAGCTGGTGTATGCTCTGTATTTTTATCATCTGCTAAAGGGCACGTCAGACATTTTCCCTGCTATTAAAGGATCAACAAGTACAAGGGTGATAAAGCTCCAACAACCCTAAAATCTCCTTGAAGGCTGTTTTCAGGGAGGCATCACACAAGCTGAACAGACATTTGGAGTCTCGGCCATATGTAATGACAGATTGGTGGCTTCGCAGGGCTGAGTTTAAAAATGACTGAGAGGCGACATCATTTTGGCAGAAGCATCATTATCCCTGGGAGAGAAAGCTTCCCGATATATACCCACCCTTCAAGTGAGCAAAGTGTGAGTCTCCCCAACTGAGACATGAAGCTTAAGCAAATCAGTTTGACCAAAGGATCCTTCTGAAGGCAAGCCGCGTTCTCCTACCTAAGCAGAGAGAGTTAGACAAAAGCAACCTACGATTCGCTGGTCGGTGTAATCGCCGCTGCTGTACGAGGTGGCCAGCGTGGAGGAGCACTTCTCAGCGTACCAGGGGGATAGGCCTTGCTGCGAGGCACTGCTGATGGAGATGGTGTAGATACTGTCCGTGTACCCATCACAGTCACAGTTATCTCCCTGACGCCCCCCATTCCCAGAAGCCCAGACGAAGATAGAGCCCTTTCCTTGTCTCCCCTAAAGGAAAAGCCAAAACATATCACGTCTATTATCATCACTGGGGTCACTGTCACATCCCAGTAAAATCCCCAACAAATATATAGATGCATGCATGAAGTTCTCAGAAACAGTAATCTGGAGTCTGTTTCAACTCCAGGTCCTCCAGCATCGATGCTGGAACTCTCACGAGACTGTGTGTTACAAGCCACTGAGCTCTGGTTTGCCAGTCCTTCATCCGGGCCCTCTCTGGGACGGCGCTGAGTGAGGACTGTTCTTTTTTTTCTTTATTATGTGGATTCATAATCTGGCCTTCAGCACTCACTCGAATTTTTTCACTGTTCCCTTGGCTTATGTCACTACGCTTGAATCTTTGAACTTCCTCTCTTTCTTTCTGCTTGAATCTTCTGGCTGACTGATAGAATGACAAAATCAGGCATTATTCAGATCTGCTTTGCAGCTGCATTAAAAGGGACTCTTCAATTGAATGGAACTCGTCAAGGCTACCCTTTCTGTGATTTTTCAATTTGTGCTCTCCAAAATTTCTACTTTTGTTTCCTCCTGTGCAGAATGAGGCCTTAGAATCCTGGCAAGAATGCACTAAACCCCAGTGACAGAGCAACACAACCAAGGCACAAGTATTCATCAGGCATGTGCAGAGAGGGAGGTGACACATTGCTATATTTCAGGATGCATTTTCAGAGTATTTGAAAGAAGTCTGGGTAGTAGTTTACCTCGTGTAGAAATCCAAAAGCAGCAGGAAAATGAGAAAGGACATATCCAGAGTATTTTTGAAAGTAAATATGCTAAAGCTAATGAATATCTGTTGAATGTCAGACCCAAATGGGGAAAACTTTCTTAACCCTTAACTTCCATCCCTCTGAAGAACGATCTGGCTCTCTAAATGCACTTCAAATCATAAACAATAACAAGAAGTTCACAACCATTTCTTTGCATATAAACTAAGTATTCTTCCCTTCTCCTCATATTCAAATGGTCAGGTTTCATTTCAAGTGGGTCTGTGTTAAGCATCTCACCTGTTTGACACCATATTCAAAAGCCTTCTGGGCTAGTCGGCCAGGCCCCTCCACAGTTTTCCCATCATCATTAGGGCCCCAGCTCGCACTGTAAATATCCACATGTCCAGGATTAAATCCAATTGAGCTGGCTTCAATAGCATCTGTCACAATGCCATCGAGCATTCTTATCCCTGAACAGCGAAACAGACAAATACATATGTTGATGTCAGTGTGTACATGTAGAATGGCACAATGCTCTTAATATTCATTTTTTTAAAAGGACTCCCAAAAGAGTCAAAAACAGGTAACCAGTGTACATCCTAAATGCCTGTGACCGAGCTGCTACAATCACAGCAGGAAGATCAAGTCACTGCCTCCATAAGCTTCCTTATCTGCCCTTTAGAGATAACTCTATGCACTGTGCTGTGCTGTGGCCATGGTTGTTGTCGCTTACAAAATGTCTCCCCTCCCTCTGCTGCCCTGATAACCTGAAAATAACAGGATAGCTTTCAGAAAGAGGCATCAAACAGCTCTCTCTCAACATGCCTGCTCATGACTATACCACGAATGGCTGTGGCCCAGTCAGTGCCTTACAAAGGACTCTGTACGGGAAACTGTGCAGCTTGAAAGGATCTACTTACAATAAGAAACTCACAAATAGGGAAAGAACCCTTGTTTCTAAGCACTGATTAAAAATAACCCAGAGGCCATTCTTTTATGTGTTTGCTAAGAAACATTTTCAAGGAACATGCTTCCTTTTCTTCTAAATAATCTCAAGGATGAAATCATTGCCATGGATTTCACTCCTGAGGGGGAATCAGTTTTCATCAGGAGAAGGCAGATGCAGTGGCTCTTCATGCTTTCCAACAGGCTGTCACCCATCATCAGACTCATGTATTCAAGAGCCAGGAAGGCAAAAGCAATTTAGACAGATACAGGCAACTACCTGGTTATTCCTGGCTTCAGGCTAATGATGCAATGGAGTGCACAGCTTTAGATTTTCACACTATTATTTACTATGGAGCTTGGGTAAAAGAATATGTAGTTGACATGACTAGTAGAAGTTATATTTATTTTTTAAAAATTGTTTAAAATGCATTTGGGAAAAAAAATCCCAGCTCTGCTATTTACTAGCTCTGTGATCTTGGACAAGCCACTTAACTTCTATGTGCCTCAGTTTCTTCAGCTGTAAAATGCGGATGATAACAGCTCGTGTGCCTTGAGGATATACTATATGCAGCTACCATTGTACAGGCCTTAAACATATGAACTCATTTATCCTTATGACAACCATTTGAGGTGGGTGCTGTAATTCTCCCCATTTTACAGGGAGAGAGACTGAGGCCAGAGAGGGACAGGGACTTGCCCAAGGCCACACAACTTGCAACTGGGAAGCTGGGACTTGAATCCCAGAAATCTGGCACTCAAGTCCATCCTGTTAACTTCCAGGATGTGGATAATGTCTTGGAAGGTAAATGATGGACATACAGTAGGTGTGTTTTGGTTTCCTTGAGAATCTTGCTTCTGATTCCTCCTCTATAAAATGAAGGGATGAGATGATTCTCTCACAGACTATAGCTACTTAGTTCATCATTACTTAAAAAGTGCATTCTTTTTCTAGGTGATTATGTAATTTGTGCTTCTGCCTCCATTTTCTTTAAATTAACATGGCATTTTGACGATGCTGGTATAAAGGAATCAAGAATGACCCTTAAAATCTAGGAGTGTGCTGTAATAGTGAGAGATGCATTCTATATGCTAGGATGTATATTTATTTGATTTCTGAAAAGGAATACAAAGCCAAATTCAAGGTATACTCAGGTAGAGCTTAAAGGAGTTTTACTGTCATTGCCATGTTCTACAATGAATCTTTTTTGTTGTGGTTTTAGAAAATAAACTAAATGCAAAGTTCGTAGTATAACCATGAAAGCCTGAGGCAGGGCTAGTGTGAAGAGGAGAGACAAGTGTTTTATTCTCTGTAAGCCCCTGCAGATCCACTCTGCACCCTTCTTCACGGGAACGTGGATGACAGCAGTGGGTTCTTTTGTCTTCCCATTGGTTTCAGCCAACTGAAACAGCAGCAGGAGGTTTGGGGGTGAGGGGAGAGTGAGGTACTCATTCCTGGATCCCCCCTGCTTAGAAGCAGCTCCATTGTTGTACTCATGGCCACAGCTCCAGTCCAGTGGCTGTCTCATGTGGTCACAGCTTTCTCTCTCCAGTTTCCGTGACTACTCCCTCCCCTTGCTTCATTAAGTCTAAAGGTGGTAACATCTGCTTACATCAGTTAGTCCCTTGTTGGTTTCTTTTAACTCTTGTAAATAGTTCCTTTATTAAATTGCCCTGATGGAACTTACCATATGCTTACCTATAAAGACACTGACTGAAACAACCAGAGATTCTAAATTTTTGCTACCACAGATAACCTTTGGCTTCTTACTATAAGAAGTATGTATTCTTTTTATTGTTTTTAACTGTTCTTTGTTATGAACTAAAGGACTACAGAATTGAGAGGCAGGGAAAATCTTTGCCTAAATTTACCTCCTCCTTCTGTTCTCTTAGCAAGCACTCAATAACAAACGCTTCTAAATCAGAACACAGAGAAAATTAGATTTGCTTCAAAAGCTATTCAACATTTCCTTTTCCCCCCAACAAAGATGTATGGGCTATATTCAGCTATCATTTTCTAAGAATCCAGATCCATTGATTTGCTTACAAATCACATTCAAGTCATGTAGCAAATTTTGCATGGAGTTCATTTCTTCCTCTGGTTGTTGAAAAGTCCCCCCGCACCACCCCATTTACACCAGGTAATGCAAGACTCAAATTAAATTGCAAAACTACAGGAACAACCCTTTGCTTTACCTCCAACTTTGGAATTGTATGCAACTCCGACCCCACACTTGTGATTATTTGCTTGCATGGCAATTTCTCCTGCACATCTGGTCCCATGTCTGAGGATTAGAAAATAGGATTTATAAAATGTAAGTGAGGACAAACATTGGTGTTGCATATGAATCCATGGTACATGGATATGTTAACTTTTTGTCAGGCTTGTTGCTGGTTTTCTTCCCATCAGTATTAGATGAAGTGTAGGTATCAGATGAAGGGAACACGTACTGGAGCCCAAGTATATGAGTTCAAGTTCTAGCTTCTGCCACAAACTAGTGATGTGACCTTGGGTAAGTTACTGGTCCTCAAAGAATTGTGGCATCCCATGAAATATTGTATGCAGAACACTTAGAAAAGTGGCTGGTATATAGTAAGAACCCAGGAAGTGTTAGCTATCGATACCATCTCAAAGAAATGGTTTCTGCACCAGAATTTTGGTGTTAAAGTGACTCCTCACTTCCCCTCACTAGTGACTTCCTTGGATTAGTTTAACCTGTACAAGTCCTAGTAGGAATGTAAAACAGAGCCCCCTCTCAAGCCGTCCTCTCCTCCTCTAACCATATACCAGACTAAAACATCTGAAGGTTTCCTGGTACCAAGAGGATTTTGAAATTTTAACAAGATGCTACAGGCTATTTGGAAAACCAGGGTGCTCCTGCAACTCTGACTGGGACCAGAAACCTGAACAAGACTAGTTTTGCAACTAGGGACAATGAGGGTAATTTATGATTTCAGAGTGTTTTGGCAAAAAAAAAAAAAAAAAAAAATCCATCTCTAAAACAGCCCAAAGTCCACCATTAAAGTATCAATTCTGAAATTCTGGAGATAGTGATTGTCTTTTCCCATCACTTCCCTGACCTCAGGAGGGTCAATAAGTTGAGAGAAACTTTAATGTGAATTTGTTTACTTCATGACTTTATTCCATTGTGGAAGCTCCTGGGAGCAGCATGAAGGCTGTTGGTGCTTTGGAGGAGCCACTGACCAGATATGCTGACATAGAGGGAAAAAGAAGAAGGGTTAGCTCTGAGCAACTCTGTCAGCCAGCTCCCTTTGAACACTACTGCACTAGACATCAATTAATTTAGCCCAGCATGAAATATAAAAATCCTAAATTGACTGGGTCATTTAAAATAAGCCTGTTTCAATCCCTGGTCTGGGAAGATCCCACATGCCACAGAGCAACTAAGCCCGTGCACCATGACTACTGAGCCTGCGCTCTAGAGCCCGTGAGCCGCCACAACTACTGAGTCCACATGCCTAGAGCCTGTGCTCTGCAACAAGAGAAACCACTGCAATGAGGAGCCTGCACCCCGCAATGAAGAGTAGCCCCCGCTCGCTGCAACTTGAGAAAGCCCACGCGCAGCAACAAAGATCCAATGCAGCCAAAAATAAATACATTAATTATTTAATTTTTAAAAATTGCCATCTCTCAAACCACTAAAAAAAGTTAAAAAAATCTAAATATTGATACTTGATTTATTTAATACTTGTATTATGAATTAAAGAAAAAATAATTCCTAAGAAAAAAAATAAAATAAAATAAGCCTGTTTCACTTATCTTTTTTTCCTAAAATACCAAAGATGATTTCCTGTTCTCCTTCCACTAAATGATGTTCCTCCTTTATGTTAATACTGGATAGGAGTCCTAAGTCAGAACAATGTAATTATCTTTAATTCACGGTCTTCCCTAATGTAGCAGACACCCACTTCTTTTTGGTCTTCTAGCATTTCCCCCTTTTGGGAAGTGGCCCTCGCTCACTTCTTGTGATTCTCTATCATGAGGCTTGTCCTCCCAGAGAGCATTTCAAGAATTGATGCAGATTCTGGGGGAAAGAATTATATTCTTTCTTTAAGTTCCACGTGAGCCATGTGGATCTTGCTACCAGGCAGTGTTCTATTGAGAATGAAGCTAAGTGGAGGTGAGCAGCACTAGGAGATGGATACAGAGTAATTGGTGTCCTGATGGCATACTATTTGAGTTTCTGGATCTTGCAATGCCTGAAGCTGAACATCTCTTGGGTAAAAATATTTTAATATCTCCATTTTACTTAATCTTTGTGTTAGGATTCTCTCACTTGCAACTGAAGCTCTCCTGACCAACACACCCATTCTCTGAGAAATGCATGCATATTGAACACATAGAAGGCACCTTATGCCTGTGGATTAGCTTTCTTTCCTTTTGTGGAAGGGAAAATTCATTTGCCGTCATCGGGGAAATATGCTACCAGAAGTCACCACCACCTGTATTTCCATTTACACAAGATGGAAGACAGCGCCCAAGATAGCAAAGTCTCCAGGTAGAGCCTACAGAATCAACCTGTTGGCAAACATCTCCAGCATTGTACCTCTGTCCTAAAAATGATGCAATATGACACTACCTATTATTTATCTCTCATTATATAGTGTTTATCTCTCTTTACATAGTACTATTTTCTTAAAAGGTGCAGGATCATGGTACAAATAGGGGTTGATATCTTTGCCTCCTCTTATCCTCACTTCTCACCTCCACACCTTGAGAAAAAAAGACTTTATCAAAGTGGTTCTATATCATTCTTCCTAGACCTGCAGTTTTCTTTCCTTAAATAAGGCTCTGAGATAAAAGAACACTCTATTATCTTAGAACAATGGTTATAACTGGCATTTAAACAAATTGATTTTTAAAAAATTATTCCAGAAGATAATTTAAAGACTACTATTGTACTAGTTAAAATATCCTTGCCACGCATGTTATAAAATAGAAGAATAATCTGTAATTGGTGTTGAAATACTGACCACAAATTCATGCCAGATTAGTAGTAAGAGTTACCTGCACTTTTAAGATTTTGTTATTTAGTGATTCCTCATTTGATTTGCAGAGGAGAATTCAAATGCAGCTTTTATTAACCTCATTTACATAGTAATAAAGAACAGCAGCAACACAGATAGTTTGGAGAGATAATGCCCTTGGAATTGGGAGATAATAGGTCTCTAACTGCTATAAAGGCCAAGACAAAATGGGGCCATTCATTTTCTAAACCTAAGGGATTTATTTCTGACAATATGCTAGAAGGGTAACTACTTTTTATTATACCTTTTGATAAATGATGGGGATGCTAGCTTTTTGGTTGATAGTCAAGAGGACCCTGAGAGATAGCTGCTTATTGTGTAATTTTCAAATAGCAGATTCTGAATTGGCTTAGAAAATTGTCTCTGCTTCTGCTCTTATCAGATGATACTATTCTTGTCATGCTTTTTTTCTCAGTGAAAGGAGGTCTACCTTAGTTGCTAAATGAAAAGCCTTGATCATTATCATCATCATAGCACACATTTAACTTTTTCTATATACAAGGCACTATCCAAGCCAATTACATATATAAACTTATTTAATCCCCCTAAGAACCCAATGAAGTAGGTACTATTATTACCTCTTTAGTAGATGATAAAACTAGTCACAAAGAAGTTAAATAATTTGCTCAAGATCACTCAACTATTAAGTGGAAGATCTAAGATTTGATCTAAATCTAGCTGCAAAGTCTGTGCTCTCTTGTTTGGCCATGCTACACTAACTCTGCTATGTGCAAGGTCCACGGTCTGCTATGCTCTGGAAGCTCAGAGTTTTCAGACACAAAATACATACAATTATATGGGTTGCTTCCTTGGGGCCTTTGGAACTCTGTGAATTGGGGGAAATGTGGCTATTATCAGTACCATAAGTTGAGAGTCCCTTTTTTTGGGGAGAGGGAAGAGGGACATCTGAATTCCCCTTCTCATGAGTACAAAACTCTAGAGAATGTCATTTCACCAGGTATTCACCTATCATGCATCTACCACACAAGTTATCACTTTCTTTGGATCCTGGGCCGGACCCAGTACACACTGCCTAAGAAGGAGGCTGACACCTTCAGCTAGCAGTCTCCTCAGCTGTGCCCGTGTGGTCGGGAGCAGATTTCCCTCTTAGTCTTGATCAAGGGCATGGAATGAGAGTTGTCATTTTTACTTCATTCTAGGAAGAGTGTCCTTTTCTTCCAAGCACTTATTGCCCATTTCCTTAGGAAGCTTCTTTTAGGAGGGTAGGGAACAGATACCTTGTCACCATTTTAGGAGACGAAATAAAAAATAGAGGCAGAGTGAGATGAGTGATTTCCTCAAGGTCATCCTCCCTCCTGGTAATTGGCAAAGCCATCACTACCAGGCAGGCTAACATTACAAGGTCATGCTCTAAAAGAACAGGTGTTCCTCCTGGTCCTGCACTGCCCTCACTCAGAAATATGGCTGAACGTTTGTCTGGGGGATCCTGCTCTAAGTTCCTGAGACATCCCACTTTCCTCCAAGGGTGCCCTCTCATGGTTCCTTTTGTATTGTTACTGGAATGTCCTAACCTCAAGGGCTGTTTGCTGTTAACCCCTTTAAGAGATAAACCCTAAAAGAAGTAAATGGTACTGAAAGAACCCTCCTCAAGCCTCCCCTTCCCCTCAAGGAAGAAATATACACTTGGAAGTTAAGGCCAAATCCTTGAGCTCCAGCCTCCCTTCCTGGGGTTTGTTGGCCTTCTGGAGGACAATCCAAAGTAACAACTTTAGGTCAACATTACTGCACCAGCCACATGGGAATTCTGAGAAAATAAGGGAGAAGGGGAGAGGGAAACTGAGAGCGAGAGAGAGAGAGAACTCTATTGACCCTAATTGGTTAATAATCTGAGAGAGGAAGAAAGAAAAGGGAAGCACTTTATGTGGCATCCACAAAGAGCTTTTCACTACTTGCTCTTTCCATCCCCACTTGTAGCAGCACTCATTTTGCCTTGGCTTTCATCTGCTTTGGTGCAAGTTTCTTTTGGGTGGAGCAAATGAAGAGGAAAGTGTGAATGTCTTCTTGAAGTCTGTGAGAGACATCATTATGCACAAAGATGAGTTTTCATATGGGCATGGACACTTGAGGCTGTGTGCCTAGAGGGTGAAGTTCCTTTGGAGCTAAGAAAAAAAAGGTTAAAATGTCTCTTGCTTTTGGGTCTTTATTTGGCCTCTTGCTTTGGTGGGTCTGGCTCGTGGCTGCTATGGAGAGTTAATTTAGGAATCAGAAGATGTCCTTTTTCTCTTCCCGTTAGCTTTAGAATACCCAGCAGAAACTCTGGAACAGGCTACTAATTAGCCCAATGCCCTGGAGACTGTGTTGGATTTGAGGGCCAAGCCCATGGTATATTTCTCGTCTGGTGTCTTGCCATATTCTTCTGAGGGAACTAGTGAGCATGGTCGTGGCCAACATAGGAAGTCGTGAGGATTTGTTACCTTGGTCATCTATATTTCTCTTCATGACTAACACCAAGCATGTTGCTAGTAATAAACGATTCATAGAGGAATTGGGGGCAGGGGGATGGACTCAGATTTTTATTCTTTATGTCTCAAACAATTTTTTCTAAAGCCATAACTATTCAGTAACATTTGAGGGGAACATTTCATAATGTAAGAAGAAAGTTTAATTGAAATATGGTTCTATAAGCCCAAAGGAATATATATAAATAGAACCTTTTGTTTCTGTTTTAAAAGCAACAAAATATTGTGGTATGGATGGTGTACATGAACATTTTCTGAGAGCTAAAATGTGGATCATATTTATAGTGTAATTTTCTCAAATAAGATAAAAGCATTTTAAAGCACTTACCCCCACCCCCAAACCCACATTTACTCACTTGTTCTCATTTGTGGGATCATATCGGGGAAATGGATCGTGGTCATTATCGTTAAAATCATAGCTAGCCTCTGGATCCTAAAGAGAAAACAAAAATAACACTGTAGCATCATAAAAAAAGCAGTACTTTCCGAGTCTTCTATCCCTATTCTTTTCTCATCCTGGCTGATAGCTCGAAAGTCTGCATTTTAGAGTGTCTGGCCCAGTTGCTGATCATTTATCATACCCATAAACCAGGCAGAGCTGATGTACACAGAAAAGTGAGCCATCGTCCAATTCTCAGTGAACGTTTCCAAAGCTATAGCTCATAGACTCTCATAGGATATTAGAACAGAAGGAGTCAACGTTTACTTAGTTCAGCCACCTCATTTTCCAAATGAGAAAATTGAGGCCCAGAGAATTTGAATGGCTTAATTAAGCTAGAGCACTAGTTAGTGACACTTTGATGCTCATCTTTCTTAAGAATACAGGTGCAAAGAGCTGGCTCTGGGCTGGGGCTCAGGTCTACAGTGATCTCCTTCAGCCTCCTCAGTTAAAATAAACATGTAATTTAATTAAAGAGGCTGTGCTTGAAATTCAAGGCAAGCTTCCAGGTCCTACCCCCTTTTGCAATCAGATTGCTACACTTAAACATCTTCCACGTAGGAATTGTATCACTACATACTGCTACTTCTCTATATTTTCCATATCTTTTAATAATTCCTAATCTTTTTCATCTCTTCTTTTCCTTCCTGTTTCCTTTGCTCTTTAGCTGGGGAATGTTGGTTGAGTAGAAAGGATGAGAGAAAGACAAGGGGTAATATTCAAGATGAAACACTGATTTAAAGACCTAAAATATTATGGAGAACTTCATAACCAATTAAGTAAATAACTTTCATTTACTTATTTCCCATTTTTAGCAAACTTTTCTCACCTTGTCATTTTTGTATTGTGTAGTGCACGCTTTGATTTGCATGGAAGGAATCACATTCACATAACTTCGCAATGTGAGAGATATTGACCCATAAGGGATGTGAGCAGGAAGACTGTGAAAATGGTCTCAGACGTCAGGCTTGATTTGATTGCTTTCATGTCCCCAAATACTGTGTGGCATAGAGTTTGAATGGCTTTTAATAATTTAGCTGATGTTAAGTGCCTCCCCCTACCCCAACACACATGCTTTTGTACAATCCTTGGCTCCAGCGAATTCTTTCAATGCCCAGTGATACAAAAAAAAAAAAGTTTATGTGCACTGGCAGAAGGGTGAGGGAAGTGGCAAAACCATGACCTGTCATTACCAGGGCTGACATCAGAGTAGCCTCCTGCTTGAGGGAAGCAAAGCCCTAACTGTGTGTCAGTGTAGACAACTCCCTAAGTTGCAGCAATGGGAGGGCTTAGACTCACATAGTTGGCATAGATGTCTGTGTGATTCCACTCCAAGCCATCATCCAGTACAGTGATAACAACTCCTTTGCCTGTGATGCCTTTTTGCCAAACAGGTATCACATGGAGGTCCAGCTTGGGCAGGGCTGCAGTCATCCTAGTATCTTGCTGATAAAGCAAAACAAAGAAGCATTGGTAAAACCATGATTTGTTTGCTGCAAAATAAGAACTGAAGCTCCAGTCTGGAGACCCATCTTTCTTCTTCCTGGGGTCACTCTATTCTTTAGAAGTGGGCAATTAGGTGAAACAAAAAAACAAAGTTAAGGGTAGGACCAAGTGAATCATCAGAGTGCTGCTCTTTTTCCAGTTGTTCCAATGGAAAATCACTCAAAAGGATGAATCACCCTGTGCCCCTTGTCTTTGAGCTGCGTGGCTTTGAAGAAGAAGTTCATCCCTAAGTTGCTTTCATTTATAATTACATGCTCAAGCTTTTCATCTACCAAAGCTTTATTTGATGTCCCATGTTTCCATCTCCCCCCGAATCCTGAGCCTCCACTGCCACACTGAATGTACTTTATATTGTCTGGTTCATAGCTATTCATGGATGTTTTTATAAATTTTCTAAAAGAAAAGGCAGAACCTGGAATGCCCAGGAGGCTGTGGTCTTACCAAGACTTGCAATCTAACTGCCTATTTCCAAGTATGAGTGATTTAGGGAGTAAGTATCTGTGAGAGAAGATTTGGGATTTTTTTTCAGATAATTTTTCTGTTAGTTACTGTATGAGGGACTGTAAGGAAGAAGAGCTGGATAGCAAAGGAACACAGATATGAGCACATCCCCAAGCATTCAAGAGAGATGCACTAGAAGAATGCCAGCTTTTTAGTGAAGAGGTCAACAAGAAATTTATAAATAACAACGATCAAAAGTATCAGTGAATGCAATGGCCCCTGGCTGATGCTCCTCAGAAAGAGGTGGGGCAAAACAAGAATTTACTAGGCCAACATGAAGCTGAATCACAGGAGGCTGGAACTACACACAGATTGTTGGCCAACGCCAGAGGAGAAGGACTCTCTGTCAGTCAGAAGAATAATCATAGAGTGTGGTTGTTAAGAGTATGGCCTCTGGAGCCATGAATTATGGCCCCTCCACTAAAATTACGTGATTTTGGCAAGTTATTCAACTTGCCAATGTCTCTGTCTCTTCATCTGTTAAATGGGTGTACTTACTATACCTACAACAAAATGTTGTGGGAGAACTAGATGAGTTAACTCATGTCAAACATTTAGAATAGTATTTGACACATAGCAAATGCACCAGTGTTAGCTAATGAGTCTCTTCTGCTGCAATGAGTAGGTATTGCCTAGGTTAAGAGAGTTTCAAGAGGAATTGATCTCCTTTCCCATCCATTATGCAACAAGGATGTCTAAGCCTTAGCTTATGGTTGTCATGAAAATTCATCTTTTATAATATTCTCAACAATAAACACTTCTATTAACATGTATTACTACGATAGAGGCTTAACATGAAAACAGAGGAGAGCACTCTGCAGGCAAGCAGGAACACTTACAGTTTCTCCACTCAGTGGCTACATTCCAACAAGGATTTGATAACTATCTTAAAGGTAGAACTGGTTCACAAGTCTAGACATCTGCAGATAGATGCCTTTTGTCTTTCCTTGTGTTCCTTCCTTTAGCCTAGTTCAGAAATTCTCACCTGTAAGCATGTAAGAATTGCCTCTCAGGGCTATATATACTGAATCATGTTCACTCTACTCTTTGGGTGATTTAAAGGGTTCTCAAGAGTAACTTTGATCAAATATGTTTTTTTGCCATGAGTACTGTTTTGGAACCCCTAACTTGCAAGACATAATTCTTCTGTACTTATTCCAGCGGAACTTAAGAAGACAAAAGGCAACAACCCTTCCTCTCATAGTAGCTAAAGATCTGTGTTTCAGACATCCTCACATAGTAAAACAGAAGATCCAGATCATGGAAGGTCCCATCAACCCTAATCTCTAGGTAACACAGCCTCTGCTGATTATCTATCATTAAAAAAATGTATTGTGCAGATATAACAAATAACCCAGGTCCTACACAGTCCTCCTGTAGGTACTTACCAAGTACCACTGCTGATTCCACATCGGATCATTGAAGAGATCTAGTGCTGAGTCTCTTAGAACTGAACGTTTACTTCTCTCTTTTTCATACTGTTGTTCAGCCCATAGCACCTACAAGGAGTTTTAGAGCAAAAAAATCAACAAATAGCCACCTCTGGTGTAACCATCTTCCCTCTAACTAGCTCTAGTACTCTCTCCATCAGAGTTCAGGCAGCTCCACAGTGCTTTCGTTTGACTATAGATCAAACTGGCAGCTCAGTGAGAAGAAGGGATTGCCCACTGGGGAGATGAACATTTCCTCTATTACAGCAAAATGTACCTTTAGGGGGAGGAGAAGCAGTCAGTGAAGTGATGATTCCCTCAAATTATTTACACTGTGATTACAGTGGAAGTAAAAGTTCAGCCTGCTTTCATCAGCAAATGGACCATGTTACTCACTTTTATATTGAGGTTCCAGGGTTCTGTGGCAGAAAACTTGTCCATTTTCATGGAATGAGTCAACAAGCTAAGAGATCCCAGAGACTGCTGTTATGTTGCTCTTACAGCTTAATTTCTCTTTCTTTATATACAAAAATAGAAATTGCAAATGTGACAAAAGACAAGAAAGGCGCTACGTCTTTGCAGATTTGAAGTTCTGCCTCCACTATTCTTCAACCTTCTGCTTAAGCGTATTTAATATGAGAAACAGATCCAGGGTGATGAATGAGCACTACTGACCATGCACACTTACCATTGATTTAGTTTCATGTATTATGCAAAGACACCTGACAGTACAAAAATTACCTTCCCCACATTTATAGCATAATCCTATTATACTTGAGGCCCTGAGAGGGTGAGGGGCTGCCTTGTGGTTATATTCATTATGAGATAATACCATGCTCTAATTTTGCTGAGCAACATGACTCTTTCCTACCCAAAACATATCCTCTCTTCTGTACACATGGTGATAGTCCGTGGTGTGATAGGATATTGTTAATGTGAGAATACTGAGTCAGATCCAAAAATAAAAACTGAAAAATAATTTGCAACTAAAGGATAAAACCATCCACTAAGACTGTCCTGAATTTCCAATTAGAAAATATACTGCAAACCTATTATAAACATTGGGAGGGACTTCAGATTTGGAAATCAGTCACTATAATTTATTTTTAAAGTGCCTGTATTTTCAAGCTTAAGTGTTTTGGCTTAAAATACCTCAAGGCTTGGAATATACTGCCTGTCTTCCGAGTTGGTCTTTGGGAACTGGCTGCTGGGGAACAAGTACTAATCTTTGAGGGAGAGAGTCACTTACAGTTGGAGATTTCATTAACAGACTTATAAAGATAGCTTATTGCTGCATTTCAGAGTGCTAATTTGAAAGAATATCATCCCTATCCAAAAAAAGGAGCAATAAAATGAAAATCAAAATCAATTTTTAAAAAATGGAATATAAGAGGAGGCACTCTGTCATCTGATCAGATTAACATCCAGTTGTTGGAAACAGTGTTATGATTAATGTCATTAACTCCAAATGCCATATTCATCTCTGTAAGAGCAGACCAAGTGGAACAGAGCAAATTAATGGTGTCCTTCTATTATGTATATAATAAGTATCATGTACTTAATTGTAAATAATCCTTTTGATTTGAAAAGGGAATTAAAAATCATCTAGTCTAACCTCCTACTGCAAGCTTCAGTGTGTTCTAGGGTTTCTCCTGAACTAAAGTTATTGTGGGGATAACTTTTCATAGGATTATATAGACTCCTTTTTTATGAAGTTATGCTGGAGAATAAATTCTTAGCTCTTCTTCATTATGTTTTGAGATTTCTCCCCCAAATCAATTATTAAGGAAATATCTAAAGAATAGAACTGGGCCATCTGTTCATTTTAGTGAGATACTTGAGTAATAGTAACAAGTCTGCTCCACTCTATCCAATTTCCTCCTATTAAGATGAGAAGGAAGGTCAGTTTGACTTTCTTGTGCATTAATGTCAGGCATGCATTTAGGCAGACAAGGAAATCTCTCTCTTGTTTTGCCCAAGGACTAAGCCTAGCCAGAGTGCTAGAAGTTGCCCTACTTTCAAAGCCCACATACAATTAGCCATCTGCCTTGCGACAGCGAAGAGAAGATTTCACTGGACAAGAAACGTTTAAAGTAATGTTCAGGGCCTCTGATTAGGTCTCTCACTTCTAGCCATTAACTTGGGTAAAAGCCAGCAATGGTTGTTTGTGAGCTGTGGTGTTGCTGTCTGTGGTCCTGATACAGCATTCTTGGTCTCGGTTTGGTTGCTTCTTTCATGTTTGAACACTGGTAACCCAGGCCCAGTGATTTCCTACTCTCATAATTTGTCTTCCTTTTCTTCTTCTTCTTTTTTAAATTTTATCAGTTGCATAAGAAATAAAATAGCAAATTATTTTACAGGGTTCACGAATTCCTGTACTTTCAACAGTTCTAGCACCTTTCTGTCACTTATACTTTTCTCTATGGGAGGTTGAAAGCATGTGTTTTATCTCTCACAAAGCTTCCAGAATTCTTTAGAATGTCCTAGACAACAGAAATCATGTACACAGATATCAGGCCAGCCAGGATAAGTTTTCACCAGTATGGCACATTCTTGAGAAAAGGCAACATCAAATTTCTATTTCATATCAACGTTCTATTGGTGTGTTTGCTGACCTTGAAAACAGACTTCAGAATCAAAAGGTACATTAGATATACATGAAATTGGCTCCACACTTTACCTATATTCATTCTAGACATTTCCTGCTGTTGCCTAATCATTGAATATGTATACAAACCAGGATAAAAAGAGATCAAATGCTTTGGATCAGACTATACAATACTTATAGAAACATTTGCCTCATGAAGACATGGATTTAAAGCTCCCTCAAAAGCACTAGTTCCCTACATAACCAAACCAGACAGAATGGCAGAATGTTTTTTCAGTTACACTGAAATGTTATTAAGAACAGGGTTTATGTATTATATTTCTTTGGCATCATCACATCGCATATCAAAGTGCTTGGTACATAATAGGCATATAATAAAAGTCTGTTGATTGATTGTACTGTCAAACGGTTCATCAGTGCTGCCACTTGATTCTCAATATTCATTTTCATGCTCTTAGACTGGATTTGTGAGCTAGTGTTTGTATATATAGTGTGTGTGTGTATATATATATATATATATATATATACTTTATATATATTTATACATATAAAATTTAGTCAACCAATTCAATCCGATCCAGTTATTATTATGTGCAATTATAACCCTATGGAAATAATAAGAAACACTACAGATTGTGTGAACACAATTTAAAAAATCACATTTGCTTTTGCTCTTGTTAGCAATCACAAAGAAGGCAGATAAGTCAGGTTACTGGTTTGAAGACAAATGCACAACACTTACACGATCATCATCAGATAATCTCTTAGTGATACGAAGGGCACTCCTTCGAGACCTCCGAGGATGGTTTTTATGTTTGAATAAGTAGTGATTTTCAAGTGAGCCAATCTATAAGAGAAAAAATTAAAATAAAAATCCTCTTTCCAAAGTAAGTATCTATAGGTTAGGTTGAAACACAGCTAACTTGGAGACAGGCAGCTTTTGTTAAATCCATTTCTTGTATTGAAGTTCACTTTTTTCTTCATGAGGAAGACACTGATAGATGCCTTCCCTCTCAGTGAGTTGAGTGAGGTGAGCTTCATGATATTACCACTTGGGCTCACAGCATACTTGGGAGGTGATGATGCTTCTGCTTCACATATTTCAGAGGAACTACATTTGCTTTTCTAGGTGATGTTATTGTGTAGATAGACATTTCTTAAAAAATATTCATTTTGTCAGATTTATTCTGTCAGAGAACAATAATTTGTGGAAGGCAGGCAAACCCTTTGGTACGATATATAGACAGTGCCACATTCAGCTAGAATAATTTGTTGTTATTATGAAATATAGCCATTGAATCCATAGTCATAATTATTATACTACTAGTAGTGACCATCTGACTTTCCAATAGTTCAAGGCTTTGAGGAAGAAGCCAGCATGGCACATTTAGGACAGGTGTTCCACCTTAGAGGGTGTAAACTTCTCTGGGTGACTATCAATATATTTGGTCCATTTAGAACTAAGTTCATTATTCTTTTAAGCTAGTTTCCCTATATTCAAAATAGTACTTAATTTGAACCTACCAAATTCTCTAGATGGCCTGTATGTTTTTAAACTGAGCCAAACAATTGACAATGGGTTATTTCAGAAGAACTACATTCTTTAAATTGGTGTTTCTTATCACCTAGAGAATTTTTTAATAGAGATGCTTAGGCCCTGCTCCAAGCCTGAACCTCAGGGTGTGAATCTGCTATAAGCTTTACATGGAGTTGGGGAGAGAGAATATTAGCCATAAGAAAAGATCACCAGTGCTTAGCTCTGTTTCTGCTATCAACTGGTTTTGCTTCTTGTCACCCCTGCCCCCAATCCTAGCTTCTGAGGCCTTAAGGAGCTCAAGACAGTGATGCTAGGTTAAGTGTAAACAAAGGAAGAAATAAGCAGAGCCAGGAAAGCACTATCAGTCTTTTACAAAGAATTATTATTTTAAAAACATTTATTAGTAATGCCATTTAACAGGAAATATGCATATGCAAATCACATGCAAGTATAGATAGGTTTTCCCACTATTTTCTAAAGCCTCTTGTGACTATGCCACCCCTTCCTCGAAGATCCTACCAAGAGTACTGATTTATTGTTATCTATTTATTTATTGAGACTTGTGATTTTGAAAGACAGTCCGCATAATGAACGGTCCGGGTTTGGATGTATGTCTGGGGCTAATAAGGTGAGAAAGTTAAGAGGGGTTTTTTTTTTTTTGATTTATTTACTTTTGGCTTTGTTGGGTCTTCGTTTCTGTGCGAGGGCTTTCTCTAGTTGCGGCAAGCGGGGGCCACTCTTCATCGCGGTGCGCGGGCCTCTCACTATCGCGGCCTCTCTTGTTGCGGAGCACAGGCTCCAGACGCGCAGGCTCAGTAGTTGTGGCTCACGGGCCTAGTTGCTCCGTGACATGTGGGATCTTCCCAGACCAAGGCTTGAACCCGTGTCCCCTGCATTGGCAGGCAGATTCTCAACCACTGCACCACCAGGGAAGCCCCAAGAGGGAGTTATTTTTTGCTCTCTCCTCCAATCTCCTTTCACACAATTACCAATGCTATTTAGCTGCCCAAAAGATTAAGTTCCCAGTTTTTTTTTTTTCCTCATAGGACACACAAGATTTCCATGATGCCCACAGTACCCACCCGTACAGTTCCGCCCACTACTCACTCTCTTTTAGATCCCAACAATGCCTTGCAGTTTCCAGACTTATAAGTAAGTCACTTTCTTTTTATCTCCCTGGTTTCCCACAAGCTGTTTTCTATGCCTGGAGTGCCTTCTCCAATGTCATCATGTTCTCCAGGGCAACCTTTGATTCTTCTTCCTAAACCTGTGCAAGTGTTTCCTCCTTGGGCTGTCTGCTTTCATCCCTCCCCAATTCCCTTCCATCCTCAATCCTTCAGTCAACAAGTATTGAGACTCCAGGAACAGCTTCTATTGCTATACCAATTGCTTGCAATTGCAGTCATTTGTTTCTAAACCAATCTCTAGACTCTTGATTCCTTGAAAGTTTATTTTCCTCCTATTATTCCTCACCCCCTAACATGGAGCCTAGCACAGAACAAAGACTGGGCAAAACCAAAAGTATGGGTCTGCTACTGGGACACGGAGAAGAGAATTCAATATGTGTATTGACTTTCCTGCTGGGGATTTCAGACAGTTTGGTCATGAAGTTGGAGAATGAAGCCTCTGGCAAGGAAAGGCACATCCCCCAGTGGATCTGGATCTATGGAATTGCCAACGCCCACACCCCATTACTCATCCATGACTTCAGCTGCATCTCTACCACCACCTCTAGAAAAAACGCGCCAAAATGTTTTACAACTCTTTCCTCCCTCCCACCCCCCGTTTCCATGCACAGCAACTTACAAGGCAAGGAATGAGGGCTTGATTCTGAGCCAAGGGAAAGGAAAGCTCAGATTAGAACTCACACCCTCTGCGGTGCACAGCTAAGGAGCCCCCTACATAATGCCTTAACGCCCCCCCACCCCCCAGCTGTCTATTAACCCAGGCCTTGCTTGGACGGGCAACAGTTTTTTTCACAAGATGAAACCCCTGGAAAGCTAATACGCATTTGGCTGGGGAACAAGAAAGAAAGAAATCCTTTCCCCAGTCACTTCGGCAGCTTGACCCTTCAGGGGGAACTGACCGAGCAAAGTTGTGAAGCTCGGACTTTGCAAGTTTCCATTGAGAATCCAGAGCTCGCGGTAGAGGCCCGGAGAGTTGGTCCCATGTCTTTCACCCACCTCATCTACCACTCCATAGCCCCCGAGCCCCCGGGTCGCGAGTCCCGGCCACTGACACTCTCCCAATGCCCTGGGCGTATCCTCGAAGGCTGCCGGTGAACATCTCCAAGCCTGCTTGACCCCTTGCATCAGGACTTGGATCTGATGCTGCCATATTGAAAAGAATGAAACAGCCAGCTCCTGACGCAGACCCGCTGAGTCTCAGGGGACAGAGCGCACTGCCTCTCCCCTGGGCACTGGTTGGTAAGAGCCTGCGTGCATCTCAAGTTCCGTGAACAAGCGTGGAGGGGTTTTTCTTCCATACCGCGCGGGAACGGATTTCAATTCCAGAGCGGACAACAGCAAGACTAAGCTGTACCCAGCTGCAGCGGCTTGGTTCTGCCTGGCTGCGCCCAGCCCAAACAATAAATAAGGCAAGCCGTCTCCAAGCGCGCCAGGGCCGAGAGCTGGAGAAGCTCGTGCTCTTCGCCACTGTGCTCAGGAGAGCGCAGCCTGGGATTCCCGCACGGGAGATTACGCTCCAGTCCCGCCAGCCCCCTCGAGCCCCGGAAAGTTTTCTGAAAGTGCAAACTCTTACCTGACCCAAAAGGTCATAGCCCAGCTCCTCGGCTATCGCTGAGGCTGCCTCCGGTCCCCCGGGGATCTCCGCCGCCCATTCATTCACAAACTGCCTCTTCGCTTTTACATTATTCAATGCACACCAAGCGCAAAAGAGAGCGAAAGCAGTACACTGCAGAGTCCAGGCTCTTGGCTCCATGGCTCTCCCACTCGCTCGCACACGAGTGGGAAGGAGAGGGGGGATGAGAAGCAAGATAGAAAAGCCAGAAAGGATCGCCCCTTCCACCCTCCGGCTCTGGACCACTTCTCGCTCGCGGTTGTTCTGCGACAAGACAGAGAGACGCGCCGGAGAGGCTGGGTGGCGGCGAGCGCTCAGTGCAGCGCTTCGGTCTCCCGGTCTCCCGGTCTCCCGGTCTCCCGGTCTCCCGGTCTCCCGGTCTCCCGGCAGAGTGGAGCCCCAGCCCTTCCGAGTCGGAATGGAAATCAGTGTTTACACGTCAAATCTACGAAAGCCATCTCTTGACGTCAGATCTACCTGGACTAAGAGCTGGATGGTATTCCCAGCGGGATGAAGAAGCGGCTAAAATAAGCAGCAGAGAAGAAAAGGAAGGAAACGTTTGCTCGTATCGGTTAAGTCTGCTCCCGTTCTGATTGTAAATTCTGTAGCCGTGAGAAACACCTTCACTTCTCAAAGAGAAGTGCCCCATTTGAATATAACTACAAGGAATCAAAGATCTGGAGTGCAGCAGACTTTCCTTCCCTTCTGTCCGTTTTCTTATCTTTACTTGATTATCTTGTGTAAGAGGAGAAGGGAGGGAGGAGGATTCTTATAACGGCCCTGTGGATATTGGCACCTGCTGTGAAGAACAGGGCTTTTCAGTCTTTCAAATCGGACAGAGGCTGGGAGGGCAGAGAGAAGAAGGGAAGCTTCTACTGCCCGGATTCTAACCTAAATCGCCTGGGAAAATGAGCACTTCTGGAAGACAATGCTAAAGCAATACTTTTAAAAACGTATTTTTAACCATTCAAACCACCTTAGTTAACAAGTTTACATTCTTCTCTCCTCTGTTTCTCAACCTCAGTAAAACAATATCTAAAATTCTATCCCAGATATTGCAGGACCCACTATCACCCACTTTACAGTCCTTATCAGAAAAAATGATTAATCTCGTGATTTTAAAATTTTGTTTATTTTTATTCACATGATTTTTAAAAACAGAAAATTATTTCCTTTATTTATAAAAAAAGGGAGTGTAGGGACCCGAGTGCTGTTGTGTTGACTCAGGGAGAGAAAGAGCAGGTTTCATTAGCTCTGAACTTTCCATTCTTCCTTCAGTAGAGCTCTTCACTTTGGTGTTGAACTGAAGCTATGCCATTACTTTCCCATAAAATGCACAATTTCTTTTTGTGGAAGAGTGTTTTCCCGTGGAAAGAGAATAAGCAGACATCTAAATGATTCTCCCCGCCACCCCCCCTCCCCCCCGATCCCAGAACAGGGAAATGGGTACAGTGCACTGTGGCTGAACCTCTTCTGATCCTGAGGGGTTGAACCTGGCGGGAAATGCCAGGATCTCCATTCAGCACCGAGGAATGGACAGCGCCACAAGCGCTGGTTGCTGGAGCTGCCCTTCTGAGCTCCAAAAACTGCCGTCCTCCCGCAACCGCCTAGAACCAAACTGTTTCTCTTTTGACTGGTGCCTTTCCTCTCTTTAAAATGGAAAAATAAGAAATTGACCTCAAGGGAGAAGTACGGTTAGGTGATGATCGTGACTACTTGCGTCGGAGTTCGCGGGAAAGCGACGGTCTCAGCCCAAAAGTAAAATAGCAGGGGATTCAAAGTCTTGCCTGCGAAAGGTCTTTTTCTTTTTTTAATCTCCCAGCCGCCGGGGGGCGCAGCCTATTCTAAAAGAAGAAAAGAGATAAGAGTGGAAGAAAGCATACGAGCTTGTGGAGAAAGGAAGCAAGAGATAACTCTTTACCGGAAGCAAATGAGATGGAGGCTCGGTGGAGGATAAGGCTGAGAAATGCATTTGCCTCCATGTTTCCAGAAATGTGGAGTAGATTGATAATTTCTTTAAACCTAAAGCTTCTTAACAAAAACAAATTCCAACGTTAATAAGCCATGTGGTGCAGTTAAGTCTATTACTATAATGTAACTCTCACATGAGGTGCTGTAGAATGGGCTCAGATTGATAGTTCTTCTGTCAGCTCTGTAAATTCACATGTGTGAATGTTGATGGCTGGGTGAACTGTCTTCTTTTCTCTTCGTGCCTCAGCCTGAGTTGTGGCCTCAAGCTCTCTAGGGTGTTTCATTCTCACAACAGACAGATGCTAACTGTGTGCTAGCAAAGCAAAAGAAACTTGTGACAAATATTTAATAATGGTGTTTCATTATTAAATATTTTTAAATACTTAATATTATTTATTTAATAAATATTTAATATTATTTAATAAATATTATTAAATATTTACTGTCAGTTTGACGGTTCAAGTAAATCGTTAGCGAGGTCAATGTCTCAGTAATGAAGAATTTGTCTTAAATGGAGTACCCTACACACCTGGAATAAACATTTGGTTGATATATTTAATAGGGCAAACTAAATTCTCACAGTAAAAAGATGGTATTCCCATCCAAACTATATACTGTATATATATATCAGTAATTTATTTTGAAATTCTCTGAATCTTATCTGATGGACCTTATTTGCCACAGTTTCTCGGATGCAGAAGAAATGAGTGTTTACCAAGGCTGGAGGGTGCAAATAGATGTAAAATTCATCCTAACTTTGTCCTATCAAGGGCTAGTCTTATCCTGCTATGTGGATGATAGTAATAACCTCCAGGCCCATCACTGTCATATTTTATATCATGAATTAGAAGAGCCAATTATCACCCTTAAGTTGGTTTTAATAGCATTTGATTCATCTGATTAATTTATGTAGAAAACAGGATAATTCAGAAACCAAGGAGGACTGTGTTTCTATTACGAATTATTAAGTAAGTGTCATGCCTTTCATGACTGCTCCCAGCTGCCCAGTGATACAGTTAATCATTTATTAGGTTTTCTTGGAAAGTAATAAGAGCAAGGCTATTATGAACAGGAAATAAGAATATGTTCAGAGATGACCGTATCTCTTCAGTCTTAGAAAACAAAATGTTTAACCCTTTTGTTACAGTGCAATAAACTATGTACACTAAAGTGCACAAAACCAGGTGCTCAAGGATTTATCACAGAGTGAACGCTATGTAACCATTCAGGTCAAGAAAAAGAGCATTGCTAGCCCTCCAGAATAATATTCCAGGTTTTTTTTCAAGAGGCATAGGAGAAGGAGTGAGGAAATAACTTAGGTTTAACATTTTCCAATTGTTATGTAGACTTACCTGTTTTCTTTGGGTAATAGTAACTATATATTAAGACAAATATATAATTAATTATTCTGTATACTAGAAGATATTTGGTAACGGAACATATTATAAAGGGAAGTCTACCTATAGCAGTGTTCCCTCAAATAGAAAATTACAATGTTTGTATGCCACACTGGGGTAAAACTGGAGGAAATTTGGGAACATCTGTATGGTACTTAGTAAAGATATTCATTACATGTTTTTATATGATACAGTTTTGACAAGAAAATAAAATACAATATTTGGAGCAATATATTAAAATTGAATATAGATAACATTAGATTGAGAACTGTGAATATACTTCCATCAATATAACTTTTTATCTCAGGTTTTATGCTTGAAAGCCTATATACCATTTCTAATGAAAACATTTTAATGTAAGTCTTTTTGAATTGTTGATGGTTGCTGTCAATGAAAAAATAATTTTGTTCAAGAGAATAAAAATTTTGAAACAAGTTTTACAACCATTAAACAATTTGCAACATTTGATTTTAAATATAACAACTCTTCCTTTTAGCTCCTCGCCAAATTTACCATTGGAATTTCATAAGAGGATGCTATAGATTTAGAATTTAACTAAACTTTATATGTCAAGTATTACAAAATCATTTTTCTAAATTGAAAAATACACATACATTTTAGAGATGTTACCATGCACCTACTTTGCCACAAATGGATAAAAGTATTTAATGTATGGGAAGACTGATATTGGGGTCATCACCTAAAGATACACCTGCCAAAAACCTCTTTCTTTCTCATTGTCTATCCTCCCATGGCCAAATTTTGGTGGGCATGCTATGCTAGTGAAGCACTTAAGACCTGAACTTCTCCAACATATCTACAGATCCTTCTTCTAACATGAAAACGGACATGCTTGCAGCAAGTTGCTGAAGTTGATACCAAGATGATAGACACTTGGCTTGGTTGAGCTCAATGTCTTGAGGCCAGACTAATGAGTGCTAGGTGTCACTCACTAATCATGATTGACTAATTGCCAACCTGGTTGGGTCTTCTTCCCAGGAGCCCAGGATCAAGCTACTTGCCTGGCCTTCCCAAAGGATAACAAGACCGAATATCTTGAGGGACATCTATAATTCTACCAGCTGGAAAGCCCTAATCTATAGAAATGAAGGTAAGAGAAAAATAAAGCAAAGTCAGTATACTGAAAGGCTCTGGAGTGGATGGATAATTATAAAGGACTTCTGTTGAATGAACTAGACAAACACTTAAAGTCTTGAATTTAATATAGATTTGGATTATTAAAATTGAAGAAATGAGTGCTATTAATTCTGATTATTGAACTTGACTCGTCACTTCTAATGAAAGTGGATAATTAAATGTAGTCATATACAAGTATTTATTAACAATTTTTCTTACCTTAGAACAGGTTCCTTAAAAATATGCATTTACTGAGTAAGTTTTGGAGTATGGCTGCTTCTGTTTCCAGGCAATGCTCCTGCTTCCTCTATGCGCTCAACCACTGCCATTTTCATATGGAAAACACAGTACATAACTGCTTTCTTTGTTCCTGAAGTGTATTTTTTTTAATGAAAATTATAGACTCTCAGTATCAAAAAGTAACCTTAACAGTTATCTAGTTCCTTGCTTCTCAAAGTGTGGTCCATATACCACATGATAGGCATCACTTTGGAGCTTGTTAGAAATTTAGTCTCTCAGCTCCCACCCCAAAACTACTGACTCAGAATCAGTTTTTCTAATTAGTCCATGTCGATTCACATGCAATTAAAGTTTGAGAAGCATTGATCTAGTTAACACGTCCCTAAATACATGACACTCCTCAGGAATAGTCCTTTTCACCATTGAGAATGATGTTAGCTGTGGGTTTGCGATTTATGGCCTTTATTATGTTGAGTTAAGTTCCTTCTATTCCCACTTCTGGAGAGCTTTTATCATAAATGGTGTTGAATTTTGTCAGAAGCTTTTTCTGCATCTATTGAGATGATCATATGGTGTTTATTCTTCAGTTTGTTAATGTGGTGTATCACACTGATTGATTTGCATATATTGAAGAATCCTTGCATCCCTGGGATAAATCCCACTTGATCATGGTGTATGATCCTTTTAATGTATTGCCAGATTCATTTTGCTAGTATTTCGTTGAGTATTTTTGCATCTATATTCATCAGTGATATTGGTCTGTAATTTTTGTGTGTGTGTGATATCTTTGTCTGGTTTTGGTGTCACGGTGATGGTGGCCTCATAGAATGAGCTTGAGAGTGTTCCTTCCTCTGCAATTTTTGGGAAGAGTTTCAGAATGATAGGAGTTAACTCTTCTCTAAATGTTTGATAGGATTCGCCTGTGAAGCCATCTGGTCCTGCACTTTTGTTTGCTGTAAGTTTTTTAATCACTGTTTCAGTTTCAGTACTTGTGATCGGTCTGTTCATATTTTCTCTTTCTTCCTGGTTCAGTCTTGGAAGAGTGTATCTTTCTAAGAATTTGTCCATTTCTTCTAGATGGTCCTTTTTTTTTGGCATATAGTTGCTTGTAGTAGTCTCTTATGATCCTTTGTATTTCTGTGGTGTCAGTCGTAACTTCTTTTTCATTTCTAATTTTATTGATTTGAGTGGATAAAGAAGATGTGGTATATATATATGATGAAATATTACTCAGCTATAAAAAGGAATGAAATAATGCCATTTGCAGCAACATGGATGGACCTAGAGATTATCATACTAAGTGAAGTAAGTCAGACACAGAAAGACAAATATCATATGATATCACTCATATGTGGAGTCTAATAAAAAAGTAAAGATCCAAATGAACTTATTTACAAAACAGAAACAGACTACAGATATTGAGAACAATCTTATGGTTACCAAAGTGGAAACGTCGAAGGGGGGAGGGATAAATCAAGAGCTTTGGTGAACACACACACACTACTATGTATAAGATAGATAACCAACAAGGGCCTACTGTATAGCACAGGGAACTCTACTCAATATTATGTGATAACCTATATGAGAAAAGAATCTAAAATAGAATGAATATATGTATATGTATAACTGAATCACTTTGCTGTACACCTGAAACTAACACAACATTGTAAGTCAACTCTACTCCAATAAAATTAAAATGTTTAAGAAAAGGAATATTTCTATCAAGTGGTTAGGTAATTCAAGGTCTCCCAAAACAGCCCATTCTTTGGTTTGGGTTGGCTCAAATAGTTACAAAGCCCTTCCTTATAATGACATAAATCTTCCCTCATTATCTGCCTCTAGTCATGCTAACTTTGCCCTATAGTACCACACTGATAGGTCTCAAGCTCTTTTCTTTATGACAGCTCTTCTGACCTGGAAGACAGATTATTATGTCTTGTCTAAGTTTTTTCTACTCTAGGTTAAACATCCCCAGTCTTTTTAATGATTTTGCATCCTGGTTACTCTTGTCTGAACAGGGTCTTTTTAACATATTTTTAAAAATATGGCACCCAGAATTAAATGTAATATAGTTGGCCAAACCTGTGTTGATTAGAGCAAGAATTTTATCTCTTTTTGGAAACTATCCTTTTGCCACTGTAGCCTAAAACTGAGTTAGCTTTACTTTTTTCATATTGAACAAATAGTTTACTAGAATCTCTATTTGTAGTCACATGTGCCACTATTAAGTTACATTTCTACCCTGGTTTGCACAGTTTTTATGTTTTTGTTATCTGTGTATATAGAGGCAGGGGGTTAAGTGTTTTCCTTGTTGAGTTTCAGCCTCTCAGGATGTTTGGAATCTTGATTTTTTCATCCATTGATTTGCTCCTAGCTCTATGCTATATACAAATGTAGTCAACTTTCCATTAGTATCTTCATTCAAGTTATTAATAAAAAGATGTTAATTAATTAATTAAAAGAAGGAGAAAAGATAGAACCATTAGAAACTTCCCTACAAGTTAATTGATTTAATAATCATTATGCTTTAGAATCAGTTACAAATTTATCTTGCCGGTGACTGTTTAAAAGGAAAGCAAAAAGACCTTGTCACATGATATGCAGAAGTCCAGATATATAGTGGCTATAGGACTGACTCTATGTCATGCTGGGTGTCAGTGATCAAAATTTATTTTGTGAGTAATAAAAACCAAAAATTTAATAATTTGTTCTGAAATTGATGGTAGTCCACTGATCTGGTTCGTAGAACTTACTTCTTTTTCATTCTTGGAACTGAGAATTTTTGACTCTCTCGTCTTTCAGTACTGATCTTTATTCTGCTTTCTGATATTCCTCAGTGATCTTTGACACTGGTTCAGGTGTCTCCCTTTTAAAATAAATTTATTCTTAATTGAAGTTTACCCGTATTATCTGTCCCCGCCCCTTGAATTAGTCCCAAGTAGTAGTGGTATAAACAGAATCATCTGATACATGTAACATTTTTGTCTATCAAAACAAGTCATCTTGGATGAATCAAAATTATTTTGGTTTCAAAAGACAAAGAGCTGTATCCTAACTAAAACAAGCTTAAACAAGAAAAAGGAAATACATTGGCTTATGTTATTAAAGCTTGAAAAAAGAAAGATAGAACTGGCCCAGGAGACTGGAATCAGAGACTTAAACAGCATTATTGAGTGTCCTCCCCGCCCCCTCTCTCCTCACTTCTCAGCTTCTACATCTTCTTAGCTCTCGTTTCTCAGGCTTTTCCAAAGGGTAAAATACACAACTGTTGGTACTTCTGGGATCACAGCTTTCCAGTTCATAAACCAAGGAGAAAAAGAGGACCTCCTTTCCATCCTCAACATGAAAGTCCCAGAGCAAAACTCTGGGTGCTAGGTAGGTTTGGGTGATATGTTTGCCCTGGGCCAATCACAGTGGCCAGGAAGTTTTAGTGTTGTGATTGGCCAGATGTAGGCCATGTGGCCAACGTTGTATTTGAAAGTGGGAGGAGGGTATTAGCTTTACTACGACTTGTAGCCGCATCATTATTTCAGTGTTTTCAGTAAGGAAAGAGCAATTCCCCAAAGGAAGGGTGAAGTGGAGGTCCCTATAATAAAGGAAGAAAAAGTGTTTAGAAACAAAAGGAAGTTCCCATAATAAAAGGAGAAAAAGTGTTTAGAAACATAAACAATCACCATGCCCTTCAGTAGGCAGAAAGCAAGTAAAGAATAGTCTTTGACAATTCATATTTTCCCATTCTGCGTATTATCTGTCCTGTGATTGATGCATTTAAGCATCATTCAACATTTAAAAGCAAATATCAATGTTGAATTAGTTAATTTAGACAAAATAATATAAATATAGCATGTGATAAATTTAAATCCTTAAAAATTGTTTAAAGAAGACTTAGGGGTAAGGTTATAAAAACAAGATAATATCTTTCCTAACTTTTCACCTTGAAAGTTTAGATTTACAAAAGGTTACAAAAACAGTACATAGAACTCTTATGTACCCTTCACTCAGCTTTCCCATCTTATGTATCTATAGTACAATTAGCTAAACCAAGACATTAACATTGATACAATACTATTAACTATTCTACAGAACTTCTTCAAATTTTCTCATGATTAGATTGGAATTATGCATTTTTTGGTAGGAAGTGATGTTATGTCATTTTCATTCCTGGTATCAGGAGGTACAGATATCCACATGTCTAATTACTAGTGATGCTATCTCTGATCACTTGAGTAAAGTGGCACTGGCCATGTTATCCTCCACGATAAAGTTACTATTTGAGAAAGACTATTTCAATGCAAAAATAATTGTTGAAGTCATGATAAAAAGAACCAAAGTAAATTAATAATATCCAAATTTATTTTTTTTAGAAAATAAAAATAATTTCACTTCCACGGACACTTGTACTTATGATCCTCGTTATTTATTTTTCCACATTCCAGGAGATTGCTTTTCAGCCTTACTGATTGTATTTCTTGCTTGTCATGTCTGAGATCAGGGTTGGCCCACTCTTATAACCACAATTAGAGACAATAGTTTGAGGCCTGCTTTTCCTTACCGGTTTACAGCAGCTTCAGTGCAATCCTTCCTGGATTACATTTGTTTAAACAATAAGCAGATTAATTCCAGCATTCACTGGAGGGCGATGAGAAGCAAAGGAAAAGTTAGGTTCAGTCCATTGTTGTTTATCCCTCACTGGCCCTGCTAGAAAGAAAGCCTGAGGATGACCAATCCTAAAGCTGATGCTGGGGGATGGAGGAGGGTCTTAAATTGCCACCCTAGCACAGATGCCTCAGTTCTCAGCTGCTCTCCTGGGCCTCTTTGACCACCGCTCTCTGACTGGAAAGAGAAAGCAAATCTGTGAAAGCAGAATCAGTCCATAGCACATTACTTTAAAATTCTGAACTGGTTTCTGATGCTCAAGCTCAGGAGATGTCTAATGCAAATAGAGTTTTCTGGCTTCTTTTAAAAACTAGCAAATATGGGTCTGAATTCCCACCATTCTCAGACACTGAGACAAAGTGTCAATTTCTGCCATTACGTTTACCCCCGCGTTTGTTTTCTTATGATAGAGTTCAGGTATCCTTAACTGTATCGAAAGTGGGAAAACAAAGCACAGCAGAAGGAATCAAGTATTTAAAGACGACTTTCTCTTATGCCTGACTTACTCGTTCAGCTATGGTATCTGCCTATCTCCTCTGAGCATTTGTGTCTGCAACCTTTTCCCTGGAGCCTCCTGAAGACTCTTTCCTGTATTGTCCAGAACTGGCCACACTGCAGCCATAGCTGTTTACTCACAACAAGAAAGAGGCAAAGGACAGCAGGTCCAGTAGCTTAAGAAAACGTGTAATTGGCCAGGTCTGGGTTGTTACATCCCAGGAAGAAACTAATAGGTGGCAAGAGTTCATTCCCAGCCCATGAACTTGGGAAAGAGATGGACTTGTGGGTGGGTGTGTTGTTGGGGATGGAGGTGGAAGGTATGTTAGCAAGGTGAAGGGGTCAATTCAAGGCTGCTCATGGGTTTCTGACTCTCCAGCCCAGGTTAATCAGGATTCTAGGGTGGGGTCACACCTACACATGGGGAAATGTGGGGTTTGGCACTGGGAAAGCTGGGGAAAAATGGGCATGAGAAAGTGTTTTGTGGGGTGTCGTGGCTGGTGATCCAGTTTCTCCTTCCTGGTACTCTATTGCTAGAGAAAGCAGAAGCAGGGCCTTTAATTTTATTTGCAAGGCTAGTTGAGAGTTGACTGGAAAACTGACACCATTTGACAGACTGGCCCCAAACTCTACATGGTCACTGTTTTGAAAAGCAATAAGCACAGAGGTAAGAACAGGCTCTGGAGCAGACTGCCTGGGTTTGAATCCCAGTTCTGCCACTTATTAGCTGGTGATGTTTGGGCATGTTTTCGACCCTTCTGTGCTTTAGTTTCTTCATTTGTAAAAAGGGCTATAATAGTAACTCACCTGATGCAGTTATATGATATACCTAGTGCAAGTAAATGATAGTTATTTTTATTGAGAAACCAGCACTTTGGATATATCACAGTTTTTTTTGTTTGTTTGTTTGTTTTTTTTAAAGACACCAATTGTACTTGAATATTTGTTATTATTATTTTTTAAATTTATTTATTTATTTTTGGCTGTGTTGGGTCTTCGTTTCTGTGCGAGGGCTTTCTCTAGTTGTGGCAAGCGGGGGCCACTCTTCATCGCGGTGCGCGGGCCTCTCACTATCGTGGCCTCTCTTGTTGCGGAGCACAGCCTCCAGACGCGCAGGCTCAGTAGTTGTGGCTCACGGGTCTAGTTGCTCCGCGGCATGTGGGATCTTCCCAGACCAGGGCTCGAACCCGTGTTCCCTGGCATTAGCAGGCAGATTCTCAACCACTGCGCCACCAAGGAAGCCCCCACAGTTTGTTATAAAAGTGTCTTTTCAATGGGGAGGAGGTTGCGTGGGTGTGGAAGCACACTGGTTGTGTGATTTCAGTGCTTAAACCTGCCGGGCTCGGGCACCCAATTCGCACGTCACTCTCTCCTCTGTTCCTACTCACTGGTTTCCAGTGTGCTCCCCTCCCTCTTCTATTTCTTTCTATCATAGTCTTGCATATTCTCAGTAGATTTTTCCCATAATCCTGTTGAGAGAAGCAAGACAGATTTGATTAACTCTACTCCACTGAGATGTAGAAGAGTGAGGTAATTTACCTTGGGCTCATGCAGCTGACATCACACATTTGACTTTGGGTACCAGCTCCTTCCTCTCTGAGCACTTGGCATTTGATTTCATGGTGGAGAATAAACAGTCACTGAGTTAAGGGTATTGGGAGGAACTAGAAAGTTTCTCCTCTAAACACAGTCTCTAAAAATGGCACTTTAAAAAAATGAGGTACTATGTTGACTTGATCTGTTAAGTATGATGAAAATGTATTGTGTGAAAGCTTGAGCCAGTGTATTCTACAGTCAATATCAGGAGTAGTGGTCAGATTTTGAGGCACACAGAGAAAACAGTCAAAGGGGCACCTTTTTAAAAACTTTACTTCACCCCTCCACCTTGTCCTCCTGCTATTAGAACCAACCTATGATTCTACTTGTGTGATTGAATAGTAACAAAATTACTTCATTTCTATTTTCTAACTTCATGTGGGAAGATTTAGATCTGGCCCACGTGCACCATGATTACAGGAGTATAATGATAACTGGCATTTATATGGTACCTTATACTCTTGATAAGGAGTTAACATCTACTAGCTTCTCACTACACCAATACCACCAATCCCATTTTACAGACAAGTAACCTAAGTCATAGGCAGGTGAGGCCACCAGAGTTTGCATAATTAATCTGATAGAGCTAAAATGAGAACTCGGGCGTGCAGTACTTCTATCTTCCTTTGCATGGAATATTTTGATGTTTAATAGTTTGAGCAGTTGAGGATATGAGTCCTCTTACTTAAACTGAAACTTCAGCTTCCTCATCTGTGCAGTAGGGGAAATAATACTGACTACTCTTTATAAGAACTGAAGGTGACTCAATCATGTAAATCGCTTAGAACAGGGGTTGATGCAGCATGGTAAGTGCTCAGTAAAGGCTGCCTGTCATGACTGCTGGTCTGTCCTCTCTGGTCATTTTCTTGGCCTTGAATCAAAGAGAACTGCCCATGGTTTGAGAGTAATCCTAGAAACACTATGTCCCTAGGTTTGTATTATCTTAAAATATTATTACCCTTTGCTGCTTTGGCAAGACTGGGAGCTCGAAAAATAAATGCGTTAAATTGGACAGCATCCCTGGCATTAGTACCAGGCATATTTTAGGCCAGTAATTTTCAAACGGTTTATTTTACATAAAGCTCACCTGGGGTGCTTGTTTAAAATGCAAATTGCTAAGCACCCCTCCTCCCATTCTGATTCTTGGAGAGTGTGGGGTGTAGGAATCTGCAAACTTTAACAAATACCCTTGGAGGTCATAAGAAACTCTGAAAGGCCCTTAACCAGTGTTGACTCCCACCCTGCTGTTCCTTCTCCTGCTCCTCTTCCTTCTGTTCCTTTTTTGTTTTTGTCATTGTGATCATCACCCTCTTCATCCCCTTGTCTTCTCTATCTTCTCATTTCTTTCTTCTTTTTTTTTAGCCTTTCAAATAGACTGCCTGAGGTTATTTTCCACTGTTAAGCTAGCTATATTATTATCTCTTTAGAGAAAATGCCACTGAACCTGGGGGAAAAATACAGAGTAATTACTCAAAGGGAAAAATATATATATATATAACTTCCCTGGAGCCAATTAGGCAGACAATTATTTAGTTGAAGTGATCATTTTGCTCTCACGTCGCTGTAGGGCTCTGGCCCTCTCACAAAGAGTAAAATAGCCCATGTTTGTTTCCGGAGTTTATTAATGTTAGAACCAAATTTAATGCCCTGACAGTAGTTTTAAAGTCTTTCCTATTAAGATGCATAACTAGGTATAGGATTATTATCCATACAATCCAGTAGGAATCTTACTTATATTGATATTTTTGCTTCAAATCAGCCAGGCATTCCAAGAAATATGTTCTTGGTCCTCTCTCCCCATCCCAACTCCCACCTTATTGAACCTTATTGCTGAGAAACCAGAAAAGAGAGCCAAGGGCCAACTATAAACCACTTAAACGAACAAAGTTTGGTCACCTATTGGGATACTATATCTGTACAGCTTCAAAGAAAGTAGATATTTAGCGCTTACCAACTTTTAAAGAAATATAAATAGCTAATCCAAAGCATGAGTTTCAAAGTGTTTTTAGCCCAAATTATAGATGTGATTATCAGTGGTTGTCAGTTCTTGCTGCACATTTGGGTCATTTAGGTAGCTTTTAAACAATACTGATGCCATGGACCCACACCCAGAGATTGTGATTGAATTAGTGTGTCCCAGAGCATGCTAGGAAGGAAATCTACTGAGCATCACGGGATGGTTATTAATACACACAGATCAGATTTACTTGACAACTGCAGCTCTCTGCCTCCCTCTGTAAGGCATAGGTACGGATTAAGATTAGAAGTAAAATAAAGCAGAGAATTTTAAGAACGTTTTAGTCTCAATTCTTGCATATTTTACGGAAAGTGAAATATTAGGTTTAGGACTTCTTAACTGCCTCAATTCTCCATTTCATTTTGCTAGGGTGTACTTGACCTTGTCAAAATACTCTTATCACCTAATAACATATGCAACTTCAAGGACATTCCACGTGAATCTTAGCAATATGAAGAATGAAGGTAAAAAGCAAGTTAAGTCTGCTGGTCAGTAATTTCTCATGGCTGAATCAGAGTAGTCATAGAAGTAGCCAGAAGGAGTTGAGAGTTTATTCACCCCACCTCACCCTTTCTGGAGCTTGTGAAGATTAGCTGGAGAGATTTATGTAAAGAGGCTATTTTTTTTACGCTGGTTTTCAATTTTGGCTTAGGCCTTTTCGGTTCTCATTGAAAATAGGTGCATTGAGATCATGATTTGCCAATATGCCTCGTGTAACAGATTTTTCACTTTGTAGGTGCTAGGCAGAAAATTTGTTTTATTTAGAAAGATCACTAATAAAGTTCTAGTACTCGCTGTCTGCCTAGATGTTCTGGCACTTGGGAATAAACTTTTCCTGTTTTCTATATTTTAAAGTTTAAAGACCTTTTAGAAGTTGAATTCTTGTCTGATTTTACCTCATGCTGCAAAATCTGCTGGCTTATATAATTTAAAATCTTTCTTTCAAAGATTTCCACCAAATCATTGTCTATAATAGATAAAAGAAAAATCTTTTCTTTCTCATTTACAGTCTTTTTTTTTACTACTATTTCTGGAAAATTTTTCTTATATTCCAGCTCTTCCACTGAGTTCTTCATTTTCATTTTTGCCATCATATTGTTAATTTCCAAGAGATCCTTTTTGTTTTATGAATGTTCCTTTTTATTTGTCCTTGTTTTTCTCTCATCGTTGCAAAATGTCCTCATATCTTTGAGAATAGTCATGCCAGTTTTTTGCTTTTTTGAAGTTTCCTCCCCCTGCGCAGCCCACTAAGTTTTTTTGTTTTTTGTTTTTTTCTGTTTCCGCTCTGTCAAAGCAAAGGCATTCCTCAGATATCTGGCGATCCTTGATTGCCAGACCTTGTTTAAGAGTGAGGCAAGGAAAGGATGGTTGGAAGTTGTGATCCTTTCAAAGGGGACTGACAAGTGAGAACTTTGCTATAGGACAGTCTAGCAGATAGTCGAGGTGAGAAAACTGATGCCGGAGTCTTTTAAGTCTTTCCTTTTGGGTTGGTCATGTGCCACAGAGAAGACTCCAACCTCCAACCCCCAGTCTGGAGGGAGAGGGGGTGGCTGCAGAGGGAAAAGATCCCTGGGGAACTCATCATCCATTATGCCTCACTTAGTTCCATAGGAAAACTCCACCTTTAGTTGTGCTTGTGTCCTGGTAAATCCCTGTTTTACTCTCTGTAGGGAAGAAACCTTTAGTCTTTGGCTGGGGTGGCAAAAGAGTGGATTCCTGGTAGTGATAAGGGGATCTGGGGGTATAGTTGCTTCAGAAACAGGCTTTAGAGTAATCCATTTTATTTTAGCATCTCTTTACATCTCAGCTTCCAGAGCCATTTGGTGCCATCAATTCCCAAGCCTTAGGGGAATTCTGAGATGTAGAAAGGGTTAGTTCTTAGTTTTCCCTGCTGCTGGCTTAAGATTCAATTTTCTTGGGTCCGCCAAAGTATTTGCTTTTCTGCTTCCATAATTTTATTGCTATTGCTTCCACTCCTGTTCTCATTACAATGAGTTTATGCCTTAAAAAAATCCCTTCCCTGTAGTTTTTGAGGGGTTTGGGGAGGGAGTGCATGTAGACACATGCATTTAATCAGCTAACTTTACCTGAAAGGATAATAGCCAAACAAATAAACACAATCTAAATGACCCCCAATAGTTGACTAGTTAATAAACCGTAGGACACTCATAAAATGGAAGATTATCTAATCATTAAAAAATTATGCCAATGAATAGTTATTGACATAGAAATATATCAATTTCCATGTAGAAAATGACAGATTAATAACATTAATAATAGTAGCTAACAAAGTACTTTCTTTGTCCTCACCCTTTGCTAAGGACCCTAATGAATTTTTTTCATGTAATTTCACCAAAAAAAATGTTATAAGGAAACTATCTTTATTATCCATTTTATAGATGAGGAAACTGAGGCTTAGACTAAGCAATTTGCCCAAGGTCACAGTATCTTTGGCCCAGATTTGAGAAGACTGTAACTGGGTTCAAAAATGACAGAAATAGAACTCATAGGCACCAATGAATTCTATTCACAAGCTGTATCCAGCGTCAAAAGGGTATGAGAACAATATTGACAAGGATGCCTCTGACCAAGTATAGCCTCTGGTGTTCCTCTTCTTCCCCCAGGGATAAGGCAGTGGTCAGCAGCTTGAGCAGGTGAGAAATCTGACAAGTCTGAGAGGCCCAGGGCAAACAGTGGTCAGGCTTATTTCCTTTTATGCTTTCCAGGCCATTTCAATCCCCAGAAACAATTTATTCTACCATGTAAGGTAATACTTAGCAATCGTGCTACCTGGCTATGTCCAGGTTCTAGGTCCAGAGATTCTTATTATGACACACTTTTTTGATTTACTTTATTCTACACCTGCATTGTGGGAGTCTTCCACTTATGTGTATTTAGTGGCTCTCCATAAGTAGGTCTGGTCGCAGCCTATTTTGTAGAGTTAATAAGCAAAGTTTATAATATATGATTCAATTTCTGTAAAATGAAAAGAAACATGCTGGGTTCTGAGAAAAGATGAACCCAGTTCTCATTGTTCTGTGTGAAATTGGGGTGGGGAGTAAGGGGTGCTGGGATTCTATTTGGAATTGCAAAATAATTTTGTGTCCAAAAGAACATCAGAGAACTCCTAGGATTACCTCCCTACCAGAACCCTTCATTGAGTCCACATAAGAAACCCATCCTTCTGTTGTTAACTTGGCTCTTTATTATGGTATAAGAACCATTTACTCGTGACCCTGGGTTACATCACAAAGTACTCTACCATTAACATGACTTTGAAGGGTACCATGACCAGTTGCTTCTCTCTAATTTCTTGGCCTTCTTCCATGTTTGAAAAAAGAAAGGACTGGGTAGGCCCATCACTCTTACGGGTGTGGCAGGATAAAATTTTGAGATATTAGCCAGGGTCCAACATCCTCTCCTATTCAGTCAGTAGCAAGCACTGCTTCACAGAAGATGTGGGGTTTTATACCAAGAATACAAAAGGAAAATAAGCAGTCAGTGCTCAGCTTTTGAATGTCTAAAAATAAAATTTCAACCTCACTACAAAGAAGGTAATCTATAAAGTCAAGGGTATAGATATTCCAGTTTCTTTTGAGCTGCAAGAGGCCAAGCCCCGAAGGAAATTGGGCATAAAGTTTGTGCTATAAACAATAGAATGGAAAGAGAATACAGAAAGAGTCAGAGTGCCCTATCCTGGAGACCAGATAAAGGTTATCTAGGCTAGGGGAAGAAGTTACCTTGAAGAAAAAGCAACAGTGGAATATGGGCATGAAACTTCAGCTCCTGTCCCCATCAGACCAACATCTAAGAGAGAGAAGAGGTGACTGAGCTTTCTATCATTTTGGAGATTTGAGAGTATAGTCATCATTCTAAGTATTTAACATAGCACTAAGATTGGCCAATTAGAAGAGATACACAATCAAACCAACTGATCATTTCTGGTGCATGTTGGCTAAATAACAGACCTGGACAGAGTGCAGTAATGCCTGATTCCCATTTGAGAATTCAGGGTGGCAGAGCCTTGCGTATGTGTTTCACAGGACAGTGGCAAGAGAGGAATAAAATTAAAAAGTTAAGGCATGAGAAAGCATGAGATACCTCTCTGAGTTTCTTTCAGGCTTCCAGTAATATGGTGACAGCTGAAAGTGTGCAGCCCCAAGGGGTCTTGGAAGTGGCTGAGAACACCTAGTCCAACAGTGGACTCTAAGAAGCTTGAACCCATGTTAGGACCTCAGGCAGTAGCAGAAGTAAGGAACATAAGGGCCTATTTCCAAAGGGTAGGCAAGACAATTTAGATAACAGCTGATGCCAGCAGAGAATAAAGAATGCCTATTGACCACACACACACACACACATGCACACCCCTGCCAAGCCCTCTTTAGAATTTAAATATCATTCAGGGGAGAAAATAGAGAAAGGCAGAACCTTAAAATTGTCTGAGTTTGAAATTAAAATAGCTGAGCAATAATTTTACTATCCACTTGGGAAAATTTGATCAAATTTTCTGCTTTTAGACAGAAATGTGGATTTATGATAGACATTACATTTATTTACAGATAAATAAAGATGTATTTTACCCATTGGGTGCCTAATCAGGTGTGTGTGTGCACATACACGTGCACATGTATATAAAACCCAGATGTCAGCTGAGGGGCCCTGTTCTTTGAGATTCTAATTAAATTGGCTCACATGCTCTCCATCGTGTGGTGAGACCACATATCTGTTCCAATCTCTCCAGAAAATACGCAACAAGAAGTAGAACGGCTGCTCTGCTAGAACAGCACATGTCTACATCAGTGGTTTCATTTTAAGTGGTAGAGATGTCCTGCTGGATGGAACTCTCATCTGTAAAAAACGGTAAAAGCAGGGCCCTCCTGGCTGAGTGGAGAGGAGGGACCAGGAAGCAACTCAGGGCATCTGTCTGGAGTATTTTCATGGGATAGGACTGCCCCTATATAAAGAACATCATTTTGAAAACTATTGCTCTACTATTGCGGCGCTGGGTGTGTTACAGAGAGTGTATTAACAGGTGTGGGGGCTATTAATCTTTTTTTTTAAAATTAATTAATTTATTTATTTTTGGCTGCGTTGGGTCTTTGTTGCTACGCGTAGGCTTCCTCTAGTTGCGGTGAGCGGGGGCCACTCTTCGTTGCGGTGCGCGGGCTTCTCGTTGTCGTGGCTTCTCTTGTTGCAGAGCATGGGCTCTAGGCGTGCAGGCTTCAGTAGTTGTGGCACGTGGGCTCAGTAGTTGTGGCTCGCGGGCTCTAGAGTGCAGGCTCAGTAGTTGTGGCGCACGGGCTTTGTTGCTCTGCGGCATGTGGGATCTTCCGAGACCAGGGCTCGAACCCGTGTCCCCTGCATTGGCAGGCGGACTCTTAACCATTGCGCCACCAGGGAAGCCTGGGGCTATTAATCTTAAAGGCCTAGGTGTAATTCCAAATGGAACAGGAAATTTGTGCATAAAATGTTTCTAATTATGTCCCTTGGGCTTATAACTTCATCTGAGTCCTTGCCTTGCTGGATTTAAAGAAGTGATAGCAAGTAACCAAATGTTTTACTCTGGCATATGCAGACCATCCTGTCAGCCGTCCCAAAAAAATTTGCTATATTTCATTCATTCATTCATTCATTCAACGTATGTTTATTATGCTTTCACCAAATACCAAGCACTGTGCTTGGAAACAGTTTCCCTGCCCTCAATTGACTATGATATCTTTACATATATCCTAGGAACTATAGATCCTTCTGCTGCTTGCTGCCTTTTCAGATCAGAATAAGCTGTGAATATTTGGATGTGTTTCTAACAGTGCTTAAATTCTCAAAGCTCTTAGTGCATTTAGTCCCTTCAGAAAGATCAACCCAGAAGCTCGAAATATCTAGAGCTTGCCCAGGTTGTCATGTTCACATGAGGAAGGAATCTGGTCTAAGACACAGGGACACAAAGATCGTATCACTGATCAAAAAAGGTAGGCCAGCAGAGACCCTCAAAAGCATTTCTGTTTGCTGCTTAATTGATTCATATGCCATTTAAAAATGCAACCATTCCCTAGACCTAGACTCCTTGATAAATGGTGAAGAAAAATAGTACCTTTAAAAATATTTGGCATTTTATTTGTATAAAGTTATACACATAATTAGATCAACTACTTCTGCTGGACTCATTATGAAATGAGGAGTCCTCTGCCCTCCTTAGTCTGTCCCATTTCCAGTTCCTCCAAAACAACCCTTTCTGCTTTCTTAGCTTTCAGTATTTTACCTTCATTTTATTTCCACATCTCTATATTATCTTACTTTCCTCTTTCTTGATTTTTTTTCCATTTTAAGCATTATCTAGCCTAAAAGCACCTAGTTTTCTTTAACCACATTTGCACTCCAGGCATACGCAGTAACTTTTGTCTCTTCATACAGTTATATCACAATCCTGTTTAAACACATATTCAGTGTTTACATGATTAGACTGTGTAAAGTCTTTTCACCCATGAGGCATATTGTCTACTATGATTACTTTTCCCTTCTTATACACTTTGCCAGGTGTGTTCTTTGCTTAGTGTTCTATGTGTTTATCACCAATTCATCTCTAAATTCTCACCCATTTGTCTAAATCTCCTCTTGTTATGTTCAGATGCATCAACTAATCTGTCCACCTCATCTTCCTGGGGATATTCTCCCAGAGCCGCCTGGCCTGTCTGGACAGGATTCTTCTCTTCATGCCTGGTGTATCTTGTACACTTTCATCATCATCAGGGATTCTCTTCACCACCCTCTTGAGTTGGAGCCAATTTCCTGGATTCTGTCTCTTTTGCCTTCTTGGTATTTTCCCTTGTGTTTATAGAGTACTTTTTAAAATACAGTTCTGAAAAAGTGTAGTACGTGTCTGAAAATGCCTTCAATTTACCCTCACATTTAACTAAGAATTTAATTGGACGTATAATTTCATGTTAGAAAAATGTTTTCCTTGGAATATTGTAAATATTACTCTAATTTCATACTACTGCCAAATGTTTTGTTGAGAAGTTCAAAGTTATTATGATTCCTGTTGTTTGTTTTTTTTATTTCTGGAGGTCTAACATTTTCTTTTTAAAATTATCCCAGTGTTCTGAAATTTCACAGTGAAGTATCTCAGTGCAGATTTATTTTCATCCATTGTACTGAACATTTAGTGTATCTTTCAATCTGAAAACTCATGTGTGTCAGGAAATCTGAAGGACAATATGGAAACTCATTTTCTTGCCATCAATATTCCTTATTCTCTCTTTCTGGGACTTCTATCTGTTATTTGGATGCTGGACCTCCTGGACTGGTCATTCTTATGGGCAGGGATTATTTCATATTCATATTTTTATCTCTCAGAGTCCCAGGTATCTTATCCTTAGCAGTTGCTCAGCAAATGATGGCTGAATCAGACTAAACTGAAGGAGTTCATATTTAAGAAAATTCTCTCCTGCTGGGATGCCCTCCTTCTTCATTTACTGATATTCTGCCTTTCCTCCAAGATCTGACCTATGTCCTCTCTTCTGATTCTTCTACTCTTTCCCTGCAGTACTCCAGTGCACCTATCATTTACTTCTGTGGCATATATTTAACTGTTTATATGAATTCTACATAAGTTTAGATTGCAAACCCCTGAACGGCAAGGACCTAGTCATACATCTTTGTGTACCACCTATTACCTACATATAACCTCAAGAATCTAACTCAGTGCTTACCACTACATAGTTCTTAATAAACGTCTGTTGAAAGAATGAATAAATGAAAGTGAGAAAATTGATGTATTTTTAAAAATCCTGTCACAGAAATAACAAGTAGCTAAGGAATGACTTCAGCCAATGAACAACCATGACCCCCAACAACTATAGAGAAAAAAAAAACAACTGTTTATTTCAGCTAAGAAAGAATGAATACAGAAAAATGGGCCTCCAAAGTATGATGAAATGTAAATCCTCAAAGTCATTGTTTCTAAATCTCAAAACATAGCAGAAACAGCTATTTAAAAATGCCAGTTGAAAACTTAACCAAGGAGGTGAAAGACCTATGCTCTGAAAACTATAAAACACTGGTGAAGGAAATTGAAGATGACACAAAGAAATGAAAAGATATCCCATGGTCTTGGATTGGAAGAATAAATATTGTTAAAATATCCATACTACCCAAAGCAATCTACAGATATAATGCAATCCCTATCAAAATACCCATGACATTTTTCACAGAACAAGAATAAATAATCCTAAAATATACATAGAATTACAAAAGACCCTGAATTGCCAAAGCAATCTTGAGAAAAAAGAACATGGCTGGAGGTAGCATGCTCCCTGACTTCAGACTATACTACAAAGCTACAGTAATTAAAACAGCATGGAAAGACAACTTACTGAACAGGAGAAAATATTTGCAAATGACATGACCAATAAGCGATTAATATCCAAAATATATAAAAAGCTCATACAACTCAATATCAAAAAAACCCAACTGAAAAATGAGCAGATGACCTGAATAGACATTTTTCCAAAGAAGGCATACAGCTAGCTAACAGGCACATGAAAAGATGCTCCACATTGCTTATTATTAGAGAAATGCAAATCAAAACCACAGTGAAATATCACCTCACACCTGTCAAACCTCAAAAAGTCTACAAATAACAAATGTTGGTGAGGATGTGGAGAAAAGGGAACTCTTGTACAGTGTTGGTGAGAATGTAAATAGGTGCAGCTGCTATAGCAAACAGTATGGAGATTCCTCAGAAAACTAAAAATAGAACTGCCATATGATTCAATAATTCCACTTCTGGGTATATATACAAAAAACCAAAAACAATAATTTGAAAATATATATGCACTCCAATGTTCAAAGCAGCATGATTTAAAATAGTCAAGATATGGAAGCAACCCAAGTGTCCATCAACAAACAGGTGAATGGATAAAGAAGTTGTGGTATGCTAAAGATGCCACCAGAAAACTACTAGAACTAATCAATGAATTTGGTAAAGTTGCAGGATACAAAATTAATGCACAAAAATCTCTTGCATTTCTATACACTAACAATGAAAGATCAGAAAGGGAAATTAAGGAAACAATCCCATTAACCATTGCAACAAAAAGAATAAAATACCTAGGAATAAACCTACCTAAGGAGGTAAAAGACCTGTACTCAGAAAACTATGACACTGATGAAATAAATAAAAGATGATACAAACAGATGGAGAGATATACCATTTTCTTGGACTGGAAGAATCAATATTGTGCAAATGACTATACTACCCAAAGCAATCTACAGATTCAATGCAATCCCTGTCAAATTACCAATGGCATTTTTTACACAACTAGAACAAAAAAATCTTAAAATTTGTATGGAGACACAAAAGACCCCAAATAGCCAAAGCAATCTTGAGTGAAAAAAACGGAGCTGGAGGAATCAGACTCCCTGACTTCAGACTATACTATAAAGCTACAGTAATCAAGACAATATGGTACTGGCACAAAAAGAGAAATGTGGATCAATGGAACAGGATAGAAAGCCCAGAGATAAACCCACACACCTATGGTCAACTAATCTATGACAAAGGAGGCAAGGATATACAATGGAGAAAAGACAGCCTCTTCAATAAGTGGTGCTGGGAAAACTGGACAGCTACATGTAAAAGAATGAAATTAGAATACTCCCTAACACCATACACAAAAATAAACTCAAAATGGATTAAAGACCTAAATGTAAGACCGGACACTATAAAACTCTTAGAGGAAAACCTAGGAAGAACACTCTTTGACATAAATCACAGCAAGATTTTTTTTGATCCACCTCCTAGAGTAATGGAAATAAAAACAAAAATAAACAAATGAGACCTAATGAAACTTAAAAGCTTTTGCACAGCAAAGGAGACCATAAACAAGATGAAAAGACAACCCTAAGAATGGGAGAAAATATTTGCAAACGAATCAACTGACGAAGGATTAATCTCCAAAATATATAAACAGCTCATACAGCTCAATATTAATAAAACAAACAACCCAATGAAAGAAAGGGCAGAAGACCTAAATAGACATCTCTCCAAATAAGACGTACAGGTGGCCAAGAGGCACATGAAAAGCTACTCAGCATCACTAATTATTAGAGAAATGCCAATCAAAACTACAATGAAGTATCACCTCATACCAGTTAGAATGGGCATCATCAGAAAATCTACAAACAACAAATGCTGGAGAGAGTGTGGAGAAAAGGGAACCCTCTTGCATTGTTGGTGGGAATGTAAATTGATACAGCCACTACGGAGAACAGTATGGAAGTTCCTTAAAAAACTGAAAATAGAATTACCATATGACCCAGCAATCCCACTACTGGGCATATACTCAGACAAAACCATAACTCAAAAAGACACACACACCCCATTGTTCATTGCAGCACTGTTTACAATAGCCAGGTCATGGAAGCAACCTAAATGTACATCGACAGACGAATGGATAAAGAAGATGTGGTACATATATACAATGGAATATTACTCATCCATAAAAAGGAACAAAATTGGGTCATTTGTAGTGAGGTGGATGGACCTAGAGTCTGTCATACAGAGAAAAACAAATATCGTATATTAACGCATATATGTGGAATCTAGAAAAATGGTACAGCTGAACCAGTTTGCAAGGCAGAAATAGAGACACAGATGTAGAGAACAAACTTACAGACGCCAAGGGGGGAAAGTGGCAGGGGGTGGGTGGTGGTAGTGGGATGAATTGTGAGATTGGGATTGACATATATACACTAATATGTATAAAATAGATAACTAATAAGAACCTGCTGTATAAAAAATAAATAAAATAAAATTCAAAATAAAAAAGAAAATAAAACCCTAAGGTATGTATAAATTGGTTAGAATGAATAAGGGAATTTATTGAAGTTGAAGATACAAAAATCAATTATATTTCTATATACTGGGAATGAACAATTAAAAAAATGAAACAAAAAACTCAATTTATAATAGCACCCAAAATAATATACTCGGAAATAAATTAAATAAAAGATGTTCAAGACTTGTACACTGAAAATATCAAAATGTTACAAAATGAATTTAAATAAAGTGTAAAACAAAATGAATATGTGGTATGTATAGAAAATGGAATACTACTCAACCATAAAAAAGCATGAAATTCTGCCATTTTGCAACAACATGGATGGACCTAGAAAGTATTATACCTAGTGAAATAAGTTGGACAGAGAAAGACAAATACTGTATGTTAACATTTATGTGGAATCTAAAAAAATAACACAAATGTATATGAGAAAGCAGAAACAGACTCACAGATATAGAGAACAAACTAGTGGTTACCAGAGAGGAGAGGGAAGGGGTGAGGGGCAAGATAAGGGTATGGGATTAAGAGATACAAACTACTATATATTAAATAAATGAGCAACAAGGTTATATTGTGCAGCATAGGGAAATATAGTCATTGTTTTATAATAACTTTAAATGGAATATAATCTTTAAAAATTTTGAATCACGATGCTGTACACCTAAAACTAATATCACATTGTAAATCAACTATATTTCAATTTAAAAAATTTTTAAATGCCAGTTGAATAATTATCTGTTATTTTTCACCACGTATATGCATAAATCCAGTTTCGATCCTGTTTCGCATTGACTCAAGCGAGTCATTAATATAGTTATTAATTGTATTTAAGGAGAAGCAGTAAGGTTTATAATTGGTGTACGAAATTATTTTCCAGATTAACTTTATTTTGCCACTACCTATGTGTGGTGAACCTTAACAGAGTTCTTCTAGAGAGGACTGTAAGTAAAGGAAACTCTGAATTTTAATTCTATTTAAGGGAATAGAATTCCTTTATGAAATCAAGAGTGGAACAATATAAAAAAGAAAATGGCTATCCTGGCTATATTACAATAATGTGTCAATGCAGCTGCAGGAGGTATTTGGGGCCTCACCATAAAGCACTGTTGGGGGAGATCCAAGTGTGATTTTTCTATTGACCATGACAGTCTGAGCGAGGTCTGAATGTGTAATTGTTTCCAGTGTATATGGGGTATGATTCATTGACCTTTCAGGTAACTAGACTCAATCAAAAGCACTATGTTGATCTAATCAGAAGACTTTGGCAGCAACTAAAAACCTAAATCTAAAAATAATTCTTCAGTATGCAAAAACATCCATGAAACACAATGGGCAAAGTGATGCATCTGTTGGCCCACACTAGAGCTGTATCCATGCTGCAAAAGAGAGAATTCAGGAAATCATCCAGATGAATCAAGACAATAAAAAACAATGCACACCGGCCTTCCTTAGTTCTAATGAGCAGGATTTTTGATCTGGAATGCCTGCATAATTTCTTCAAGATTTCTCTCCAATTTGTATCCTTAGAAATGCTTTTCTGACTTTGCCTACTTCTCTAAATATAATTTTTTCTTTCTCAACTATGATGTAAGAAGAGGCCTTGGAGCTATTGTAGACTATCTATGTGGTATCCTAAAAAAATAGCTTCAAATTATTGCAGCTCTACTATGTGACAACCATAATATATGTGCTACCTCATTAGTCCTGATAACATCTCTATGAGAAAGGTATTATCAGACCCATATTACAGACAAGGAAACCAAAGCCAGAGAGACTAAATAACCTGGCCAAGGTCTGAAACTAGCGAATTCCTAAGCGTATATTGGAACATAGATCCAAAGTTAATTCCCTTTAAAAATTCTACAGTGCTACTTTCACATCGTTATAACACAAAAGAGGTGTTGGTGATTGATTCACTGTCAACAGACCCAGCACTATGATTTTATTGTCCAGGAGTTCAGCCATCTTACTGTGCCCGAATCTCTGCAACCAAAAGAAGCAATTTTGTGCATGTCTGGCAGAGGCAGGGTGCAGTTGTAGTTGTAGATGTCAAGGTGGCAATTATGGGGTGTCTTTCCTGCTCCCAGCTCTGTACTGAGCCTAATGGGACACACAAAACACTGAAATGTCCAGTCCACTTCCTTGGTACACTAAATAGGCATTGTTTCTTTGAAAAATTCCCCTATTTCCCAAATGTTTCACCAGTGGCAATTGAAATGATTTTAGGTGGTCCACTGACCCCTGACTTAAGTAATATTGAATCTCAAAGGGAATATTGTATTCCCTTTTCTATCCTTCCAATAATCATCAAGAAGAATGGCTTAGCTTGGTGCTAGTGTGCTTTTAAAGTTCCTGTTAATCTCTTTTACAAATAAAGTGAAAGCAGGCATTTGGTTCAGAGGTTGTGGCAAGCAACAGAGCATTTATTTTATTAGTAGCTTCTATTTATGACAACTGATGCTAACTTTCCATTTGTGATAGTGATATAAATTGTCCTTTCTAAATGAATTTAGGCTAAAAGTGAGCCAATTGAAATAATGATATTTTAAAAGTAATAATACAGGCATATGGTGATAATACATGTTTAAAAAATAGTACAATGATATGGCAAGATAGCCAACCCTGGAAACGGACTGAAATGCAACCAAAAGAGAATAGGCAGGGTCTCAGGCAGCCCAACCTGCAGTAGGTCCTGAACTAGGCTCTGCCCCTGCTCAGTTGTAGGGAGAAGCTACCTCCAACCTCTTTTATAGAGATTAACAAGTGGGAAGTTCTTTTTTATAGGAGAGAAATTGTGCATTAAAAAAAATTACTCCTGTAAGCCTCATTCACGGTCATAAATAAACAGAGTGACCAATATGTGACTTTTATTCTAGGCAAACTATAAATAACCCCTGGAAATAAGATGAAGTTGTTTATAAAAAGATACAGATAATAAAGCTTGACATCATGGTTCTACTAATTAAGAGAATTTCATTTGAGGGGTTGAAACCAGAATAAGCAGGTAATACATCTGCCACTTAGTTGTCACAGTTAAGGAGTATCTTGCTTCCTGCACAAACTTTCTCCTTAGGATGCAGATATGGGCAACTTAATGATGGTCCTCCTACCCAACACCAGCCGAGAATGTACACTCCACTAAAGCAAACATCCCAGATCCAAAGCTTGGTGATTTCACCCCATCATCTGGCTTTAAACACCTTCTGCGTGCTGATGCTCCTGTGTCAGCTCCGTCAGGGTGAGATTTTGTCTCTGTCACTGGAACATGTGGAAGCAGTCCTGAATATGTGCTGATTGAATTAATGCAGGCTGCCACTTAAGCTCCTGATTTTCTATAGTCATTCCAGACAGAAATCATCCTGTACTGTTTTTCACCCCTCCGCAATCTCTAAACCAGAGCAGACTGTCTATAGCATGACACGCATTACCTCTATGTATCACGGTTGTCAGTATGAAAATTAAATAACTAAGGCACAGCTACACAGACACTGACCTCCTCAGGTTCTATGAGCACGAAGCTGTTTCCCTCACCAAATGGCCCAGGTTGATAAACCCTCTAAACTCTTGCCACTACTTTTTAATGTTTTCCTTTCTCTACCATTGTTACAAGACTGTCAGGTATCATTATCATTCACTGTCAAAGTACCTGACTTCAGCAGACTTCTTTAAACCTTCTAGAATGGCTGCTTCTAGATAACCAGGCTTGTTAGAATTCTGCGATATGTAAGTATAAATACATATACATGTAAACACACACGTATTCACACATACATACATACACGTATGATTTTCCTGGTTGGAATCCAGTGCTCTGGAGAAGCGGGGGGACGCTTTTCCACGACATGGTTAGTAGAGTGCTGCACGAGCTTAACACGCGGGCTTTGTGACATTTGTTTTAGCTGCCGAGAACCACTTTCTTTTCTCCTTCATTCCCAGTTGTGATCAGTCTAGTCAAAGTTTCCAGATAAATGACCTCTGAATAAGTGGGGTGCTGGTGTAAACAATAAATAAATACAGCCTGATAATACTTTGAAGCTCGTATATTTTTTACAGTTTGAGATTAGCCTGTGCCAAGTTATTTCCCAAGATAATACCTGTTTTACCCAATTACATCATTTCAGAGATAATGGATCCTCATGTTGCAGTCTCCACGAGCTCTGCTGATTCATTTCAGTTTGCCATACGTAATTGATTCTTTTAATTAAAAGTTTTGATTCCTATTAAAATGAAAATCCACCTTCACCAAGAAAGGTAATGTATAAACTCCCACCAGTGAGTTTAGTTTAACACAAAAACATTCCAAATCCTTTCTTGAAAGCAAGTTTTGGTGATTATTATGGACCTATTCCTTGTCAGGTGGGCCTCAGGGCCTTTGCTATTGTTCCTCTCTCCGCCTGGCACATTCTTCTGCCAGATGTCCACATGACTTGCTCCCTCACTTTTCTTCTGGTCTCTGCTCAAATGTCACTTTGTCAGTGAGGCCTGCCCTAAACACTTTACAGAAGGAGCACTCAGCCCCCTTATCCTGCTCTACTTTTCTCCATAACATTTGTCACTGTCTTGCATACTACTTACTTATTAACTTAATATCTGTCACTCTGCACTAGAATTTAAGCTCCAAGAAAACTGGGAATTAATTTTGTATACTTTTGCATCCCCAGTACCCAGAACAGTACTTGGCACTATAGGTCCTCAATAAATGTCTGTGAATGGATGAATCATACCCCATATACACTGGAAACAGTTACACATTCAGACCCCGCTCAGACTGTCATGGTCCATAGAAAAATCACCCTTAGATACAGGATGCTCTAGAAATATCTGACCCAGACTTGGCACATCATGGAAGGCTTTTTGGAAGAGGCCACATTTAATGTTAGCCCTTAAGGATAAGTAGGAGATGTAGGGCTGTAGAGGGATGATGAATGTGTGTGTGTGTGTGTGTGTGTGTGTGTGTGTGAATGTGAATGTGTGAATGTGTATGTAATGGCCTGGAGGCAAATGAGAGCATGATAGCTTCAAGGATCTGAGAGAAGTTTCTATATGGCTATAGCAAAAATGATTGAAATGAGATAGAAATAAATCAGTAAGAAGAGTTTGGAACTGTGGAAAGCTGGGTTATGCATATTGTTATAAGGTCACGGGAATGCTGGGCTAGTATTGCCAGATCTTCTAATTTTTCAAGAGAAACTGGATTTTGAAAGATTGCCTCAAATTTATAAAAATGCTATATAGACTAAACAAAACAACCACATATTAGGTGTAGCTCCTGACAATTCCCTTTTAACCTCTGCCTTCCACAGTAAGATACACATTTTTAGCCCTCCTTAAGCTCTCCACTAACCATGTTTGCAACTTTATCTTTAATTCTTCCTGAGTCCAAATCCCATCCTATGTCTTATGAATTGTCTTTCGAACTCAGCATGTGTTCCTACCTGCACAACTTCATACAAGTGAGTCCCTTAGAATTCCTGACTCTTTTCCCTTCCTATCTGAATCATGTTTCCTTTAAGGGATCGAATAGTCCCTTGTCTCCCCGAACTCAGAATGGATCAGTTACTGTCCTCCATTTGGAAGCCACCCCTGCCAGCAAAGGGATTCTGTTGGGACATGCACCTGACGAAGGTCACCTAGGTAGGGAGCTGTACTTTTTCTCTGTGCTGGGTTTATAACTCATTTGTGCAGCTTACAGTTGGGCTTTAAAACTTAATGCATTTCATCTTTCTTATGTTACTGATTTTGCTCTGGAAAATTGATTTTAAATTTCCTTTCATGATATATATTTACAAGAAAGGAAATTGTCAAGATAAGTCTTATTCCCTGTTTTCATGGGTTAACAGCTTGTCCAGTCTCCTGTCAGTAAACTACGGACCAAGGGCCAAATCTGCTCAGCCACCTATTTGTATACAGTTTGAGAGCTAAGAACGGTCATTGCATTTTTAAATAGTTGAAACATCAAAAGAGTAATAATATTTTGTGGCACATGAAAATTTTATGAAATTCATATTTGTGTCCATTAATAAAATTTTATTGGAAAGCAACTACACTTACTTGATTAGGTGCTATCTAGGGCTGCTTTTCACTGCAGTAGCAGAGTTGAGTAATTGCTAAAGATATCATATGGCCTACAAAGACTAAAATATTTACTATCTAGATTTTACAGAAATTTAAATCTAGAGAAGTAATTACTAGACTTTGGGATTTCCTGGATTAGTAAAATTAAAGAATTGGAGAGGAGAGTAAATAAACAGAGCTGCCAACTTGTAGTTTCTTACCAAGTAAAGACACTTAAACAAATGTTGCCGTTATCACCAGAATTTAATAAAAGAAAATGTATTATAGCCCAAAGAAACAAGAATGAACATACTCTTAGAATAAGGAAAATATTGTGCATTTAAGAGCATGGGGCCTTAGAATTAAACCCAACTGGTTTGAGCCCAGTTTCCTCTATATGTGGAAAATAGGCCTCATTACTTTACCCTTTTAATCTTTAATTTCCTTAATTTAAGGGATGTCATAAACATTTTCAGAATTAATCCTTTTTATAGTATTATTTCAACAAAATGACAAGTTTCTAGGTTATCCCATTTTGCCGTGTTATCTTTACCCAGCTCACATCCTCAGATCTCACTGTACTGAGAATGCCTATAACATGAGGATGTAGCCCACGTTTTGGCATTTATTATTCATCACCTTTATTTATGCATTCCAGTACCAGATTAGTTTTAATATCCTCAAAGGCAGAGACTACAGTTTATAATTTTTTTCATTTTTTAGTGCCCAATGTGATACCAAAAATATAGTTAGTGTTCCTATACCGTATACAGTTAGTCCTCTTGAGGGAGCAGGCTGCTGGCTCGCCACACTGTCTCTTCTGCTTTATCCATAGAAAATACTGAGGTTGAGAAACAAATAAAATCATCAGTCTTTTCTACTTACTAGAAATAAATGACTGCTCTCCAGGGCTGCTTAGGGTGGTCCAGTGTTGGCAATGCAAACATGGCAGAATGCCTCCTTTTATCTCTTTCTGTATAATTCATTTCTCCTTTGGTCATATAATATAGATCACAAGTTCAGGGGCATCTTGCATATCAGCCATGTGGCACAAAGTCAAGTGAGGTTCCTATCAAAATGGGTAACTGGGTCAATAAAGCCTGTGCTTACTGAGAGGAAAATTAATATAGTAGTTGAAATATATAATTTGCTGGCTTAGGAAAAATGGGCTGTGATGGCTCTTTTAAAAAAAAATTAACTAATTACAGCAGGATTCAGCTGCTTAAGCTTTCATTCGGCAGAGCACCAAAGAGCCCTCAGGACTCCCGCAGAGTTTTCTCTCTCCCTCTCTGCTGGAGCTAAACCTTTGAAGTAATTAAGAAATAATTTTAGAGTAGCCACACATGTAGGCAATCACACCCAATATAAGAAACACCTGTTTTTACTTCAGTTCTGGCCTGCTTACTAATAGGGCATATTTGTCTTGGGACATTGTGTTTGCTTGTGTAATTGTGCATAGCACATTTTCAGATTTTACCACAGATGGGTCCTGGAAGCAGCTCTGAGTGAGTGTGTCTGAGTAAGCAAGACAAAAAACGTTCCTCATCTTCTGTACATACAGACGTAAGCAGAATGAGGCCTTGCCCTACCCTCTGCCCACATCATGCAGGGCAAACAGGAAGCTGTCCGTGAACAGCTTTGGTTTTTCCAGGCTTAGCAACAAGCCTTCTTTTGTTTGGTTAACAATTCCAGACCTATCCAACCAAAAGGGGTGGAAAATATACACAGTAACAGCTAAACATTGAAAGTGCTGACAATGGCCCTGATGTCACAGAAGTAGAAGAGGCTCTGACCCAGTGGGAGGATATGTTTCGAGTGTTTGCAGTTTCAATATCGTGCATATTAGCTGCACTTTGACGAATGTTTTCATGACCTAGCCCAGAAGAACGATGTTCTGAGAAGCACAAAAGAATGGGAAGAGTTCCTTGAAGACATGGAGAGCATAGAGACAGAAGAATTGCAAGGAGAACATGATCAGAGGAGAAATAAAACTCAAGTCCAAAGAAGTAGATAAGAATGGAACATGGTATCCAGTAGCCTTGTTTATATCTGTGAATGGAAATGAAGTGGAGAAGAGAGGCAATGGGATGGAAAAAGCCATGCTTGCAAAAAGTAGCTGCCTATTCATGGTAAAAGTATTTTCAGGCTTGAATTATCTTTTCCTCAATTTTATACTTTGTTTTGAATGGAGAGTACTATATAAAAATATTAACTATATTCATGACTTCTGTATAAACTGTATGTCGTTAGACATAATTTCTTAGATAGAAGTTATATTGAGGTATAATTCACATACTGTAAAATTTACCCTTTAAAAGTGTACAGTTCAGTGGGGCTTTTTTCATATATTCCCAGAGTTGTGCAACTCTCACCACTACCTAGTTTTAGAACATTACATCCCTCCTTCCCCCAGAACCCTATGCCCAGTAGGAGTCACTCTCCATTCTTGCCCCCAACCTCTTCAATCACTAATCTGATTTCTGTCTCTATGGATTTGTCTGTTGTGGACATTTAATATAAATGGAATCATATAATATGTGACCTTTGTGTCTAGCTTCTTTCACTCAATATGATGTTTTCAAGATTCCTCCATGTTTTAGCATAGATCATTACTTTAGGTCTGAATAATATTCCAGTGTACGGATATCTCACATTTTGTTTATCTGTTCATCAGTTCATTGACATTTGGATTGTTTCCATTTTTTTTTTGGCTATTATGAATAATGCTACTATGAACATTCATGTGCAGGCTTTTGTGTGGATGTACGTTTTCAGTTATTGGGTACATAGGAGTGGAATTATTGGATCATGTGGTAACTATATGTTTAATTCTTTGAGAAACTATCCAGAATCGCCTTCCAAAATGATTGTTCCATTTTCCATTCCCTTCAGGAAGGTTCCAAGAGGGTTCCAATTCCTCTACATCCTCTCCAACACTTGCTATTGTCCATCTTTTTCATTATAGCCATCCTAATGAAGTGATTAGACACAATGATTCTTAGTGGCCCTCCAGAATGGCCTAGTACAGGTAGAACAGGTCTGGATCTTTCATCAGGTTTTACCATCTAATCCATATTATTTTGGGGCTGCAGACTAAATTAATTAAACTAAAAATATATATTTTATCCTAATTTGGGGCTGGTTTTACCCAAGCCCAAACCATTAGTGGATATCATTTAATATGGGTCATGTTTTAATAATTATCGTGGGCATAGTACATGCATACTTTCATTTGCAAAGTCAAGTTTTCTGTTAAGTGCTGATATATACCAACTGATTAAGCTGATAACCAAATAGAAGTAGATAAGCACTCCATCTGCTGGGGTGTGGCCAATACTGACTGTAACTGCTTAATAACCAAACAGAGCAGCACAGGTAAACAACCTTAATAATGAATGATTAGGCCTTTTCTAATGGAGGTACAATGAAGCAGTACAACATGAGGTATTGAAAAGAGCCCTGGCCTGGGATTCAAGCGATCTGGATTCCAGTTCTGTGAATGAACTGTATCCTACCCTGTTCCCCAGAACTGACTCTTTCCTACCAGGTTAGACATGTCTGCTCTTTGCTTACCATACTCTCCCCATACTGACCCTAAGAGTGCACTTAAAATGTTTTACACTATTGCTTCCTTAGTTGACTGCCTGTGGCCCCTAGATTGTAAGCTCTATGAGGTCAGGGAATCCTTTCTGTTGTGTCTACCATTTCATTTTCAGTGCTTTAGCCCAGTACTTGACTTAAAGCAGCTGGTTAGTAAATATTGTAGAGATCTTGTACAAGTCACTGAACTACATCTTCAACTTAACATTAGAATGGAGTGTTATCATTTACCTAAATAGTACCTCTCTCTACAGGTAAGATTCCTTATCTATAAAATATAAGATGGGATATTAGTAGTACCTACTTAATTGTGTCATTATAAGGTCTAAATTAAATATAAGTTAACACCCTAAAATTGGTGTAAACAATCAGTAAATATTCATTGTTATCATTATTTTGATTCTCACTCTGAGGTATCAGTTTCTCAATAAAAATTAAAAAGGTCTGAATGAGCGTCTCTCTAACATGCCTCTCAGTGCCAATATTTTGATAATATGTTTGTTAGCATGATAATCCCTGCCCATCGTGGTTCTGAATATTTCATTCCTGGGGAAAGCGGTATGGTTGACACATGTATGTAGGAGCTTGCTAACAATGGAAGTGCCCAAATTTCATTCATGGAGACAAAATTCCATTTGATAATTTATATTTTTCTCTAATTCATTTGTGTTTTGGAACTCAGCTTTATTTTTCTCTTGTACGTTGATGAGTGAAATATTAGGGTGAGTTTAGAAAAGTTTAAGAAAATGTCGTGTCCTTTTTGGTGAAATCAAATCCTGTGGGTTGGTTGCTTTTTGATTTAGAAAAGGTTATTACCATAGACAATTTCAAATCCCAAAGTAGCTTTCAGAGCACATTGCTCCTTGGGGGAACCACATTATAGGAAAAATACCAGTCCTTTCTGTGAATCCCTGATCTTATCTAGGAGGGAAACACAGTATTAATTCCTGTTCTTCTGAAAGTATTTTCTTGAAAATAATAAACCTCCAGTTAGAGAAAATGGCTGTTACTCAGATTCCGTTCATTCATACTGATTCTGATTTGTGTTAAAGGATTTTCTAAATGGCTTTGTCAGTCATAAGTGGATTAATGGAGCATAGATGATAGTGCCTCAGTTGAGCCCCATCGGTAAATTTCACCCAATTTACCCAATCTATCTTTGTGTTTCTCCTTCCTCTTTCACCTCCCCTACCCAAGACTGAACTTTCCATGTCTCTTCTCCTTTATCTTTCTTTGTTTTACCTTCTATGATCACTTGACTTTTGCTTCACCTCCATCTCTTATTTTTTTTCTGAAACTCTTGCCTCTTTAACCATTCTATTTTAACATGAGGACTCAGAAAGTGATAGGGAGAAAAGGGAGGAAAAAGTAGAAGGTGGGAAGAAAAATCTGGAGGAGATGTAGAAACAAAGTTAATTGTGATTGAGGAGCATAAAATGAAAGAGAGGACGTTACCAAAGTACTTAAGGGAAACATATGTGATACATTTTCTGGGAAGGCAATGATAGAGTGTTTAAAGAAAAAGTACCCAGGCTAGACATCAACACACTTTTCCTGACATTGAAAAAGAACTGCAGAAAATATCCTGGTAAAAGAAACATGCTATCTGGCTTTTTAATAAATTCACTTCCTCTTTGAAACAGACAAAGTATTTTACTAGGTTGTTTCTCTCCCATTATTACTTGTGAGCTCTTTTGTTCAGCCAAAAATGACAGTACATACTCTCTCTGATATATTTGAATAGGGTTTCATGTTAAGAGTAGTTACTGAATTCAAGGACCAGGCCCTATACCCTGTGTGTGTGTGTGTGTGTGTGTGTGTGTGTGTGTGTTTGTGCACGTGTGTGTGTGTGTTTTCCTTTTGGTAAAAGTCCTAGGTTTTACATAGTCCCTGCTTACATCTTAATGTCACTGTACTTGAGATTGCCATAGCTGATTCCACTCAGGTCAAAGAGCATATAGTCAAAATACCAAGTCACATATTACATGGCTTTGAGCCATTTGCAGTCCAAATACTTAATACCCACAAATGAATCTTGGTTGGAATGACAGAAAGAGAAAACCTTTTTTTTTTTTTTTTAACAAATTTCGTTGTTTAAATATACCTTTTATTGTGAACTGTAACAATAGAAATCATCTATTCCACAATAAAGTGAGTAAACCTAGATGTATAGCTTAATGTATATTGTAAACACCTGTGTAGTCATGCCACAGGTCAAGAAATATAACATTGCCAGCTATAGATTTTTAGAAATCTTGACATCTGCTCTGGTCTGAATGTTTGTGTCTCCTTCCTAAATTCATACCCTAGCCCCAAAGGTTATGGTATTAGTAGTTGGGGGCCTTTGGAAGGTGATTAGGTCATGAGAGTGGAGCCTTCAAGAACGGATTAGTGTTCTTAAAAAAGGTCCCACAGGGCGCCCTAGCCCCTTCCACGATGTAAGGATACAACAAGAAGTCTGCCACCCAGAAGGGGACCCTCACTAGACCATGCTGGCGCCCTGATCTCAGACTTCCAACCTCCAGAACTGTGAGAAATGTATTTCCGTTGTTTATAAGCTCTCCTGACTGTGCTATTTTGTTACAGCTACCCAAATGGACTGAGACAACATCTAATAGAACAAGTCCCCCCAACTTGTTATTCTGGTGTGGCTTAGTTCTTCGCCACCATTTGTTGTTCCATTTACATTTTAGAAATAGGTTTTCAAGTTCTAACAAAAATACTTCTGGGGCTTTCATTAGGATTGCATTGGGTTTATAGATTGATATGGAGAACATAGTATATTTATCAGTTATTTATTTAAGCCTTTAGTTTTTTCATAGTTTTAGAATGATCTCTGTAGAACTCTGGCATATGCTTTAGAAGATTTATTCCAGGGTATTTGATCTTACAAAAATTGTGTCATAAAATTTTATAATTTTATGTGCAGAAATCTTGGACACACTTTGATAAAATTTTTCCCCTAGATATTTGATATTTTATAATACTGTAAATGCTATCTCTATTTATCTTACTCTTTATATATTTCATCATTTAGAAAGAAAATTGATTTCTGTGTATTGATATTTTTATCCTGCTATTTGCCCAGCTATAGATTCCTTTAGATTTTTTAAGGTACAAAACCATACATCTATAAATAATAATTTTTGCTCTTCATTTTAATCCTTATACATATTCTTTTCTTGCCATACAATACCAACTAGGACTTCCAGTGCAATGTGAAATAGAAGTGTTGTTCCTATCTTGAAAGGGAAACTTTCAATATTCTTATCATTAAGCATAATGTATGTGATAGGTGTTTATAGATAATCTTTGTCCAGCTAAGGACGTTTTGGGTTTTTTTTCCTCATTTGCTATGGGATTTAGTTTTTTAATCATGATGGATATTGAATTTTGTCAAGATCTAGGTGCTAAGGTGCTCATTGTTACTGGAGTCTCCTTGCTTCTAGACCTTTTTAGTGAAGAGAGCTAGGAAATATAGGTATGGATGGATATACTCACACATATACATGAATCTATATCTATCTCTATATCCATCTCTGTGTGTGTGTGTATATATACCTTTGAGTTCATAACTGGTACCTCCAATTCCAATTCATCTCCACAGGGTTCATTCTAGCCTTCCTCCTTGCCTTATTTGTAATTTTTTCTCCAACAAGAAAAACCTGGATCTCATTATCCAAAATATATTTGCTTATTTTTTCAATCCTAGAATACACATAAAGTAGTTTTAGATTTTCTAACCCATAACCCTGTAAAAAACAAATTTACTAACTAGAGTACTATATTTGTATATAGTTTCTTTTGTCCTTAGCCTTGGAGTTACTGTGAAAACATTGTTTTACAAAGTTACTTAGGTTCCTTTTCTTTTTCCCCTACCCCCTTCAGTGTGATTTTTTTGTTGTTGATTTGTTTTGTAGTTAGGCACATTTGTTATTCTTTGTATTCTGTTTGGAGTTGCTTTCACAAATTCACGGCAATGAATTTAAATTTTTGACATAAAATAAGATTAAATTAATGGTTGTGAAACATTACCATGGTTCTAAAAGCTAGAACTGTATGAAAGGGTACACTCGGAGCAGTGTCACTTTGATCATTCCTCTTTTCTGTTTCAATTCTCCCATTCTTTCCATCCTGTTCCCACACACCCTTTGTAGATAACCTATCTCATTATTTTCTCTTTTATCCTTTCTGTATTTTTTTGCACAGATGAGCAGATAAATACATTTTATCTCATATCCCATTCCCCTTACAAGATAGCTTACCACAGATACTCTTACATTTTGTTTTTTTATATTTAACAGTATATCCTGGAAATCACACCATATCAATTTATAAATCTCTTCCTCATCCTTCTAATTACTGCTGCATAGTACTCCATAATTTATTCAGGTACTCTATAAGAGATTTATGATGTCTCCAATATGTTGCAGTGCAAACAGTGCAACAATGAATAACCTCATATGCATGTATTTTTGTATTGTTGAAGATGTAAATTCCAAAAAGTGGAATCACTTGGTCAAGAGGTAAATGCATACATAGATTTGTTAGAAATTGCCAAATTCTAGAATGGTTGTACCAGTTAATGTTTGCATCAGCAGTGTATAAGACTGTTTCCCTACAGCCTTGCCAAAAGAGTGCATTGTCATACATTTTAATAGTTGTTGATCTTATAAGCAGAAAGTATTATCTTAGTGTTTTAATTTTTATTTATCTAATTATTAGTAATTTTGAACATCTTTTCATATGCTGAAGGGCTATTTTATATTATTATTTTTTCTGTAAACTGTCTTTCATGTCTTTTTCCCATTTTCCCATTTACTTTCCATCTTTGTCCCTCAAATTTTAAGAATTCTTTTTACATTCGGGGTGTAGTCCTTGGTCTATGATATATGTTGAAAATATTTTCTCTTAATGTTGAAAATATTTTCTCCTATGACTTTGATTATGGGTTTGTTTGTTTTTTTGCCACGTACAAATATTTATTGTTGTTGTTATCAAATTTATTAGTCATTTCTTTTATTTCCTCTAGATTTTAAGACATAGTTAGAAAAACTTCTCCTACAATGAGATTAAAGAGAAATTCACCCATGTTTTTCTTCTAGTATTTGTATGGTTTTATTTTTGCATGTATGTATAATACTGTTTTTAGTATTTGTCCCTAATTTTCTTGGAATTCATTCTTGTGTGTAGATCTAGTTTTATATTTTTCCAAATGGCTACTCAGTTTCCTTAGCACTGTTTATTTATAAGCCCATCTTTCTATAATGCAGTGTCGTACCTTGAATTGGATCCTGGAACAGAAAAGAGCATTAACATCTGAGGCTCCATGTTCTCTTGAGCAAATTGTGGATAATATCACTTTTCAAAATACTGGTGTGCAACTTAAATGATGTAACCTATACACTACACTGGGCACTTAATAAATGCTAATTTCCTTCCTATTAAAGAGTTACTATCTGTTGGCTAAGTGTATCTAGATGAAACACTGTCTAGAGCAGTGGTCCTCAAATACTAGTGTTCACGAAAATCTCCTGGCATGCTGGCTAAAAGGCAGATTACTTGGCCCTATCCTTTGGATATTCTAACTCAGTGGGTCTTGTGTGGTTCAGGAATCTGCATTCTACCCAAGCCCATGTGTTATTTTGAAGACAAACCCCAAGAAGCATTAGCCTAAGGGGTGTGCCTCTTTCATCCAATCCCATGGTAATGAGTACAAACATGCAAAAATTATAACCCAGCTGGGGTCATAAATCACTATATTCATAAAACTATTTTACATCACTTATAGACCAATATTTGATAAAAATACTGAAGACTTAAAAACTAGAAGTGCAATTAGAGTTGATTTTAGTTAGTTTGAAATAGATAATTTTTGAGACAGATTATGAAGAAAATTAGGAATGAGGATGAAAAGAGAGCCGTTGTTTGTGTGTTTAGTAAATTTTGGGTATGTTAGTATGTTGCCCACACCAAAACATCCTCCCCTAGAATATGTCAAATGGAGCAGAAGAATAGAAAAAGCATCTTTTTATTGGCATTCCAAAGCTAATTAGAGAAAATAAAAGATAAAGGGGATTCCTTCTAGAAAAGATTCTTTTTGCGTTCCAGTTATGCTAAAAATAATATGTGCTTGACTTACACACAAACTTAAATTTTATGCCAGAAAATGTCTCCCCAACTATTGACTTGAATAAATAGACTGATGCTAAAAGCACATGTACTGTTTAGAAGCCATTACAAAAAATTCTGTCTCTGTCTCTTACTCCACTACTGATGCAGGCAGCAGGTGACAGGGAGACCATAGCTATGATTCATTCACAACTATTGTGTCTAAAAGTAATTTTTGTGGCAGCTCAACCACTGAGTGATTTCAAATTTCTAAATAGGTGGTAAAGTACATCAGCGTGATTAAATGCACTCCCACAAGAACAAGTGTTTGTCCTCAATATCATCATGTAGCCTGTACAACTCTAATTTGAGAGTCTAGATGTTCAAAAACACCTGTCACAATATGTTGAACATGATTATGTTTTGTGTGGTGAGATGGTGTATGACAGTCAGGCTCTTGACTAAAAAGTAAAATACAAAGTGGCCTCCTTCCTCCAAAAAGGATTCAACTGCCAAGGTGATTTTTTTTTTCTTTTATCTAGGAATTTTTAAAGATTAGAAACCAACTTTGCCTTTAGAAAATTTGGTCACTTTATTCCAGTTGGGTGATTTCTCAGCTAGGTGACTTTAAGGAGTCAAATACAAATTGAGATAAGACCACCCCTTGTCTCATTCTAATGGAGAAAATAGAACGAATTGGAAATAACCGTCAAGATACTATACAAATAATGCGCACTTATGTGTATACATGTATACATATGATTTACATCAGACCCTGTTTTCTAGTTTGGTGATGATATGTAGTCTTTTGAAAACTATCTCTGTAAAGGAGCATCCCTCACAAAATAAGAGGGGAGAAAGGAGCAAATAGATATATGTATTTTGTGTTTGTATAAAGTGTCCAAGAACTTTAAAATTATTATAAAGATGGTGTGAATTAAAATATAAAACATGAGTATCAATTTTTTATAAATCTATGTTATCTCCGCCTCGTTCTATTACATAGCATTCAAGTCTGTATTATTATATCTCAGACTTCTTCAGTGTGGCCTTCTTTGGCAGGACCCAAGATTCCCCTGCCACGCCTACCCCCCACCCATTTCCCACTTCTCAAAAGGAAAAAGAACTAGGTGAAGAAAAGGAAGTATCACTATATAAGCAAATACATACAGGGAGAGAAAAGCAGACAGAGAGAGAAGGCATTCTGATTTTAGAAATGGTAGAAGGGATGATTCACACTGAAACCACGTAACATAGATGCATAACGTCTAGTCATTACAGAAATCACGGGTCATAGGCCAAAAATACTGTTGATGCACATATGTATCACCATACATTGTAGCATTAACCAAGCTACCACAGTAAATAAACAGATAATAACGGAGCTAAAATAATGATAAATTAGAATGGAAAGGCAAAAAGAACAGCATCTAAAATGACATCTATTTTAAGACAACAGTGGTGCTACAGCAATACCAGAATTCTGGCATTCAAATTATGTGTATGCATGAAATATTCAAACTCTACCACATTTGATAGCACAGTGTGGTCTTCATAGTATAATATTGAATTTAAGTCCTCGGTATGCTTAGTTAATGTGCTGGTTTTGCAAATATCAAATTTAAGTAACTCTAATAGCTCACCCATTAATTTAACCATAAACAGCCTTAAGTCCTATGTGAAAATAAAAGTCTACGGTTTTGTGTATTCCTTACACGTGAGAACTGAGAAAGGATGTACGTTTCGAGAGAGAGAGAGAGAGATATATTAGTAATCCACTTATGGCCTTGGAGCTTACTTTAAGAGTCATTGGTTACATGGCCAAAGGGAAAGTGCATATTTTTTTTAAAGCAGCCACAAATTAGTGTATGCAGATGTCACAAATTGTTTGGCCAGAGAGTTTCACACTGTTAAGAGCTTAATGAGATTCAGTGCTCAGTTGTCACTGGTTGGGCTGACCTCAGGGCCTCTTCGCACAAAAATACATAACAACGTTGAAAAGGGCTTTGAGGTCGTGGAGAGAGGACATTCCTTCCAGTAAGTCTGCAGCCGGATTAGACAGACTTGGAGGTCTTTGTAATTGTGTTAGGACCTGAAGGTTACGGTAGCCGTAAGTGACTTGACTGATATCGCAAGCCAGGTGGAAGACAGGTCAAATTTGCACAGTTCCATAATTTCTGTATGTTGAATCAGTAACTCCCAGAGTCATATTCCTCAGATATCAGCTGACAGAGAATAGAATATTTGCCAGAATATTTACCAGAAAATTCAAGCCATACCTCACCTTGAACTGTTACCAAGCCCTTTCTAGATTCTTGGACAACAATACCATAGAAATGAATATCACTTCCACAAGACTCTTAGGCAAGTAAAGCTCTTTATTAAAAGAACTTGTGGGCTTCCCTGGTGGCGCAGTGGTTGAGAATCTGCCTGCTAATATAGGGGACACGGGTTCGAGCCCTGGTTTGGGAGGATCCCACATGCCACGGAGCAACTGGGCCCGTGAGCCACAACTGCTGAGCCTGCGCGTCTGGAGCCTGTGCCCCGCAACGGGAGGGGCCGCGATAGTGAGAGGCCCGTGCACCGCGATGAAGAGTGGCCCCCGCACCATGATGAAGAGTGGCCCCCGCTTGCCGCAACTAGAGAAAGCCCTCGCACGAAACGAAGACCCAACACAGCTATAAATAAATAAATAAATAAACAAAGTAGCTATTAAAAAAAAAAAATGAGCTTGTGCACAAGGAAGGAGGTGGAAAAAAAATGACAGCTCCTCGAGTAGAAGGGACAGGTTGCTTTTATTAAAAAAAGGGAGGGTTTATCTCATGATCACTGATACTTTCCAGAAATCATCGCACTTCTTTGGTCAGCAGCAGGTGGCTCCATGGTGGTTGTCAGGAATAAGGAGTGCTTCTGTGAGGAGAAAGAGATGCGTGATAATTTTATGCAAGAAAGCACAGGAACAGATAAGGTGAAAATTTATAGTTGAGCTTCTTGTCTTGTGGCAACTAGGTATACTCATCAGTATAACTGAGATAAAGTTAATCTTTTATCCCTGCAAGCTTAGTTTTTTTTCTCTGGGAGTCAGACCCCCAGGGTCTTTGTTCTTTAGCTTGCAAGGCCTGTATTGCCCAAGGCTGGTCCCCAGTCCTTTTCCAAAATGGCTGTACTCTTGTCTGCCTGTGTCAGAACCAAAGTGTCCCCCTGAGACTACCATAATATCCTCAGATTTTCTCAGCCTCCCGCCAAAATTATGTTCCATTTTCCCTTTTCACAATCAAATTACAATGAAAAACATAATTTTGCTTCAAATGACCGAAAAAAAGACCTCAGGTATGGTCAAAGGAGGTGGTATAACATGAATTGAGGTGTCTGGCATGTTGATATAAAAATGCCTGCTCTGCACAGACTGGAGAATTTAGGACTTACAGACACTGACATTCTGGTAATCTGGAAAATGGATTTGCTTCCACAGCATCTGTTTCCAGTGGATTCCTGACTCTCACCAAATTTTAGAGCCAGCTTCTTTGAGACCAAGATAAAACCTTAAGTTATCCTTTCAAATTGAATGTGTGTGTGTGTGTGTGTGTGTGTGTGTGTGAACTTTTCACTTGCATATTGGACTGGTTAAGTCTTTAAATTTAGCTTGCGTTTTTTCATTATTTCTCAGAAATTCAGCTAAAGACACATTTAACCTCATACCAGCCTTATTCTGGACAACTATCCACAGCTATTATTTTAAAGTTATCTACAACACTTTCCAGCCTCTAGCTTTTACTCTATAATGGAAAATGAAATTCTTTGCTTCACTGAGGTACACTCTGAATATCTTGAGATTCTGATTTAGGCAAGAGAATGTCCTTAACTCTTCCCCTGGGTTTTAGCGGTCTGGTTCATCTAGCACCAAGCACTCAGCCCCTCTCTTCAAAGTGAGGTCCGCCACTCCTGTGCTCTTTCAACATCAAAATAAGAAAGAGCTGCCAGCAGACCCGAATGGAGTAAATTTTTATATGAAAACAAAGAAAAGGTACATACAACTGTGGAACTGCCTGAAAATCCAAGGCTGAGGGTTTGGAAAGATAGCAAATTGAAAGTAAACTGCCTCAATTCTTCCCTCCCATGTTTATGGAAGACATCTTTACTTCATCAGAACACTCTTTCCAGTATCAGCTCTATGGAGACAAGGATTGGTAGATTGGTTGATTTTGCTCTTTTATGTGTTTTGGATTCCCAGGACCTAGAACAGTACTTCACATATTCACATAGTAGGCATTCTATAAATAATTGTTGAATAAATGGAATAAATGACTCAAATGCGGCTTCAGAATCCTGTGCAACACAGTACTCTAGGCGATCAAAATAAAATCTGTTTGCCATCCTTGGATTCCGGGTTCTTAGATGCTGACTTCATTGTGAGGATGCCAAGACACAGAATACAGAATTAACAAATTGTTAGCTCACAAAGCAGACCAAGTATCTCTTCTGGCTCTGATCCACCCCACATTATAGCTCTAGGGCTGACCTGCTCTAAGAGAAATACTAGGGTTGGTGACTGTAACATAAGGTGGCATGGTGCCAATCTTAATACTGCAGGCATGGGCACGACGTTAGATTTCTAGGACTGCTGTAACAATTTACCGACTACATATGGCTTAAAACAATAGAAATTTATACTGTCTCCTTTCTGGAAGCTAGAAATCTAAAAATATCTGCAGTACCACACTCCCTCTGACAGCTCTAGGAGTGAGGCTTCCTTGCCTCTTCCAGCTTCTGGAGGCCCCGGGTGTTCCTTGGCTTGTGGCAGCATCACTCCAACCTCTGCTTCCAGCATCGCATGGCCTTCTTCCCTGGATGTGTCTTTGTATCCAAGTCTCCCTCTCTTTTCTCTAATACAGACACCAGTCATTGGATTTAGGGCTCTAATCCAATAGGATGCTTCTTAACGTGATTACATCTACAAAGACTCTATTTCCAAATAAGATCCCAATTCACAGACACCAGGGGTTAGAATTAGAACACAGCTTTTAGGGGAACACAATTCAACCCACTCTAATCACCGTCCTCATGGAGCTTACCATTGACAGTGAAGATACAGACAAGTAAATAGGAAATTCATAGGGGCAGTAAAGGATGCTGTGAGAACAACTAAAAAGAGCACCTAGCCAGAGTGCCTAAGGGACTCAGGATTGCACTCAGAAGGCTGACAACAGTGACCTAACTAAATAGAAATTTATTTGCATTACTTAACAAGAAATTGGAGGTAAGCAGTTCATATCTGGTGCAGCTGTACCAGGAAGTCATTGAGAACCCAGGCTCCTTCTGATTTCCTTCTCCTCCAGTGTGGCTCTTATTCTTATGGCCACAAAACGTCTGTTTCAATGCTGGACATCAGGTCTGCATTACAGGTAAAAAGGGAAGGAGCAGGGAAAGAGGCATCTGTGGACTGAGTCTGACCCTTTACATACTGGAGGCCCCACTTGGCCGACTTCTACTTGCAACTCATTGGCCAGGACTGAGTCACAGAGCCATTCATAGTTTCAGAGAGACTAAGGAGGTGAGTAGCACTAACTGGACCCACAGCAGTCTGTGTAAAATTGGGGTTCTGTTAATGATGTAGAGGGAGGAGGGGAACTAGCAGATTCTGCCATAGAAACTGTCCCAATGATAGTGGTGCCAAAACTGAGACTCAAAGAATGAGTAGGTGCAGAGGGCAGAGAGGGGTTTTCCAAACGGAAGGCAGAGAGTTTATACAGTTCTGGAGGAAGGAAAGAGCCAGCAAGAAAAGATGAAAGACTTTAAATATGTCTAAATTGCAGCGTATGGGGTGGGAAGTCACACTACAAGATAAATCTAGGGAGGAAAGTAGTGGTCGAATCATAAAAGGTCCAGTAAGCCATATGTATCATTTAGGGCTTTTGGATGCAATTAGAAACCAACTGCGGCTGTTTCAAGCAGAAAATGAAAGTACTAAAATGTTCTTAGGGAGCTCACAGAATTTTCCAGGTCTAAAGAACCACATAGGGCTGCACTGTCAGGAAGAAGGTCCAAATTAGGATGCAGAACTGATAAGTGAGGCTACCACTGCTGAGCACTGACCCCAGCAGACATGAGATGCCACCCCCAAAGCCCTTCTTCTGGGGGCCTGGGAAGGCTCCCCTCCTGAACTTCCTTGCTAAGTACAACTTGTGTCAACCCCCAACTCAAAGTCTGTGCAAGAGATCTTGATGGCTGGGGCCCCTGTCATGGGCCTAAATTCCAACTTTCAAGGAAGTCTGAATATTTGGCATTTTTTTTTGCCTCCTGACATGAGAAGTGGCTCTTCCTCTCACCAAGAAATTCCCCCAAACATTGGAAGAAGCTTCAGATGCTGGCAACCAGGATGGCCAAGGGACTCAGTGAGATAACAGAAAGGATGTACAAGGAGTACCTGAGAGAAAGGAAGAAGACCGTGGTCAGGAAGTGGGGTAGGGGGGAGATTGAATTTAAGAAGATGAACCACCCTGGGGTCTGGTTAGGATCTCGTTCTCAGAGAACGCCTTTGCCTAAGGAGACGGTGTGGACACTGAGACCAGAAACTAGGTCTTCTGGATTATGCCAGGCTGCCTTGTGGGATGAGACAACTGTGATATTTAGCCTTTCTGTGCCTGTTTTAAAAACAATAACAATAAGAAAAACTGTGCTTTTGGACAAGAAGAAGAGAAGAGGGAGCAAGGCCTCACCTGTCGTCGCCCTTTGGCTGGTGCTCTGGGCCACAGGCAGCAGCTGTCTACTCCCCATGGCAGCGGAGATGGTCAGTAGCCCACTTCTACCCCTGCCCCCGGAGGAAGCCCTAAATACAGCATTCATTCCCGGAGAACAAGACCCCAACCAGACCCCAGGGCAGTTCCTCCTCTTAAATTCAAATGCTCCCCACCCCCTTCCTGACCACAGTCATCTTCTTTCTCTCAGGTACTCCCTGTACATCCTTTCTGTTACCTCCCAGAGTCCCTTGGCCATTCTGGTTGCCCAGGATCTGACGGTTCTTCCTGGCCAGTGGTGAGTCTGTCAGAGTGAACCCTCATCCCAACCTGTGGGGAAATGAAGCACCAGGGTGAGTAAGTAGCTGAGGACAGGACCTGGGATCACGCCTCCCCAGCTCTACCTCTCATAATAGCATCTTCATCTTAAATGAATTCATAAGGATTTATTACCATGGTACTTTCCTCCCTCTGCCCCTGAGGAACTGAAGTCTCTAAATCCCGCTAAGATTAAGCACCAGCTCTAGTTGCAGGAAGACATAAATAATGAAAATCTCTGGACAGTCTCCTTTCCATCTCACACCAAATCACGAGAAAGGAACCTGGATGTTGACTTTAGCAGCTTTTAGGCCCAGCTGCTTTTCCTGTTAAATAATGAGCAAATGCTGCAAAGCAGGTCAAAGGGGCTGAGTGCCCCGGGGTTGGCGGGTGGAGAAGGAGCTGCAGTAGTGGTCAGGCTGTGCCCTATTGACCACACAGATTATTTTGGGAAATCCACTTGGTCCATGAGTGACAAGCAGGGGTCCTGGAAGTTCCCACACCCTCCAGTGAGGGGATGTGGATTGGCAAATGTTTGGGGGTGAAATAAGAGGTTGCTGCAAAAAAGATTGTGAAACGGGGGGAAGTTTCTAGGGCTACACCTCCAAGGGTAGGGGGCAGCTCACTTTCTTGAATGGCCAAACTGAACCAACTGCAGCTTAAGGGTCAGCAGTGCAGGAAGAGAGTAGAACAGTAGATGGGTGAGGATCCAGGGGATGGTCAGTGGATCTAAGACTCCAGCTACCCTGCCATAGGGTCACAATTAGTTTCCCTTCATATACCAGAACTCCATCGCTTTATCTTGGGCAGGAAAAGGGAGTCATCCAGAAGAGGCCATTTAAACCCTTCTTTACTTGTTATGGAACATTTAGAAGAAAGTAAAATACTATTTATTGGCAAGTCTTCTCCCTGCTGGTGAGGACCTCATAAGGAAAATCACTTCAGCCATAGAAAATAAAGAAGCTGCGTTGTTGGGTGCACATTTGGTGTTTAGAGTGGGTAAATTTAAGGTGCAACTACATTTTGCATTAAAATTTATTTTTGTTGATTTTTTTCATGCCAGTGGTTTTTTGTTTTTATTTTCGGATAGCACCAAACTTATTTTTCCCCATGTTCATGCTTGTTTGCCTGACTTGATTATTTCTTAACAATGTTAACTTGAAAGAGTGTCATGGTTATCTGATGCCAAGTTGACCACTTACCATCACTCCCAGCAGCACTTCTAAAGTGATGCTAGGAATTATTCAGAAAGATGTTTTAGCTAGAGCTACACTCAGGAATTTTTAAAGCCAGGACAGAACAGTATCACTCTGCCTCTTCATTTCTTGTTCTTTTTTAATTTCATCCAAACACTTGAAACATTTTAAATGGAAGCTCCAAGGAAAATTATAAACACATTTCAAAAACATCGGTTCCTTGGTTAGCCTTTTCTCTGTGCTTAGCCTGAAAGACTACCCACGTGGGTATCCCTCAGGACAGTCCTGATATTCATGGCAAATTAGTCCAACTTCCAATAGACAGGAAGATAATTGTGCAATATGATACTTTTCTTTCCTCTCTCATTCTCTCAAAAACACACACACACATACACACTCTATTAACACATCTTCCTGTATATACACTTCACAGTTGTCTCAAAATAAGTGGACATCTCTTGCCTTAGTGTAAAAAAAAAACAATCTCAATGCCAGTCATGATGTGGACAGCTAAAAAAAAAAAAAATCTATTATTAGAGCCCTTTTAATTAAGTCCAAAGATCCCAGCTAGACATCAATCTCTATTTCCCTCACAGTTGTTGATCTAGTAAATGGTAGATCAATGTGTCAAAAAACAGAAGTTTCACAGTATCAGGAAACTCAAAAGACTACTTTTTATGTTTCATAAGGCAAACATGTACAAATTCTGCTGAAAATTTGCAGGATCTCTTTAATCTAGGCAGGATAATTATTTTATCAGTTTAATGAGATTTTTGTAGTTTACATCAGGGAATACATATATAGAGAGATATATGGGTAGAGAAGGCTAGAGATACATGCACACATACACACAATATGAGGATCTCTAGACTGGCTCTGTATTTGGCCCATTCATTTATTCTTTTTACTTTCAAATGGATCCATCAACCTAGGTAAATAGTGCCTTTGTGAAGCCTTCTTACAAAATAGTTACCTCTCAGCATAATTCAACAATCACCTTGACAATTTGCTTTCACAAACATTATTATCAGCAATTACTTTTACAATAATCACCATTATATTTTGACCCATAGTTCTTCAACATCCAACGATGGTGTCCAGCGTTCCTAGGTTGATGGTACAGGCTGTGTATGCTCTCAATACCACCCCTGGACTATTTTAAGATATGCTAACACAAAAATCTGCATGTCTTTTCTTCCTAGTCTTTGCAGGTGAAAATATTCATTTTCTCTCCCAGTTTGATTCAGTTATCCAGGTTGCAAGTGCCAGATTTGAACATATAATCAAGGGTTCTAAAATGAGGATAAAGAGCATCAGAGAGGATGAGAAAGTGGGAGGGTAGGAAGGCTTGTTGATTTTCCTCATCAAGCAAACTGTGTAAGAAGGGACCTTCAGGCACAGAGGCTGGAGAGGATAACTAGGCTCGAAGGCATGGGATCCAGAGCTTGTGCTACTCAGAGACACAAACCAAATGTTCAAACACCCGTTTTCATGCCCCTTATTCACACTGCTAATTTAAGCATTCCTTTTTAAGCAGTGATATAAGTATATTTTCCAGATAATGGATGACTTTAGACCAATATCTCACTTTTCTTTTTAAGAGACTTAAATCATTTGTAGTTTCTAAAAGTTCACCATTTTTATAACTTATTTTAATTTGCTTTATCAAAATAAAGTATTAATCCCCTTCACATGCCCTTATCTCTAAATAAGTGAGAATATTAGCTATCCTGAAAAGGTCCAATAGGAGCCAATTGTACCTCCAATAAAGGAAATATTGGTTTAATTCTTTGCTGTGAAAAACTAATAAAAAATAAGTGCATTTTATGCCTCATTTTACCCCACATCAAATTTATGTATCTTAAATATTACACATCAGTTGAAGCACATTTGATAAGAAATGCACATTGGCCAAATGACAAGATTTAGATGCAAAGTGAAAATTGTCCCATTAGTTGTTTCCAGTCTTCTTGTCACACTCAGTTCTTGGTTTTCTGTCAGTTTTCTGGAAAGTCATTGGTCCTTACTATTCGTCAAGGTGAAACTTCCAACCATTTCACTCTTTGCAGTTTCATCTGGTTAATTATTTGAGTGTGGTTGCAGATTGTGCTTAATATACCTACACATAGTCATTAAGAAACGATTTACATTAAAATGGATTAACATAAAGTAGAAAGAATACTCTTTCTTGTTTCTAACATCGTAATTTATTTACTGGCATTTATCCAATAAGCAGCTACTCACTGAGTACTTACTTTATGTCATGAGCATGACTGGTGACAATGATGTAATATTAAGAAGGCTCTTTTCCCTCCAGAAACCATAAAATGAGTACTGACATTGGAGTTAGAGCCCGACTTGGCCACTGAACAGCTTTATGATTACAAGCTTCAGTTTCTTCCTTATCAAATAGGGGAAGTAATGACTACTTCACAGCATCCTCGACAGAACCAATTGAACACATGAGGTGGTACATAAGGCATGACTGGTGATAGTAGTAAAGGTGGTGAGAAATGAAGTAAGGTGCTAATTGGATGTAACTGAGGGAACAGAACAATAGTAGAAATTGAAGAAGTAAAAAGTGAGCACCGGATAGGATCCACACAGAGCAGGATATCTGTCTAACAGAACCCAAGCCAGGTCTCCAAGTCATCTGGGAGGAGACTGCATTTAGAAGCCTGCAGGTCAACATCTGCCTAGTGAAGTCTCTTCCCAGGTGACTTAGAGACCTCATTTCCATAGTAGATTGAGAACTCAGACATCAGTGTTGATAGAACTCCTATCATTGGTGGCACCAGACAATCAACTTAACAACACTAGTTCAACAGATCTCTTTGAAAGTAAGTGCGCATAATGAGAACATCTGGGGAGAAAGTTGCTGTGAAGTTAGCCTTTGAAATTTATTCAATCATTGAAGAAAGATTTACTCAGTAACTACCATGTGCCAAACACCCTTACATATTTTGGAGGGGGAGGGAAATCACAATAAACTATAAGAGGGAAAATACAGCTGAGGCCTAAAGGAAGAAAAACAGCTTACTAGGCGAAGAGGCAGGCAGGAGCGCTCCAGGCAGCAGGGGCAGCATGGGCAGCTCCTCCAAGGTAAGGGGCAGCCGAGCTCTATGGAAGAACTTTATGGGGGGTGGATGCTGGGTTTATCGGGAGAAGAGGCTGGAGAATTAAGAAGCCACAAGAACAAGCAGACAATTGTAAGTCATGTTACAGAGTTTGCATTTGATCCTGAGAGCTTTAGAAAGACATTAACGGCTTGAAGTGGGGAAAAAACATGATCAGATGTGCAAGAAAGTAAGTTGACTCTGGCCGCAGGGTGGAGCGTGGTTTGCAGGGAATTGAGGCAGGAGTTAGAACAATTAGGAAACTCAATGGGGAGTCTAGGCAGGGAAACTTGGTGGCCTGGACTGAGGTAGTTCAGTGGAAATGGGAAGAAGGGAAATGAATATAGAAACAAGGTACAGAGGAGTCCGGGTTGAATCCTAGTAAGCTGTTGTAAATCATGATGGATACAGAACAGGGAGAGTATGTTTGGAGTGGATGTGGCTAGAAGAGAGAGGAGGAATCGTGTTCCGGGCAGGTTGACTTTTTAGCGCCTACAAATACATCTAAGTTGATATGACTCGTGGACCATTGTATCAATGGATCTGGTACTCCAGTGATAGGCCGAACCGGAGACAGAGATCTGGAAATTATTGACATTTACAGTACTAGGAATTGGAGTTAGGCGGTTGGATAAGATCACCCAGAGAAGGTAAGAGGATAGCCTGGGAATGAACCCTGAGCAACAATTACATATAAGAAATGAGCAGAGGACAAGAACTTCATGAAGACAGAGAAGTGGTTAAAGAGGCAGGAAGAAAACCAGATGTTTTGGTGCCACAGGAACCAAGAGAAGAGCATATAGTAGGAAGGATAGGGGGTCTATACTGTCAAGGTTCACAGAGAAGTAACCAGTGACATTTTGAAAGCAGTTTCAGTGAAATGGAACAGGCATAAGCCAGATTAGAAGAGAGCAGATGAGAGGGTGGCCAGCAGACAGAGATAGTGGGAATAACTCTTTCAAGAATTGTAGCCATGAAGGGGAAGAAGCAATTAGGACAGCAGTTAGACGGGGGCCAGATTTAGACCACAAATAGCCTTCCAAAGAACAGGACGGTCACTGAAGCTGAATTCGTTGGAGCTAATGGATACCTTTCATAGTCATTTCAGGAGGGAGGCCTATAGCTAAAATGGCATGAGGAGAGAGAGCTCTCAACCAGAAAAAAGAATATGCATGAAAGAAGCAGTGAAGGGATGTTGGGATCCTTCTCATCATTTTTAATAAGCAGAAAAAGGCAAATAGATTTACGTTTCGATTCGTGCTCTCTCTCTCTCTCTTTGCTCCCTGCCTCCCTTTCCACTCCTCTCCTGTATGTACTGTATATTCCATTTAAGAAGACTCTCTAGTCTAGAACAAAAGGAACTCCTCATCAGAAGAAATAATCACTCATAGTCACTAACCATAGCACTTTCTTGTTTTCATAGAGTCAATATCCAATTCTCATTTGTCACATTCTGCTCAACTGCTTCTCTCTTTGCTTAATAAATCAAACTTATTGTGAAGCTACAAGAGCCAAATGACAGGTAGTTCTAATGGAGATCAGAGCCTTCTTTTACATCCGTTCAAAGCGGTTTTGAGAATATTTTCTGGTATTTTAAGTAAATATGCTGATATCTAATTTGTAACCTGAGAAAGCCAATTTAAGAATTCTTTATTGCTCATTCAGTCTAAAAGGCAGGTTGAGCTGAATCGTCTGTGGAGCTGGGTTATTGCCTCCTTGGGGTCCAGTAAGAAACAGATGTATCATAAGTGACAATGTTTGTATTATTTACAAAGCATCAATATTTCAACCCCCTCAGAGCCATAACATTTCAGGAACAGTCCTTAATATTCTCTCTCCCTTGCGCTAAAGCATCCTTTCTTATGAGGAAATATGTGAAAGGTATTTGATTTCAAGATGAACTCAAATAATTTTCTCATCTGGAGAATACATGAAAAGGTAAATAAGTGGAAAAATACTTTTGAAAGGATTTTTGAAAGGATTTAAATTAGTGGCATTCAATGACTAATCATAAACTCCTATTGGTTAAAAAATGCCTACTCATGTCCAAAGGGGAAGTAATAAAATATCATACCAATAAAAAGCAATAATCACAATCACTGTGGATCTACAAAACCTTATTAAATATCCCTTGACAACAATTTTGAAAAAAACTCTAAGTAATTATCGAGCCTCATTTTAAATTAAAACCTGGCCCTAGTGCCCACGTCACTCTTACGCACACATGGTAACAAAGGAAACTTGTGATGGCTTTGTGTATATTGCTGTAGAGTTAGCTGGCTGGCCACCCTTATGATATAATCTCCTTCTACTGCAATTTAATTAAAACAGAAAGATCTGACCTTTGCTGGAGATTTTCTTATCCATAGTACTAAAAATATCCCCTGGAAGCAATCTGTCAATATGATCTTTCAAACACGATCATGCTAGTACTAGAGAAGAAGAGAAAGGAAATGAGAAAAACCAGGACCCATAAAGGTTAGCACAGGTTAGCACATGGTTAGTTGTACTGAACCAGAGTCACAAGGTTGTCTATAAGGAGGATAAGAAATACATTTAAGCCACCTAATTACATGAAGCAATGAATGAAAGTCCTCCGTCTAGTGCCCACGTATAATAAGGGACTTATATAATAGAATAAGGCAATGAGAATTTTCTCTCATTCCCCCACCCCTCTTCTAGGAATTATCCTTGCATCTGTTTCGGTTTGGATGATCCTTAGAGGATTCAGAGCCTTGATTTATAGATATTCATAATATTTTCCTGTCCTGTAACCCCCAGAATTCTGTGCATTCTGTAGCAAAAGATTTTGCAATGAAGAAAGAGCCCTTCTCTATTGATGGTGACAGGAGTTCACTACCCACTCTGTTCTAATGATTGAGATGTTCCTGCCTGGTCATAGGACAAATGTCATTTATCTCTATACCTATGATGAGAGAGGAAATTTTCTCTTTTTCACCATGTGAATGCGGGCTTCTAATTTTTAAGTATAATCTGATGGGTGAGGAATGAAAGTGTTGGAGAGAAAAGTATAGCTCAAGGAGAAACAGAGCCCATGCTGGGAAAGAAGTTCTGCTAATCGTGCTTATCATTCAATGGAGAATGGTAAAAATGTCCAGATTTGAGGTCAGGCAGACCCAGAGTCAACTTCTTCAGCACTTCCTAGTCACCACGCTTTAGGAAATATACCCGTCACTTCTGATCCCCTGGGTCAGCCCATTAAATGGCTATTAAAACAGTATTATCAACTTTGCAAACTTCTCAAGATAATAGAGATAACTTTACTATATCATCCAGTATATATTTGATGTTTAATAATAAGTAGAAACTTATAAACAGTCAAGAAAATTAAAACATCCCTAAAGAAACCGTGGGTCAAGATGGGAAGCCACAGATTCCCCAATGAAATCCAAACTTAAGTTAGATTCTAATGACCAAACTCCTGTTGTCAACCAATGAATCAGACAGCACACGTTGGTCAAACCTAACTAGTACTTCAACTATCTGTGCTTTAACTAGTGCCGCTTACCAACTGTACATTTGGAAAACTGAGATGAATCTAAGGCATGGACAAAGGCTAAGAGAAACTATGTTTTATTCATATTTGTATTCAGAGCTAATCCTTAAAATCTTTAAGAATCAGTATGGAACGAGCATCGACCATAAGAATGGGTGCTGACTACAGACAAGTGCAATAGCTGTGACAGTGCTTGCAGGATGATTATCAGTCCTACACTTCTCTGTAATGTCTAGCATTGAACTTTATATATAGTAAATGCTCAATTAATATTTATTGAATTGAATTCATACTGCGTTAACCTGCTCATTTTGCAAAAGTGAGGTTAATTAGGAAAAAAAGTTGAATTAACAATGATCAATTTGAGGATTTATAAAATAATTATTCTGACTTTTTTCCCCCATGAAGATTTTTCAGTTTTTTGTGGATCAGTTTGAGTGTATGTTGTCTGACTTAAATTTGATCTTCACTATTTTTCTTTTGATTAAATAACATTTTAGTTATTTTAAAAAATAAATTTATTTTTATTGATTGCAAAATCCATTTGTACCTGACTTGTTCCAGAAGGATATGAAACAGCTCTATCTTGATTTATAATTTACAAGCAGCTGTCAGGATTCTTGTGTCAACTCTTGAAAAATGAGAAAACGAGTCCAGAGCGGTCAAGTGACTTGCCAAAAATCAGACAGCCAGTGAAGTGCAGAGTCAAGATTCACACCCAAATCACATGGTTTCAAATCCAGTGCTATGTTCTCTCTACACCATGCACCCTCTTGGCTGCGGATATGAAGTCAAGGCCAGGCTTTATTTGGGGCAGACTCCAGCCTTACTGACAATTAATTCTCTTAGTGCTGTGTTCATCTTCTTGTGCTCAAGCTTTAGCAGCTAGGACAGAATCTGCATACATACATGTTTAATAGTCTCTACATGTGTTTGAGGACTCTTATCCATCTTTTTACATTACCAGGATTCTCTGGTTCTCATGAGAGGCTGGAATTTCTCTGAGCCTATTCCTCCCTTATGCCTATGGTTACCATTATCAATGGCTGTACTCACCATCACAACTGTTAAATTTCCCCCAACACACACCAGTTGTCACTCTTAAGCACACTTTCATCCCAGCTAATGGTTTTGTATGAATAGATTGGAGTTGTCTGAAAAGTGAAGCCATAACAATTTCAGTTGTGATGAAACATATATACTTTGCCCCTTTACATCTGCTTTTAAATCAAGTATAAACTTTAATAATTATTCTCAGCAGAGGCATCTGGAAGATGTGTTGATACTTCTTGGCAGTAGACACCAGATGCGTTATTCAATCTGAAACAGATGGTAAATTGATATTAAATAATGATAAGCCTGGACTTCTCCACCATTCATGATTCTCATTTTCTATTGATAGGTTTACCATTTTGGTTTAGCTCAGTTTTCTAAATTTCTTTTTCTAACCCATACGATTTAAGGAGAAAAAGAGGAGAAATTTTCTCCTTGATCAGAGAATATCTGTGGCCCTCAAGACACTCTGGGATTGAAAAATGAACTCTCATGAGCCCATGATATTAGGGTAGAGCTAGGAGACTCATCACTGTTTTTATGGCCACAGATCTAGGATTTTTCTACTCCTGCTCTGCCAATTAATGCAGGCCATTTCCCACAATCCTCCTCCCCCTATTCTGTACTGTCAATAAAATTCCCAAGGGGAATTCTGTGCAAAGGAAAACAGCCAAATGAGAGTAAAGTACACTTTTGTTAGTAGCTGCTTAAATATCCAATATTCAAATGTAGCTCTCTTCAGAAGGCAGGAGTTGGAGTAAGCATGTTAGAGTTAAGTCCTGAATGGGACTTCTTAAATTGAAATCTTGGGCTAGATGCGTGAAATAAGGAAATAGAGGGAAGAAAAGAGTGAGTTTTCTGGTCTGTGGATCAGTTTCTGCTTTGTCTCAAGAGAAACAGTTGCAGGGTCACCAAGGCTAGGCTGTGAATCCACTTAGACTCCTGGATGGAAGAGTGAGAGCTGGATTGGTGACATGCAGGGACAACACAAACACTCTAAGTCAATGTTGTCCAAGTTGACCAATCAGATCATCAATCCCTCTTCCCTTGGAGAAGGGGAAGAATCTAGGAAGGGATAGAATTAGTGGAGGAAGAAAGAGAGTAGGTGTACACATGGAGCAATATCCAGGGTTCTAGAAAGTTACTATTACATCCATAGTTCTTAACTCTCTAATGCCTGAAGTTCTACTAACAATCTGTTCAGAATTTTATTTTAAATATTTTATAGCTAACAAAATACAGTTTAAAAATGCTCAGAGAGCTGATTTGGTGGCTTAACAAATAGAGTAAGGAGGCACTGACTACAAAAAGAGGAGAGGGAGTATAAGGAGAGTGGGGGAAGAGACACCCAAATCTGAACAGTTCAAAACTAGGACCATTGAAGAAAAACATGATTTGCCTTGGGCTGGCCTTAGAAGTCAGTTAAGGTATAGCAGAATTGTTTTTGTTTTTTTGTTGTTTTTTTGTTTTTTTGCACCACATGGCTTGCGGGACAGTTCTCCGACCAGGGACTGAACCCAGGCCCCTACAGTGAAAGGGCTGAGTCCTAACCACTGGACCACCAGGGAATTCCCTCTAGCAGAATCTTCTTAGTAAGAGTCTTACTAACTGTTTAACTTCTTCACTGATTACCCAAAGTGGAGTGAGATATCAGTGAACTTGTTTCATGAAGGCAGGGAGAACGCCCAGAGAGAGTGCATCTTCTCCCAGTTCCACCTCAGTCAAAGGTTTTCCTTTCTGTATGGAAAATAGAGCACTCATCCTCATTTATAAACTCTCCATCACGCCAATCATTGGGGTTATACAAAGAGTACACTGCAACTAAAAGTTAAGATTTTCTTTTGAGCTCTTGGATTTTGTTGCATTTTTTCCCTCTAATTTACCTAGAGACAACACAGAAGTTAGATGGGTGGTTCCTGAGGCCATAGTGGAATACCTCTGGACTTCTAGAGAAGTCAAAAATAAATAATACTACCTTTATGAAGTTCAACAATAAGAGGAATATATACTACATCAAAGCAGAGATATAAAAAGCCACCATAAAGGTAGATAATATCTCCAAAGATAGGAGAGCAGTAAATAAAGATAGTACCACTTCTAAAGCTAGAGTTGATCAACGTACAGAACTAGAAGCACGGTCCCAGGAAAGGGGGAGCACCCCTTTCCAATGCAGGAGTAACCCATGCCTCTGAGAATAAGGGAGCCAGGTCTCTGAATTCCCAATTCCAGCAACAGCAGTCATCTGCCATCACAGACTCCTGAGCACACGCTCTGGTTGGAGACACACTCTCTTACTAAGTAGGATTTTGTCCTCAAATCCACATGTGATTGTCTACCTTCGTGGGCACCACCCAACCACCCAGGGGCCTAGGCAATGAAATTGTGTTCCTCAAGACCCTAGGTTTCATACAACTATCCCATGGGCTGCCTCAGGGAGTGCCAGGGAAGTTGAGCAGGCAGAGCTTCTCCCTCTACCCCATCACCATTTCCACCAGAGTAGCTCACTTTCATCTGTATATTACACTGAAGTTCTACATAAGATCTCTTGGGGACAGATTCTGCACCTAAAAAATGTACAAAAACTCACCGGTATTGGTAAAGTCAACCATTAGAGTCTGCTCTTTGGATTCTTCCCTGTGGGCTCTACCTTGATCCCCAGGTGGCCTCCAATTGAAGTCCCTTGGTATCTTATCTATGACATGGACCTCTATGAGATTCTCTAGAGAAAGAGAAACACAAAGTCATGTATCTCAGAAATAAGCCAATCAAAAAGTGGGCATGCTGTACACAAGGTAGAGATTTTTAAATTCTTGATTCTTTCCGTCAAAGGCCAACTTGTGGATCTCAACCAGGAGTTGAGGTATTGACAAGTGGGGCATTGAAAAGTATGTGAGGCTGCTTTTGGCTGTTATAGTGATTGGGGAATATCATTGTAATCTTAGTGAGAGCCAGAATGCAAAACATCTGTAATATGTGAGACAGTTCTGTATAATGAGATTGGATCTCTCCACTAGAAGGCTAATACCATACTTGTTTAAAAATACTGCATAAAAATGGTCTATTCTCTTAACATAGTAAAATCATGGGGAATGTTCCTGGAATTCTCCCTAGAGGTTAGAGAATGCAGATATTTGTTTATATAGATTGATACATCATATTGTCATAGCATAATAACATTAAACATACAATTAAATCACTATTTCCTAATTCCATACTTTCTGAGCATCATTTAGAAGCCCATATGGATCTGTTGATGACTATTCTATTCACTATATCAGTTGTAGTCTCATTGTAAATTAATATATTAGCCATCCGGTTCTTAGACATTGGTATCTCATGAGTTGGTCTGTGAGACAGATCTATTCTCAGACACTGAATCAGGCTTCAGAGCCTGTAGAACAAAGGACTCCTAGATCAAGGATAACTCACAAAGTATAAGCCACTGTACAAGGCTCTGGATAACCTGCTGGCCTTTGCTTGTAACATCACTGCCTTAACTTGAACCTTATTTCAAACTGTAACATGCGCATTCCTCTTGTAGAAAGTACTTAGACAAGAGCAGATTAAAAATTTAATTCCAGAGTATGACTTTTGAAAGCATGTGACTGAAACTTAATTTATATTCTGTCATTGCTGTGAATCAGGACGGCATCAGGAAATGGCACGCAACATGTAAGGTTAAACAGAGGATTAAGGTGTATGACATTATACATTAGGAACAAAAAATGCAAACACTTTTATGTAAGATTTTTCTCTAGCATTCTACTCATTGTTAATAACGTCCTCCATTTTTGCTTTTATGTAACTTATAAGAATCTTATAGAATATGACTAACTCATAAAATTTTAATAGAATTGGACACATGGCTAAAAATATCGCCTGTTACTATAATTATTAAGCAACTTTATGCTTCAGAGCAGAACCAAGTGGGGTTAGGAAAGACAATCCCTTTGAAAAAAGCTATTTGTTTGCTAATACAATGTGTAATGGGAAGGGTTGCCCTTAATTCAATAGTCTAACCCAGGGCTGAAGTGATTATAAAAGAGTTAGAGGATTTTAGTCCTTTTTCCTGCAAATTCAGTATTCTGTGACAAACAGAACTTAGATATGTTTTCCTGAATGGTAAGAAGTCATTACCAGTACTTAATGATATCCAGAATAAAAAAGCAACAGTCAAAAAAACTGAGAGTTTGCAAAATGAACATTGATGAACCATTTTCTTATTTTTGTTACATCCTACAGTATATTTCCAAAGTGAAAAAATGCAAGACCCCAACATAATAACAGCCTTATGATAACTGCCATTGTTTGAATAGTGAAAAAATGCAAGACCCCAACATAATAACAAACGGCCTTATGATAACTGCCATTGTTTGAATACTGGTTGTGAACAAGGCACTTTGCCAAATGCTTTACATATTGCAGAGTGCTTAGTGAGATGTAATGTTTCTTTTAATCCAGAAAAGCCACCAGATAGTTGTTTCTAGATGGAGGTAGCAGGTTCCTTAGAGTAGATCTTTGTTGGAGAAAGCTCCATTTCTTAGATTTTTGAAGTTATGCAGATGTACAGGAAGTAAGTGGTAACTATTATCTTGGAGGAAGGACGTAGTAGAACCTTCTGTGAGCTGACAAAGGCTTCTCCTCCCAAAGTCCCTGACACTAGGAAAAGTTTATTAAATTTACTTAGAGAACAGTGTTCTTTTGGGGAGAAATAAGACAGGACCCCAAACTCTTTCCTTTTGAGGTTTAACTCTATTCAAACTTCTACAATGTATGGACATGGCACGAACTGAGATTTTCAGGCAGAAAAAGACAACAAGGACCCCAAAGAGCAACTTGGCATAAAGGAAGGGGACATAATATGGCGAACAGGATCAATATCAGACCTGCCACCTTTGTACAGAGCTGACCTCAGGAGAACTTAACTGTGCCCAATAATTGGATTCTCAAAACTCCTGGAAAACACCGTTACTTTATATGACACATGCACAGCTAACCAAAGCTCTCTTGACAGACTGAGTAAGGGAATGAGAGATTTTGAGAGGATAATTACAAATATTTGTCCTGCCTTTGCAAACATAAATCTAGGTTTCAACAGAGACTCATAGGCATAACAATTTCTGTTTTGCTTTTTAAGCCAAATTGAGGCAGACCTGAGGGTAACTAGGGAGTAACAAGGGTTAGGTTTTTCTGAGGTCAAGCCCCTCTTCTGCCATGGATAAAGAAACTCATAATGACATGAAGGTTACCATTTTTAAATGTGCAGATTGGGTAATGAGCAACCACAGAAAATAACGTTCTCATTTATTATAAAGGGAACGGTTCTCCTGGTGATGCAGCTTGTGAATAGTTCACTACATTTCCAAAATTGTATAATGTTATATTTCATAATATATTCTATAATATATAATAAATAATATACACACAGTACACAAATCCATAATAAAGAGAGAGCATTACTCCCAGGTCTCCTGGATGCATCATGTGTTAGGGCAACATGATCGTGTAGGAGTCATGGCTGGGAGTGGATGTCAGACATAAGATTCAATTTGTATGCTAACCTTCTCACTTCCTGCCCTTTCCAGCCTCACCCCCTCCTCCATCCCAGGACTATCAATAATAACAGTGTCTAGGCGATGTGGACCCTCCTGTTTGTTGACAGGCTATGATAGCACTTAGAAAATAGGCCCCAACAGCCTCTAGGAGATGCCACCCTCTCTTCACACAGCTGGGCTTAGAGATGAGATTCCTGTCACATAGAGACAGGCAATTAAACTGACTATGGCTTATTAGTGCCACTTAGTTCAGGAACAATGAATTTGAGGCTCTGAATAAGAAAGAATCTACTCCTTTGAGATGGACTCAATGACCTCTAGAAGTCACTTCTATGTCATTTGAGACAGTAATGAAGAGGAAAATGCAACTGAAGATAAGATTTCATAAGAGATGACGTCTGGATGTGCTCTCTGGGTGCTTCAGACATCTACAAAGCAGAACTGTATCCTCACAGAGCCTACCACTGGTGAGGGCCTGATAAGGATCACCGGTGATTATCAAATCCCCCTGCAATGGCTTTTCATTGCTCTTGGAACAAAGCTCAAAATACCTAACATGATCTATTATGCCCTGCCTTACTAGACCCATGTACCTCCCAGTCTCGTCTCTTCCCACTCTCTCATGTGCTATACATAGAAAACATAACAGGCCACTACCCAAATGATCCAAATATTCAATAAATTTTGACCAGAATTTTAACAGAGGGGTGTGTGTGTGTGTGTGTGTATGTATGTAAATTGTCAAATTGACATGCGGATCCAAATTGCATGTGAAATGCAAAGAGCCAGGAATAGCACGTCAGAGGCAGTCTTCAAGAAGAATAGTAAAGCTGGAGGAGATATAATATGCACTATCAAGGCATATTATAATGTGATGGTGACAGTGTGGTGTGGACATAGTCATATACAGGTAGGCTAATGGAACAGAAGTAGGGAGCCCAGAAACAGACCCACACATGTATGGATACAAATGATGACAAAAATCATGTTGCAGTGCAGAAGAGAAAAGATAGTCATTATACAAATGTTGCTGAATTAATTGAACATCCATATAGAAAAAAATGAACCTCGACCCCTACCTCATACTATACACAAAAACCAACTCTAGATGTTATAGATCTATGTATGAAGTGAAAAACAATAAAACTTTTAGAGGAAAACATGGGAGATTATTTTGGGGTAAACAAAAAAATTCTTAAATAGGATATGAAAGTACCAGCTATTAAAAAACAAAAACAAACCTGTACATCAAAGAACAACATTAAGATAGTAAAAAGGCAAGCCACTTGATTCGAAATATTTGCAGTACAAATGTCTGACAAAAGACTCATATGTATCAAAAATATATAATCCCTCTATTTCAATAAGAAAAAGACACACAAACCAATAAAAAAATGGGTAAGAGATTCAAAAAAGACATTTTACATGAGACAGGATGTAAACCATGGAAAATTATTCAACCGTAGTCATCAGAGATATGCAAATTAAAATTACAGTGTGAAGTCTTTGCGCACTCACCAGAATGACTGAAATTTAAAAGCCTGACAATACCAAATCCTGGTGAGGATGTGGCACAATTTGAACTTTCATGTACTGCAGGTGGGAATGTAAATAGAAACAACCAGGTTGGAAACTCATTGGCAATATTTATTTAAACTGATTATAAGCAAAACCCATGACACTGCAATTCCATTCCTAGGTATCTACCCAACAGGAATACATATATAGGAAATGTGCATGGGAGTATTTATAGTAGCAGCATTTGTGATAACCCCAAATTGAAAACAACCCAAATGTCTATCAACAGTAGGGTGGATAAATAAATTGTGATGTATTCAGGCGATGGAACGCTATAAGCAACGAAGATGAATAAACTAAAGCTACACAAAGCAAAGTGGATGAATCTCACAATGTTGAAAGAAAGAAGCTAAACACAAAATAGTACATACTATACAATTCAGTCATTTATATAAAGTTCTAAAACAGGCAAAACTAGCATACTGGGACAGAGTCCATGTAATACTCACCTCCAGAGGGGCTAGTAATTAAGGGGCTAGTAATTAAGGATGTTCTGGGATGCTGGTCGTATTCTGTGTCTTAACCTAGGTGTTGGTTATGCAGGTGTGACCAGCTTATAAAAGTCATTGAGCTATACAGTTGATTTGTGCACTTTTCTTTATGTATGCAATGTCTGAATAAAATAATTCACTTTAAAAAAAAGCATTCTAGGAAGGGATCTTCAAAGCTGCTACTTACTCTTGTTTGAGGGAGGCCCTGGTTCTCTTCAAGCTTAGCCAAGGGAAGCTGCAGGGAAGCCCTGTTTAGAAGGAAAAAAGAGATCTCTGCAGAGTGGTAATTGTTTACGTCGGACCATGGGTACATGTGATTTCATTATATTATTCTCTCTAATTCTGTATTTGGTTTGTTTTTTTTTTTTAATTTTTATTTATTTATTTTTGGCTGTGTCGGGTCTTCGTTTCTGTGTGAGGGCTTTCTTCTAGTTGTGGCGAGCGGGGGCCACTCTTCATCGCGGTGCGCGGGCCCCTCACCATCGTGGCCTCTCGTTGCGGAGCGCAGGCTCCAGACGCGCAGGCTCAGTAGTTGTGGCTCACGGGCCCAGTTGCTCCGTGGCACGTGGGATCTTCCCAGACCAGGGCTCGAACCCGTGTCCCCTGCATTGGCAGGCGGATTCTCAACTACTGCGCCACCAGGGAAGCCCTGTATTTGGTTTTAATTTTCCATAATAAAACAATTTTTTTCCTAAAAATCTATTAGAATATAAAAGCTGATTTGCACCAAATCAAATCAGCAGCAAGTGAAATCTCTTTCTACTCTGTCTATTTTGTTAGCCCCCTAAGGAAACCTCATCACCAAAGCTTTTTGCTCACATTGGAAACCTCTCCTCCAATTCACTTGAATCTTTGGAGAGTTTGTTTTTGTGTGTCCTGTTTTTCTCTCCTTGGAACTAAAGATGTTCACCGTTTCCTCTCACATGAGACTCCCACCAGCCAATTATATCCTCTTCCATCCCAGTGCCAGAGCCTAGTGAATGACCTAATGACAAGTATAAACTTCACTGAAGAATGTGTAAGGATGTAGATAAAACTAAAGAATATGAGGCGAGAAGAGACTAAATGTCAAGCTAATGGAGGCCCCATGCCAAATCAGCGAAAAGGAAGTGATTAATCATGGGAGTGGAGCAATAGAGATGCCCCCAAACATTTCAGTGAAGTGCAGTGAGGCAGGTTAGAGTCCAAAATAACAGCCCAATTGATTTGGGAGCGGGAAAATATTTGTTTTTAATTCATATGTCCCCTAGAGGTGACCCTATTTTTACCACACACACAAAAAAATCAAGAAATGCTTTAAAAGATCAATAAAGTAAAACTACAGATAATTTTATTATCAGTATACCAAAATATTCTTCCTAAATTAGGGGAGAGAAACAGTGCTTTGTAAAACTGATTTATTTTAAAAACCATAAAGAGAGAATGGTTGCCATTCAAGAAGTCACACAACCCTATATGTAAAAATACCTATAACTCTGATTTAGTTTTACTTTGAAATTATTGTTTTCATGTACCTTTTTATAACATTTTATACTGTTTTCACTCCTCTTCAGGCTTAAACTTTTCTTCACTTTTTCTCCTCTTCAGCCTGGGTAAAGTACCCTGATCTCCCAGGTATGGAGCAAAGTGAAATTTTCCTTTGTCTCCACAATCAATCTCCATCTTGCCTCTTCACCAGAGAGAGATTAAGGGGAAGTAGGTTCAATTTCCTCACTAACTGAATTACAATCCCTGGTTAGAGGTTGGGCAAGCTGCAAAAATAAACCTCAAATGTAGTTCAGTCACTTGGAAATTCTAAACCAGTAGGTACCCCCACTGACCCCAAGGCTCATGCTGTGCATACTTTGAGGCACTGGACTTGAAACACGGCAGGGAGGAGGTTTAATGATGTTACACTGGAGTAGCAGAGAATCCATGTTTCTTTGCAATGAAATCCATTGACATTAACCAAGAAAAGAGTCAAAATATAAAACAACTCTTTTCTTACTCTTCACTAGTATCTGAACTTCTGCTAAGCACTCATGGCATAGATGTAGAAGACAGGGCAGGATCAGGAGCAGTCCAAGAACATCAAGGCCAAGCAAACAGGCTGAACCATTGCTAAGAGAATAATTACAGAGCCTCAGGTTTCTTTGAGGATTCTGAGCTCCCTTGTAGCAGCACAATACAAGGGTAATTGTACCTTGTGCTGGGTAGTTTTCAGCATGTATTGAGGACTCATCTTTATCCATACTTGCAAAATATCTAGAATTTAAAATAAAATATGAGTAATCACATGAGTTGGGGCTGAGATTTGTCTTTATCTGCAAATTATACTCCTAATATAAGGACATAATGGCATTGGAGAGCATGGAACAGCAAGAAGAACAGAATGAAACCAGAAACAGTCCTCTTAAGCACACCTGCTAAACCTTATTAACCACTTTCTTAGTGTGGAAAAATTGGGCGAAATTAGTATCAAAATGAACATCAACTCCCTTATAATCTGCTTTTCTTTATATAATTACTTTAAGTTAACCATATAGTAATGTGTTTACAAATAGTTTCAGTCTGTAGTGAGTGCTCATACATTCTCAGCTACTTTGTTTTCATGCTGTAGGTAGAAGAATACTTGCCTATAATTGGCAGAAACAACAGGATATGGATGTAGCTGGTTCCAGGACTGATTTTATTCATAACCCAGACTCTTTCTACCTTTCTGCTCTCATCCTCAGCATATTGATTTTTCTTCTTCAAGCTTGATCCCTTATGGTCACAGGATGGTGATCTCAGTTTCAGGCATCTGTTCCGTATGCAATTACACCCCAAGACAGGAAGGCCAGTTTCTCTTCATGTGTCTCTTTTTCTTAGAAATTTTCCTGAGACTCTCTCAGCAACCCTGCTGTATCTCATTGGTCAGAACAAAGTCATATGCCTAAGTATAAAACTAATCACTGATGAGGAGAATGGGATTACCATTCCTGGTCTAGACTCACCATGATTTGTCCCTTGGGGCTGGGCCACCTTCCTTATGTGCCATGCCTCTTAATATCTAAACAAAACAGGGGTTCTCTTAACATGAGAAAAGGGATGCTTGCCTGTTGAAATGACAACAGACTACATATGCCACAAGTACTTTCATAAAGTTCTGAATTAAGGAATTTACCAGGTATTATTACAGGTAGATATTGGGACTAGGTATATAAACATTAACTATGGCAATGACAGTCCTGTTTCCCACAGTGGGACAAGCAACTACTTACACAGCAGTGTGTAAGTTAATCTTCTCTGAGTAACTACTCTGTTCCTGTCCTCTGTGTCATGATAAGATACAATGATGAAGACATCAGTGTCAACCCTCAAGAAACTCACAATCTAATAGAGTTTTGAGATATAATCAAGATTCTGGTGAGCAAGAAGTCAAGGTGGGAAGACAAGACAAAAAAATGGACAAGACAGAGTTCTCTATGGTGAGGAAGCTTATAATCTATGTTGGGGATAGACCAATGCTAGCAAATCAACTGGAGAATAATTAGATGAAGCTGAAATAGTAGATTAGGAATACTACACTGAGGGAAGATTTAAGTTGTTTGGAGAGCCATAGGAAGTTTTTGAGTGCAGTAGTGATATGACCAGATCCCTATAATAGAAGATAAACATGATGGCTGTGACATAAGAAGAAAAATACTGTGTCTAGCAGAGCCACTGTAGTCGCTATTAAATGCATAACTATGAAGCACTAAGAACGTAAACTCAAGTTGTAATAGTGGTTATGGAAATAGGGGATGGAAGAGAGATTTCACAGGAACAATGGTCAGAGTTTGTTGACTGCAAAAGGCAGAAGTGAAGATGAATCCAATAACTAGAGCCTGGATGACAAGAAGTGACTAACAGCTCCTCCCAGAGAAGCTGTAGCCCCAGGTACTGGATCTAACCAGCCTCATGAGGTCCCAAGGCAATGTGGAATGGGGTGGAGTGGGCTGCAGAATGTGGTACCAAGTGTAAATAAAAAGAAAGTTAACAAAGTCATAACTAAAAGAGAGTTAGGTAGAGTGTCAACCTGACTGAGGTGTCAACCTGAAAATTTAGGCAGAGAGGCTTGATCCAGATAAAAGACAAAGTTCAGACACCAGAGGCATCAAACATGGGAAGAGGTTATTAAATGTGAAGACTTGGGACAAATATACAAACAAAATAATACAGAAAAAACAAACTTAAGTATGTCAGTAAACACAATAAATGTACACAAACTAAACTCTTCACTTAAAAGACAAAGATTAGAAATATAAACTTTAAAAAAATCTTATCTATAAACAGTTAACAAGAGACATACCTAAAAGACAGGTATGAAGAGGCATAAATTTGTCATACCAGTTAAATACCGATCAAAAGAACACCTGTAACAACATCAATATCTGACAAAACTTATTTTAAGGTGAAAAACATTACTAGGAATAAAAACAGTAATCACAATAGGTTTAATTCACCAGAAAGATATAAAAATACTGAATTTATAATAGTCATAAAACATGTAAAAACTTACCAGAAGAAAATCTGTTTTGTTTCTATACATGTCAAATGAATACCAAAGAATGTTTATTGTGTAAGGTGTAAAGGTCAACCAAGCAATGAACCAGCCCCTGTATCCACCACTCAGTTTAAATTATATTCAAAAAGAAATGGACAAATCCACTATCAGAGTAGGGAATGTTAATATATCTCTTTCAGTATTTTTTTTAAGACAAAACCATCAGTAAGGATTTGGAAGATTTGGAAAAACACAATTAGCTAGATTGATCTAATAACCCCACCATGTATATTTAACCTTTTTCTTCTCACAGTACCTATAACACAAATCCTGTACTTCAAGTTCCTGGCTCTGTCCCTTACCCCGCCAAGAAAAACAACACAGAATTCTACCCTCTTGCCTTGGCTTACATTGCTGTCCAGCCTCCAAAGGTACAGAATATCTTGACGTACATTGTCATTTATCTTTCCCTGGTTGTTTTCTCTTTGTTCATATTATTTGGAGTAGTGTGTAAGCTGATTGCTGGCAGAAATATGGTTCTAAATTTAGCAGCATCTCAGCAAAGGGCTGAGTTCACAATTTAAAGAATTTCTTTTTAATTAAATTATTTAAATTAAATATTAATTAAAGAAATTTGTTTTAATGAAAAAGTAATATATGTTCATTGTTACAAGTGAGCAATCCAGAGATGAGTAAAGAAAAAGTTAGTATTTTTCTCTCTCTCCCTCCCTTTTAAGGCAGTTAAGTTTACCTAGTTATGTCTGTCTGCATATCTATTTATCTATCCAAACTTATTTACTCATATCATTTTTTGGGAGGGAAGAATTTTTTCACTAACTATTTCACTATATGTCTTTTCACTATATACATTACTTAGAAACTTTTCCACATTTAACAGGTTATGAAAATTTTTTCCAGATTAAATCACGTGTGACTCTAACTCATTCCTTTTCATATTTGCATGACACTTTATAATATAGATGCACCATAATTCTTCATCCCTCCTTGACTCATGGTCTTGGGTTGTTTCCAGTTTTTCTGCCACCCAACATACAGGTGCTTTTCATTTCTGTAGGATAAGTTACTAAGAGGGGGATTGGGGAGTCCTTTTTTAACTTTAAAAGTTTGTTCTTTGTTGCCCTACCAAAAGCCTGTTGTAAATTACATTCCCACAGCAGTGTATTGAAAGGTCTGCTCCCTGCCTTCTGGGTACTCTTGTACCTTTCAATTTTTGTCAATCTAAAACGTGAAAACTGATAGCCCATTGTTGCTTTGGTTTGCATTTCCCTAGTTACCGGGGGTGCCAAGCCTTTTCATATATTAACTGCACTTTATATATATTTTGTCTGTGAGTTATATGTTTATATTCTTTGCCCATTTTTCTATTTTGTTTTGTCTCAGAAATACTTGTTCACAGTATATTCTTTTATGTGAGATGGAAATAAAGGGCGGGGTAGGGGGTTTGGCCAGCACAATCCTCTTTGGCCTGAATTATTAGAGCTTTGCCTCAAACCTCCCTTTCACTTTGACTGTGAAGACATGGTTCCATCTCTCTGAGAAGTTGAATGCTTCCCTTTAAAAAAAAAAAAAAAAAAAGGAAAAGAGAATAAAGGGGGAGAAAAGCACTTCCCCACATCACATAATCCTCTTTGCTATCCATGAAGCCTGCTGCTGCTGCACAGTTCATGTGGGATTTATACTCCAGCAACCAAAGAGCACAGCACAAAACCCAGCTGCAGAGACCCTGCAGTCTGGAGTGCCAATGTTCAGGAACCATCCACTTAAGGTCGTGCTGCTCTATTGAAAAATGTGCACTCCTTCTGCTAGTCTCAGTGGAGAGAATAGAAGCCCCAAGCGTAGAAGGCAAAATGACAGGACTTGTGCCCTCCCCTAGACCACGCTTTTATCCCACCTTTTCACACACTTCCACGTTTGTCTTTTCTTCCCCCGCCTTGCACCCCACTTTTCATATTTCACAAGAGTGTCTCACTCACATTCCTAACTTTAATGAGCTTCAAGCTGGTTTTTAAAAAGTAGAAAAAAACAGCAAAAGAAACCTCATCTTGCCAGCCAGTATGCCTCTAGCAGGCTTTCCCACAGAGAGAGAAAAGTGAGTCTCGAGGCCGCGGGGAGGCTGACACGCAGGGCACGAGGCAGCTGTCTGCTTTTATTAAAATGCCACCTTGACCAGAGTCTGATTTCTTTGAGGACCAGTTGACTATTGTTCAAATGCAGGGCCCATGACACATGCTCTGCTGCTTTTGTCCCTCAGCCCTCTTAGCAGGTCAGTTGTAGGGAGGAGATTAAAACCGTGTGGCCAGCCCCCAACCCATCACTCTCCCCCTCTCCCCGACTCCGTCTGGCCCTATCAGCAGCTTCTCTAAAAGGGCTTCACCAGCACGTCCAGTTCAGCACAGTTCCTGTTTGTCTCTTTTCTCTTTTCTCATTTCCCATGCATGGGGGCAATTTATCCTCTGATCCTGTCAAAAAGTCCTCCAGAGAATTCCAAGAAGAGGGTAACATGAATGTGCTTGCATATTTCAACCCACACAGAGACCAGCTTGAAATGTCAGATGATAGCTGTGTTTGAGCAAATATTAATCTCTCTATGAACAGATTTTAAATTTAAATCATATCCCAAGAATATAGTTTGTGTTTAGGATACTCCTTTTTTTTTTTTAGTCGAATCTTTTATCTTAAAGGAAGACCATGCCTAAACAGTTTCTTCCCCTTCCCTCTTTTAAGAGCTTTATTGAGGTGTCATGTCTCCATAAAACTCATCCATTTTAAGCATACCGTTTGAAATGTTTTGGTAAATGTAAGTAGTTGTGCAGCCATCACCACAACCCAGTTTTGGAACAGTTCCATCACCTCAGAACTTCCCTCTTGCCACTTGTAGTCGATCCCACTTCCAACCCAGGCGGCAACTGATCTGCTTTCTGTCTCTGTAGTTTTGCCTTTTTCTAGATGTTTCATATAAATGGAATCCCACAATATGCAGTCCTTTTTGTCTAGCTTCTTTCAGTTAGCATAATGTTTTTGAGGTTCATCCGTGCTGTTGCGTGTATCGGTATTTTCTTTACTATGGCTGGATAGTATTCCATTGTGTGGATATACCACATTTTATTTACCCAGTCACCTGCTGAGGGACATCTGGGTTGTGTCAACTTTTTGACTACGGTATCTCTACTATGAACATTTGCATGTAAGTCTTTGTGTGGACATGTTTTCATTTCTCTTGAGTAAATTCCAAGTAGTAGAGTTGCAGGATCATATGGTAAGTGTTTGTTTAACTTTCTCAAAAACTGTCAAACAAATTCTTAAAGAAAACATTTGATTCTCATCTTTAAGGTTGCATTTGTCATGAAATTACCTAATCTAAAAGAATAAATCACAATTCTGAGCATCATTTTGCAAAGTTTTTAGGATTGGAATCATGGACAATAAAAGTAACAGAACTAAGGAAAGGGAGTAGTCTTAAATCCTATTCCATTTCTTCTCAGTCTTCAGCCAAGAGGTCTTTAGAATTCTGCTGACAAAGGAAAAGTAAAGAATCATCACTGGCTCTCAGTCCTTTTGTACCTACTTTCCTTGCCCTGCCTCCATGGGCCCACCGCTGAAAGTGCCACTTGCAGATATCTTTGGCTAAGAAGAATCAAGTGAGCCTCCTTAGGGCGCAGGAACAGAATCCAGAGGATTCTGGATGCATGGGTCTTGCCAGTCCTATGGACAATGACAAAGTAGAAGCTGCTAGAAGGCACTTCCTGAGCGGGGCACCTCAGGGGCTTCTTGGGTTTCCTTCCACCAGCCTTCCAAATGCCTCGGAGGTGATAAGCTAGGATTTCCCTGCTCTTGTAGTAACTATGGGTTCTGGACCCCTGAGATCAGAAGAGAAGCTAGTCTCTGCCCAGGTAGTTTGGGATGACAAGGCCATAGTCACAGAGGAAGAGATTTTTCAACTACAGTTCTGCTACTTACATATTTATGACCTTAAGCAAATGATTAACCTTTATAACTTTCAGTTTTTACCTGACAGGGTTACTGTGAGGATTAACTGGGATAATGATAGAATGCATATAATGTAAGCTCTTTGATGGCAGGAAATCTTTGTGTGAATCCCAGGAGCCTAGAACAGTGCCAGGCACATAGTAAGTGTTCAGCAAATGCTTATACACTGACTAAAGTACTTAGCATAATACATGATACCTGGAGAGATTATTCATTCATTCACTCAGTCTTTTGTTTAACATTTATTGCGCACCTACTATATGTTTGTCAAGAGCTAAACTGAGCCACCATGTATCAGAGTAGCTGATTAAGACAAGTCAAAACGAAATGGTCTAGCCTTTAATCACTTACTGTGATAGCGTAAGCAAGAGGTTACAGTAGAGGAAGCACCGATTCCCCCACTGTTCCATTTTCCCCAGAGAATGACACCAGTGAGGTTAGATGGATCAGCACAGAGATGGAGAATTGTCTCACTCTCAAGAGTCCTGGTCGAAAGACTCCTGCCATCTTATGGACCCCAGGGCCATGGGGTGGAAGGGCGATGAGGGTGGAGGGGAAATAGCTGGAAGAGAAAAAGCACTGAGTACTGAGTAGAGTAAAGAAAATGTCTTCAAGTTTTCACTCCCCCAGGCCTCCCCTCAACCCCACTCTCAGCTCTCAGAGGCACCTAACAAGACCTCTCCTTAAGGGTCTTGATAAAGAGGCCTCCAAATAAAGATCGCCTGGCTGTGAATACAAATACGTGTAAGAGCTTGACTGGTCACGGGGGCCTGAGTCACTGACTGCAGCTCCCTTCAGACGCTGTAGTACATGGCTGTGCACCAAGTCTGGTGTGTGGAGGGCAGCCTTTCTTCATCAGGCCCTCCAGGTAGAGCCTTTGTAAATGCCTGTGGTCGGGCCTGAAAAAAATCACACACAGGTTTTTGGCCAGGAGCCAAACTCCTCAATGCTGCTATTAGAGTGGATGTGGCCTCTGCCTTCATAAAAGCGAGCGAACTATTGAGTAGGCAGACCATAAACAAACAAATAAATCCATAATTGCAAATTATGATGAGGGCCCTGAAAGTGCCAGGTGGATGGGGGGGCAGAGTCTGGGGAGAGGGAATAGCAAGATGTTCCTGCACTAGCCTGAGTGCTCAAGCTCGCGCCCTCAGAGGGGAGATCTGAGCTGAGGACTCAGGCTGAGAGGAGCCGGCCACAGTAAGGGCAGGAGGGAGGGGTTGGGAGGGGTAGCGCACACAAGCTAAATAAATGTTCATTCATCCCCCACTTTGTTACACAAGGCTTTAACTAATTATAGTGACTTCTGCTATGGCTTATCCAAATTTGTGTAATAATCTACCACTCTATAACAATTTTTTCTTTGATGTATAAAATTGGTGTATCCAGTCGAATCTTATCTGTGGTTATGCAGATCTCAAACACACATGAGTGACATGTTCCTAGGATCTAAACAATCTTTTATAAATTAGAATGAACCTCTATTGTGTAGCTATATGGGGAGAACCAAAAGAATAGTTTTAGCTAAAACTCCTTGGTGTTCTTGATCCCTCTTTGAATATTAGAGACTGGAGATGCTGCAGAAAACGGTGGTTACTTTTGACTTTAGGGAGGAAGAATGGGTCTGTGGTTATCTTCCTCTGAGAGGGCTCTGGAGGATGCCCTGTACTCCTCAGCCTGTCCTCTGTAAGCCTCTGACACAAAGTTTATTGCCAAGAATAAACTGGACCTTCCATTAATTGTGAAAAACCATGTACACACAGTAAAAAGAAACTAGCAGTTATCGTAAATCTTGTTTTTGCCCAAGATTATTTACCCTTCTAAAAAATCTACTCCCTTTCATGATCATTGCTTATAGTCAGTTCAAAGGAGCCAATCCCTGTCACAAAGTGCTAACATTATGCACCTAAATTTTCAAAACTTTGTTTTGAATGAGGTTGGATTGAGGCACTGAACTATTTATATCCCCGATTTATTATGTGTTAAAATAATAGGTGCCCTATTGGGCGATGCAGGGTGGAGGTAGGAGTCAGGGGGGCCCTATATTGGAGGGGGTATTGGGGGAGTTGGAGGATCTAAGGAAAGCACAAGTAGCACAGCTCCCCTTCGTTCCCTCCCGAGAAGAATGCCACCTTAGCGCCTTCCTGTATCTCAATTCGAGACATGAGCTTGTACAAAGGAATTCTGGAAGAGCCGTGAAGAGTGTAGACATCAGCTGAACTGTTGTTGGGAGCAAATTCTCCCTTCATTTTTCCTATGACCTGGGCTAAGTTGCTTACCCTATCTGTGTCTCACCCTCCTTGTTTGTAAAAAAGGATTTGAGATGATAACATTTTCCACCTTAGAATGTTGTTTTGAGAATTAAGTTAGTTAATAGATGTGCTTGAAATAGCACTTACCTATTATTACCATTGGTCTCCAATTCCTTTTCAAAGTCAATTCCAACATTTCCTTCCCCGTAGTAGTTTTAGAAGTTTCTAAATATGAAATTTAAAGAAAAAACATTTCAGGAATCTCTATCATCTCATGCAAATGAGAGGTAGCAATTATGTTTGTAAATAACAGGGTCAGTAAGTAGCTGAGAGGGCTGCCGTCTCTGAAAAAAGCTCTGCAGTGGGTGGGGAGGGGATTGAGCCATGCGTCCTCAGAGCACAACCATGGAGGCGTCAGGGTTAATTATGTATTGTAAACCACCTAGTGGTTTAAATCCAATTTTAAATGGTCTGGATGTTTATAAAGCCATGGTTTTTAATTTGGCTTTGACAAAGTGCTGTCTCAATTTTAACAATCCCCCTGAGCTCTGTGACTCATATCATCAGAAATCTGACCTTTCAATGGAAGGGGGAAAATCTAAGTTGTTACCTTGACAACACAAGGTAAGCAGGATGCTTTGAGCTCTGGTGTTTCTGCTATAAATAATCCGTCTTTGGCCAGACACTGGCCAGAGAAATAGTAACGTGAGCATGGAGAGGAATGAGCTGGGTTGGCAAGGGGAAAAGTCTGCATATCAGGAGATTGTTTTAATCACCATTTTTAGGGATCATTCCCAGAGGCACTTTTGTAGCAATTAACCAATAACGAGTAAGAGGGAATGGATTCAACTTCTAAAAATGGGAATTCACACAAATGAAAACTGATAATACTTTTTCGTGTGAGGGCTTCTCTATACTTATGTGTACCATTGTCTAAGTTCTGTTTTTTTTCCTTGCGAGTCTTTATTCTCTGGTTTCCCAACAGCCTATAAAACCAAACAAAGGGAAGCTAACAATGAACTTTGGCCCTTCAGCCATAATTTACTTGATGTTACCCTGCACAGTAGAAGGAAAGGAACAGCAATAAAGCTGGATGGCTTTTAAGACATTGTGTATTATTAAAAAAGAAAAAAAAAAAATCCAAGTCCTCTTTTGGATGAAAGTAACAAAATACCACTGAATTTTTTTAACCAGCTGTACTCATGGATAGGTTTAAGATTTATGGCTGTGATTATCCTTTTGCTTGCTGACGTAAATTAGTTTTCTGGGAAGTCCAAGTTATTTCTCAATAAGCTTTAATAGTCTGTGAGTCAGAGTAGGTGCTGCTGATAATGAGTCTTGCAGGATTTATAGGATGGCAAGTAAGAAATTGAGGGGCATGTTCATCCAGTGGCCTTTGGAATAGTACATACAAATGTTTCCTGAATAAGAGCCTTTGGTCCAGTAGTTCTAGCTGCTTTTTAGTAAGTATAATTTACCCAGGAAGATTTCCTAAAGTCACCTTCTAGTTGGATGAGATTCTACATGACTATTAATGCTTCTTCTTCTTGTTTTGGGGTCAAAATATACACGCTCAGACTCATGTGAGCAAAATAGGATAACGGTTTGTTTTTTCTAGTTGATCTTGTTTTGTTCTTAAATTCTTACTCTGATGATTGCAGGGGAGCTGCTCTAGATGAAGAGACACCTTAAGAGACATAACCACCAAACGTAACATGTCACCCTTGATTACATCTCAATTTAAACAAGCCAACTGAAAAAGGCAATTTGAAACAATCAGAGACATTTAAAATGGACTGCATATTAGATAATCCATGAAATGACTGTTAATTGCTTAAGTGTGATAATAGCATTGTAGTAATGTTAGAAATTGTATTTCTTGACATGCCTACTGAAGTCCATAGAAGCAAAATGGCATGGGGATTGGCTACAAAATATTTTTTCAAAAAAGAGAATTGGCTTATTGAGGAAACAAAGAGTGACAAAAATCTATAATATGAATGATAGATATATGGAATTTATTATACTATTCTATTCTTTATATGTTTGAGAATGTTCATAATTTTAAAAAAAACCTCTTCTAACCTAAAACAGTCTCTCTCTCCTCTTTTCCAAAATAGTGTCTTGTAAGGATGGCTAGTATATCCTCTTGGAATAGAGGATGGTACAGAGTCTGACCCTCAAGGCATTCTCTTCTCTGGGTTCTAACTGGATCTGCCTCTGAAGGGACTGTAATTTATGTAATTGAGTCAGGTTAGCCCATCATGGTTGAGGCCCTATGGTTTCCTCTTGCCCATTTGTCTCTTATCTCTGCTTTTGGCAGTGCTACTGATGCTTTGAGGCCTGGCTTTGATTCCCAGCACACTTTTGGCTTGGATAGTCCGTGCTGTGGCTCTCAGCTACAAAGCCATATTGCCCCGTCCACAGAGACCCCTCTTGTCCAGTGAGTTCACCAGCTGATACCTTCAGTTATTTTCACATGCCACCTCCTCATTCCCAGACATACAGAAACTTCTAAATCCCTGACACTCCAGGGGAAAGCTGTGGAGAATCAATGGAGTAGAAACGACATTCCATATAATCTTTTAAGCACTTTTCTCAACCGATTTTACTCTCCTCCCAGTGCCTGTTGGATATAGTGGATAGTGCTACCCCCTGGGCTTCTCTGGGAAGCATGCTGTTTTTCCACATGGGCCTAGAGGAGGACAGACCAGAACTCGTTCTGAAATCAGCTCAGACACATCAGTACTTCTCCTCCATCCCTGAGGCCTGGCCCACAGAGTGGCAGGGAAGCACTTCATATCCAAACTCTTGCCCTTCTCTTCCTTTTCCTCCTAGCCTGGTTACCTGGCACAGAAAGTCTTCCCCAAAGGGAATGGCACTTATAACCACATGCAACCATCTCATTTGAGTATGTGCTCATTGTCTGTTTCCCTCACTAAAATGAAAACTCCACCAGGGCAGAGATCTTATCTGTTTTGTTTACTGCTGTATCCTCAGCACCTAAAGCAGTGTTTGGCACATATTAGGTGCTCAATATATGCATACTGAATAAGCAGTTAATGAACAATCACTGTATACAGTTTTCCATAGCACTTATTTTGCAAATTACACATGCATTAGTGTAAATACTTTGTTGATGTCAATATCTCCCACTAAAAGTTTTGCTGAAACTTGCCTGATAAAAATGAACTTGAATGCTTGCTAAACACTTGATTCCCAGTTTTTCCCTGAGATTCTGATTCTGTAGGTCTAGGGTGGAGATTAGGAATCTGCATGTTTTACAAGTGCCAAGGAGACCCCTCCCATTAGGCAACTGTGGAAAACACTGCTCTAGAACATAAGCTTTACCTAATAGGTACCTTATCTGGATTTAGTCATTAGAGAGATCTGACACATAGCAAGACCTCATTACATTTTTGCTGAATGAATGAATGACTGACATATAGCGGTGAACACATATCAGCCTCTTTGTGACATGGTATTCTCTTTTCAACAACCAGACTTAATTTTCCTATACAGGTCAGATGGGTTAATTAATGAAAAACCATCATTTGACTTTCTGGCATTATATTATATTTCAAACCTGCGGCTGGAAATGTAGTGTTTTTTTGTTGTTGTTTGTTTGTTTGTTTTTAACTACCTCATTAACAAGAAACACAGAATATAGCTGTCAAGAAATCAGTTGTGTTCTCTTCTGAAGCTGAAATCAAAAAAGGTATTTACTGCTGGAGAGGGTGTGGAGAAAAGGGAACCCTCTTGCCCTGTTGGTGGGAATGTAAATCGATACAGCCACTATGGAGAACAGTATGGAGGTTCCTAAAAAACTAAAAATAGAACTACCATATAACCCAGCAATTCCACTACTGGGCATATACCCTGAGAAAACCATAATTCAAAAAGAGTCACGGGGCTTCCCTGGTGGCGCAGTGGTTGAGAATCTGCCTGCCAATGCAGGGGACACGGGTTCGAGCCCTGGTCTGGGAAGATCCCACATGCCGCGGAGCAACTGGGCCCGTGAGCCACAACTACTGAGCCTGCGCGTCTGGAGCCTGTGCTCCGCAACAAGAGAGGCCGCGACAGTGAGAGGCCCGGGCACCGCGATGAAGAGTGGCCCCCGCTCGCCACAACTAGAGAAAGCCCTCGCACAGAAACGAAGACCCAACACAGCCAAAAATTAATTAATTAATTAATTAATTAAAAAAAAAAAAAAAAAAGAGTCATGTACCACAATGTTCATTGCAGCACTATTTACAATAGCCAGGACATGGAAGCAACCTAAATGTCCATCGACAGATGAATGGATAAAGAAGATGTGGCACATATGTGCAATGGAATATTACTCAGCCATAAAAAGAAATGAAACTGAGTTATTTGTAGTGAGGTGGATGGACCTAGAGTCTGTTATACAGTGAAGTAAGTCAGAAAGAGAAAAACAAATCCCATATGCTAACACATATATATGGAATCTAAAAAAAAAAAAATGGTTTTGATGAACCTAGGGGCAGAACAGGAATAAAGACACAGATGTAGAGAATGGACTTGAGGACACAGGGAGGGGGAAGGGTAAGCTGGGACGAAGTGAGAGAGTAACACTGACATATGTATACTACCAAATGTAAAATAGATAGCTAGTGGGAAGCAGCTGCATCACATGGGGAGATCAGCTCGGTGCTTTGTGACCACCTAGAGGGGTGGGATAGGGAGGGTGGAAGGGAGATGCAAGAGGGAGGGGATATGGGGATATACGTATACATATAACTGATTCACTTTGTTATACAGCAGAAACTAACACAACATTGTAAAACAATTATACTCCAACAAAGATGTTTAAAAAAATTAAATTAAATAAAAAACAAAACAACAACAACAACAAAAGGTATTTACTAAAATCTAACAATTAAATCTTTGATACAAATAATCATAAAAGAGGCAGTAAATCTCCTGTCACCGTTTCAGATATCAGAAACATGAATTAAGATTTTTTCAGTTCTGAAAGCATTTAGCAGATAAATAATTAGATGGAATACATAAAAGTTATAATTTCTCTATTATCATTTTGATACTTCTGTACTTAAAATCCAAACACTGTGATTACGTCAGTAGGGAGTCAGCTTGGAACCACAGAACAATCATTGGACTTGGGGGCAGAAAACCTAGGTCCTAATCCTGACTCACTCAGCTACCAATTGGTTGGTTATATGACCTTTGTCAAATCGTGTACCCTCTCTTGGCCTGGTTAGTTTCCTTGAAAGTTAAAAAATGGAGATTGAATTAGTTAATGTATGGGATTCATTACAACTTTCGCATTCCATAGTTTATTCATAGGCAAGACACTGCTCTAGACAGTGGGGCTGCCACACTGAACAAAACAGACAAATACTCTCCCCTGGGGAACTTATATTCTACTGAAAATAGACAATAAAAAGTAAAAAAGATAAGATACATAGATAGATAGATAGATAGATAGATAGATAGATAGATAGATAGATGGAAATATAAAGCAGAGAATAGAGTGTGGGGCAGCAATATTAAATAGGATGGGCAGAGAAATCGCCAATGACATTTAAGTAAGTACTTGTTGCCCTTTGACAACACAGAATTCAGAGGTCAGGTCCACCTGGTAAGGCTGTGGCCAAAAGCAGAAAATAAAGCTGGAGACAGTGGGGTACAAATACAAATTCCTGTAAGAGCCATGGAAAAGTAAACCAGTCAATTGATGTAACTGGAGCATATAGCGGTTACTCAGCTCCAGCACTGTGGTAATGTAAGATTTGGGTCCAGTGTTGCCAGATCTGCTATCTTCCAAGAGAAATTGGAAATCTGATTTTTTTGGTGATGTATAGTTAATTTACAACATTGTATTAGTTTTAGGTGTACAGCAAAGTGATTCAGTTGTGCATATATATGTATATTCTTTTTTTTTCAATTCTTCTCCATTATAGGTTAGGAAATCTGATTTTTATGTAAAACTTTTTAAAAATTTTAATGTTAGTTATTATATTAGTTTTCTAGGGATGCAATAACAAAGTGCCACAAACTAGGTGACTTAAAAAAACAGAAGTTTATTCTATCATAGTTCTATAGGCTAGAAGTCCAAAATCTAGGTGTCAGCATGGCCATGCTTCTTCTACTCTGGGTAGAATCCTTTCTTGCCTCTTAGCATCTGGTGGCGGCCCACAGTTCTTGCCATTCCTTGGCTCGCAGCTGCATCACTCCAGTCTGAGTCTCTGTTGTCACATAGTATTTTCCCTTCGTGCGTCTGTGTCTCTTCTTTCCCTCATATGAGGACACCAGTCATATTGAATTAAGGGCCTGTCCTACAAGTTGACCTCATTTTAACTAATTACATCTGCAATGACCCTCTTTCCAGATAAGGTCACATTCTAAGGTATTGAGGGTTTGGGCTTCCACATGTATCTTGCATGGAAGGACAAAATTTAACTCATAACAGGTATCAGTTAGTATGCATTTAAAAAATACTGCATTAGTTAACACTCTGGAGGAAACAAATCATATAGGTGGCTCACAGGTTATTCATTTGGGAGCTTTAGGCCAGAAATTAAGGAGCCTACAGAAAGGACTGTAAGCTTGATTAGAACAGTCATGGCTCTGTGTGTTCACCTCTGAGACCCCAGCTCATAGGGCAGTGCCTGCCCAAGTATTTCCTGAAGTGATGAATAAATGAATGAATGGTGATATTTCTTTTATGTACCCAATAATCTGGAATGCTATTCTATTACTACAAAAAGAATCTAACCTCACTTGCAGTTGATCAACACTGTACTCAATGTTCAGTACTTTCTGCAAGTTTCTACTCACATTTGAACAGAGCTGTCAATAATAGTAACCCCCTACTGCTAACCCAGCATTCCCCCTCCTCCTTCCTCTGCCTTGGATTTCTCTGTATCATGAGACTCGGCCTTGTGTGTGAGACGCTGCCCTGAGATGCTGCTCAGCCACGCTGTTCTATTTTTTGCTCAATCTTAAATGCCAGTCTTTCTTTTTCTGTGACAGAGATTGCCTGTGGTTTGCCCAATATCCAATCTTCCCTTTCCTTCAAGGCAGAATGCAAGGGCAATTTGCCCAGTGGAAAACAACATTTTAAAGCCTACTTCACCAGCAAGACTAGCTAATTAGATGTAAGTGGCAGTCTTGGGGCCAGGCTTCTGGAAAGCTCTTTATGTCCTGTCCAACCATCCTGTTTCATGCTAGAAGGTGAACGTGACAACTGGAGCAACAGCAGTCATTTGGGACCATAAAGGGATGTTAACAACGAAAGCTATACGTTGAGGGTGGTGGCGAGAGAGAAGCAGCCTGGCTTCCTGCTAGTATCTTGGAGTTTCCATAATAGCATCGGATGGCTGACGTTCAGACTTCCTTCATGTGAAAAGAAAAGCAAACCTCCGATTTGTTTCAACCATAGTGCACATAATATTTCTGTTTTCTCCTTCCCTCTTCAGTTCTGCTCTGTATTTCAGAGAATGACATTTCCCAGGCTCCCTTGCCTTCTGCTTTCCAGAGCAAGTCAGCTAATGGGAGGCACTGGTTGAATACCGGGGGGCAAGAGGAGGGGAAGAGCCAGAGGGTGTCTTCTCCTTTCTCTCTGCTTCAGGAGAAGCAATGGGTGAGGGACTAACTTGCCCCAGACAACCTTCTCTCCCCAGGGAAACCTCCATCTCTGTCAAGTAGTCCCCACTCTTGGGACCCAAGATCACCATCTGCTCCCCTCATCTCTGCATCTGGCAGTGGGAGGGGCTTTCTCCAGCTGCTAATCAGTGAATCCTGTTTGGCTTCTCAGCTCTTTCATCATCTGTGTAACAGATTCCTGTATAAAATGCCCTCTTTTTGAAATATGAAGACTAGTTTCTATATTCGGACTGAATGATCCAGCCACTGAGTTTTGCAGGAGAAAGGGAATCTGTTTCTCCCAGCTGAACACAGTGCCTGCCTGTTATATCTCCCTTCAGAATTCGTGGAGGCAGCAGAGAGAAACCTCCGAGACCTAAGGTCTATCGATGCCGCGGTTAAGCCCACAGATCCTGGCCACTGGTGGCTTCTGCTAGCCAGATTGCAGCCTTTCCTGAATCTTCTGAACCAATTTAAGAAAACAAAACTGAGAGGTCTCATCTTCCCTTTGCTGGGCAGTGCTTAGTGTATGCTGTTGGCAATCACATCTCTGTCAGAGACTCTCCTTGGAGCCAGCAGACAATCCAATGTGAACCCTGCTTCTCCAATTCTGCCCCTTGGACCAGGTGGAGGGCGGGATCCTCTCATCTCACCACAGTCTTCCTACGTTTTCTGCTCTTTGAGACAGTCTATTCCTAGAATATTTCCTAAATGCGTTCAAGCAATGATATATAATCCTCCTTTGGCACTTGATCTACAGCCTACAGCCTGCACAAATATCACCAGCTTGTGCTGTCTCGGACCTGCTGCTCTGGAGCACAGGCTTCCTTGCTTTCCCACTCCCTGTACCAGGGTCCTGGCAAGTGTGCTGGAGGCTGGGAGGCCAGATTTGATGGTGACAGGCCCTCCCAATAATTCCAGCATTCTACTTGTCTACTTTTCATCCTGCCGAGAACTAATTCAACCTTCTTTAAATTCTGTATTGGATGATACAAGAGTTCATAGGCTCCATTCCTCCAACATCTTCTGTAGGAGATCTTTTGTGGAATCATACTGATGAGGCTTCACATTAAATCATAGTTCTCGATTTCTACTGAGACATTTTCCATTCTCTTATCTCACAGCCCCACAAAGCAACTTTCAGTGCTGGGTCACACCTGCCCCATTGATGCTCCTCTTCATGAAAGGATACACCAAGTACACCAACAGTTCAGACTGTGTTTGCCCGTCATTTGTCTACAGTGGTACAGCGGTCCTGGCTTATTTCATTTGGCATGGCCAGTCCCTGTACCGTAGTTCAACAGTGCCACCCCCTCCCATATTTGTAAGGTATAATCCATCACAAGAATGAACTCAGATTTATTCATAAGTGATCACAAACATGCAAACGGTTTAGAGGATTGTTCAAATATTCAATTCCTATTTCCATGCAGGTTGCCTTTCAAACCATACAGAATTGACCAGCTGCTTACACTAGAAAGTTGTTTTTCCCTTTGCATTCTCTGCCCTGACTGCAATCTTTGCTGCCCCTTGTGATCAAGGCCAGCAAGACATGTCCCTCTTTCTAGCCCAAGAAAACAAAGCTAGATCATTAAATCCTTCAGTAGGCAGCACTTATATAAGACAAACAAAACTCTTTTTGCTAATATTGACCACTTCTCATAACATAACTTCAGTGTCTGCATGTTCTTGCCCTCTCCCTTCAAGCGCAAGAATGGGGAGTAATAAAGAAATTGAAGATGACAGCAGACTCCATCCTGCTACAGAAGACAATAAGCAGTGGATTAATTTTATATTAATGAGGAAAAATTAGTAAAATTAATTTTAGAAAGTTTTAGGGAAAATAGAATTGGAATAAACAGAGATAGATACGTCCCAAGGATTTCTAAGAAAGACCCTTATAATTAAAGCGTCTTTTTTCATTTAATCTTTCTCTACATAACTGTTGTTTTATAAATAACATTCTTTAAGATAGACAGACAGCTAGAGGTTGACAGATAGATAGATAAACCTACAGGATGACCCAGCCTATCAATTATGAAACTGTGCTGGTGAGCAGGGCTTCACATCAGAGTCACCAATTTGCAAAAGAATTATCTATGAAGAAAGAAGCCTCTCCTAACATGGTAAACATGCATTTCAGGGAAATAAAAGAACTTGCACATAGTCTTTGCTTTCTATGAAAGCAATTATTTTTTTTTCACATAGGAATGGTTGCAAAAGACATACAAATGCTGTGAACTGAAATGGAAACACCAGTAGGTTGTTTCTGTTCAAAATATCTCTGCTCAGCTCACCTATGTCCACACTCCTGAATAACATGGTGAACTTTCCAGTTGTGGGAAAATAAAAGAGGAGATTTGTTCTGAGTAATTCCTTATTTTTCGCATGTTGTTTTCTCTCTTGCTATGAAGCAAAGAGATATACTGACCTTGCATCTTTTAACATCCATTCTCTTTTCTCAGGCAGAATTAGGAGAACACAGAAGGCTGCACACTAGTGAGTTTCTTACTGGTGGTTAGAGGTGTTTTGCAATGGAAGGCTGATGTGCCCTAAACAGTACAATTGCTTTGAAAAATAAATGTTACTCACTCCTACTCAATCCCCAAAACAGATTTTCCGTATTTGGTGAAAATGTTAGGGAACAAACCCAAGTAAGAAGAATACATGTAGTTTAAGGCAGTTGGCTAGAATTTACAGCTTGATTAGTTCCTTGACCTCTATCACATCTAAGCATACTCAGTTCTAAAAGAAATGCACTTTAACTTCCAATATGCATTTATAATTGGGAAATGAAGCATGATTTACCATGTTCACAGTGAACTTAGGTGCTCCTAGGGAGAACACCCAGCTCTATTTTGTACAATCACAAAACGTTCAATCTGGAAGGAACCACAGCAGTGATTTTCTCCAGCCCCTCAATAACGTGAAGAAAATGAGGACACTTTGGGCTGTCCTGATTTTAGCACTAAAGTCTCATGTGCCAGGAAACCTCTCAATCCTGGAGTGGTTGGTCAACCTAAGATCAGGTCTAAATTTCAGGTCTTCTGATTACTGACTTAGTGATGTTTGTCCCACACATCTTTGTTTTTACTGAGATTATAGTTGTTCTACCATTAAAGATAATTTGTAAATAATTGTAAGTGCTAATTATGCATTCTCTGTATATTTAAGGGATGACATAAAAATTTGGGTTTTGGTTTTCCTGTACATTTTTTTAGAGGATTATCCCCATATGCCCTAAATATTATTTTACTTTATTCTCTCCTTTCTTTTTATTCCTGGAAAGACAAAATTTGTGTTGTTATACATGGCTTAGGCTGATAAATCAGTAGACATTTCAAATAAAATAGAATGAATTTGAGAGGTTATGAGTATTTGCAAGTGTCACCGTGGAGACCAGAGAATGGACTGTCACCATGGAGACTTGCATAAACACTCTGCCTGTAATGATTTCCATGTGAGATCAGATGTAGAAGAGATTTGGGAAGGAAGATGTACAAATGGAGCTGTATGGCTGGAGTGAGTTGTGTAAGAAGGCTAGGGATGTCAAAGCAAGTTGACAGTTTCTGTGCTCACCATTGCTCCATCAGTGAGCAGGAAAAAACCTTCAGGGAAAGCCCTGAAGTTCAGAGGGTGAGAAGGGTGTGCTTCATCAGCTGCTAAAATACTACACGATTTAAGATGATTTCCATTCACTGTTCTACTCCTTTGCTGACACTGGCTGTCACTGTCATTATAGCAAGTTCTGTAGAGTTAAGATGTGATAATAATGACAGCTAGTCTTTATTTAGTCTTATCACATTGCCAAGACTGTGATAAGCTCTTTATGTTTATTATCACATTGAATCTGAACACATATAAGGAAATGCAAATATGGTCCTCATTTTACCAATGAAGAAACTGAGGCACAGAGAATTTAAGTATCCTGCCCAAGGTCACACAGCTAGAAAATGGTGAAGCCAGGATTCATATCAGGCAGTCTGGTGGCAGAGTTCATGTTCTTAAATACTCTACTCTGATGAGAAGATGACGTCCTTGTCTTTGAGGCAATTCAAATCTAAATAAGGAGATAAAGTAATGACTAATGACACCAGGGCAACAATATGTATCTCTAGTACCTATACACATTTTACCTAGTATTTAATTATAGCTTAATGTCCAACATGAATCTTATTCCTTTATCTCTTTCTCCTCTACAGATATATATATATGTATATGTGTGTATATATATATATATATACATATATATATATATATATGTATATATATATATATATATATATATATATATGTATATATCTCAACCATTGGGGTTCTTAGTTGCAGAGAGCAGAATCCACATTAGCTAGCTAAAAGAGAAAAGGAATATACTAAAGGGTATCAATTTAGTCATGGGATATCTGGGAGGATCAGAGAATCGTACTTGAAAGCTACAAAACCCAAATTACTCCATCTTCCTATTTCAGTGTACCTCTGGGCTGTTAATAGGCATTTATATCAAATTTACCTTAAAATGTACATTTAAGCTTTCTGGTGGATTGACTCAAGGGTTGGACTCAGTTGGAATAACACTGGCTTCTCTCTATAAGCTCCAATACCTCGTAGAACCCCTGTGGACAGCACCCCATGGCCATGTTCTGTTACAAAGCTTTGGATAAGGGATTCCTGGTGATTCCAGGAAGCTTTGTGCTGGGCCAATCAACCCTCCCTGAGAAGGAGTGATATTGAGCCTTGCCTGACAGCAAGGATCAACAGAATGTATTGTAATCTTAAAAGATGGCTGTGAGTATCAATAATCTTGTGGAAGATTCCTTTACAAATTATCGATACACACTGTGGGAATCAACCTTCAGTTTGTAGTAAGTACTCAGCAGGCAGCAAAGTACACAGGAGCTTCTTTTTCTGAGGGGAAGCAAAGGACAATGTAAAGCGCACTGGATTTGGACTAAGAACAAAGTTGTTTGAATATTAAATTCGAAAATATGGGAGTAGTGCCTGGCACCAAGCAGACATGTTATAACTGATAGTTCATTTCTTCCACTACCGCTAACCCCATGGCTCTTCTGAAGGTGAACAGATCCTGGGCTGAACTTGTGGAAATCAGATTAAAAGCAGCTAATATGTTTTTAACCCTTTGGATGCTGTAGTTATAGAAGGAGATTCTGTTTTCCTTTTCTCACTGATTGAAAATTTATAGCCCCGTTTATGACACGCCTCTCTCTAGCAAGTACGTGGGATTTCATGGCATGATTTTTAACATACTACACACCTCATTTCATCTTTCTAATCTTTATTTTCTCTTTTTTTCTTTTAAAAACTATGTATTTGTATCCCATCTCACTGCTTTATGTGCATCTTTTCATGCTTAAATCCAGTTTTGGAAAAAAGTGGCAAACCCCTTGGCCATTCCTGTAATACCCCAGCCTCGCTGATATTATTCCAGAAGCCCCTTCCGGTCACCACATTTGCTCAGCCTGTGCTCAAGGCCCCCTCAAAACTATTCCCACTTTCCCCCGAGTTTTAGGTCAGCTGTGATTTTCATCTTCAATCCAATCCATCTGCTTTCATCTCTCAAAGATCTCTCATGACTTCTAATCCCTAAGAGTATTCCATGCTGTTTCCCAGCACTGCTTTGAGTTTATTTGACTTTCTAGTCTCTTCTGCTATTGCTAGAGGTGAGTCAGGAAGAATGGCATATGTGCTCATGTGTCATCTTCCCATGGTAGCCCCTCCTCCCTTCTTCAGTCCAGATCTGTATCGCCAACAGCCCTCTGAACATGTACACTCAGACGTGCTACAGGAGCCTCAGCTCACAGTGTCCGAAATAAACACCTCACCTCCACCGAACGTGTGTGCACGCGTGCGCACGCACGTGTGTGTGTGTGTGTGTTCCTTGTACAGCCAAAAAAGAAAGTGTGTTGTATCCTGGCTGTTCTCCCTCTCTCATCTCTCTCACCTAATACATGTCCAAGCCCTTAGCTATTCCACATCTTAAATATTCAGATTTATACATTCCGTGTCATCTTTTTATTCTATAGCAGAACAGAATCCAGTTTTATCCCTTTGGCCCATTCTCCAAGCTGTATCCAAAGTGAGCTGTCTGAAAGGTACCACCTTTCTAGAAATCCTTCTGGCTTCCAGGGGCCTACGTGGTGAGTCTCAGCCCTTTAGACTAGTATTTCCTTTAGCCACAGAGCACCTCGCTTGCCTCAATACTCACTCATCCTCAATACTCAAACTTTATTTTCAGCTATACACCCTCTGTTCTTTCATGCCTCCATACTTTTGTGCATATTGTTCCTTCTACTTAATATGCTCTTCTTCACCTCAGCCCACCCTTCCTTCCTGCCTTCCTTCATTTCTCAGCAAATACCTGTGATGCACCTACTATGTTCAGGCACTGTTCCAGACACTGAACAAAACAGATAAGTCTCTGCTCTCATTTTAAGAATGTATTTAATTTAACAAGCACTTCTCTTACATTTACTGTATGCCAGGAGCCCTTGCTAGACTCCATGAGATTCCATTCTAGTAAGAGACACGCACCAGCCGAATGAGTCCTTCAAGGTTCAGCGTAGGTCCTCCTGAACCTCATCTGCATCTCCCAGGCTGGCTAAGCCCAGCACATCCTATATGGACCATGACCACAGGATGTTTGTGTGTTCGCCTCTGTCATGGAACTGTAAGTTCCCTGAGCTGTACTCTTCCTTTTATCCCTCTAACAGTGTTGGGCACCTAAGAAAAACTCAGTAAGTGTTGATTGAACAACGTCAAGCTAAGCAAATTTGATCATGCCATTCCTCTGCTTAAAGTCCTTTGATGAGTCACCACTGTTAAAGGCATGAGTCCAAATTCTTTAGCTTGGTACACAGTGCCCTTCAGGCTGGCCCCAGCCTCTCTTTCTGGCCTCTCCTTCCCCAGTCCCCAGTCATGCTTCTCTTGCTCCAGCCACACCATACTATTTCTCTTGCTCCCAAAACAATGTTCTCTGTAATTTCTTAAGACCTACTATAAAATGCTCTACGCAACTAGTCTACCTTTAATTCAACCTTATTTGTTGTTCATGACCAACTCAAAGATCACACATCCTCATGTGTGATAGTCATGCCTAGGACTTGTCACTCCTGTACCCACATAGTCACTTAGATTCATTTACCACATTATATTATAATCATCTATTTATGTGTGTCTGTCTCTCCCCCTACTTATAGCATGTGCTTTGAGTTCTTCAAGGGCAAGAATTATATTTTATTGATTTTTGAATTCTCTCTAATTTCATATGGCATATATCTCAACTCCTAGAATATAGCAGATGATAAGGTAATTTTTGACTTAATGAATAGATTTCTGCAACTCTTTGTTCTACGTAGGATGGCAAGAGAAGGGTCAAACCTTAGTTTATTAAATGTTTCTGCAGAAGGTAGAATTCAAGGTCTTATTCTGAAAGCAAATTAGAAAATTTATTTTCAAGTGCTGACCACCTACCCTTGCTTTCTCTTGCTTTTCAAATGTAAAGGAGTAAACAATCCGTCCTTGGAGTGTTTTTTCCCATTTCTAGCAGAGCAGTATGTCAGTCCTGTCACCTACTTATTGCCTCCTACACATTGCATACATAAGACAATATTAGTTTCCTGAAGGCAAATCTCTCTTATCTAATTTAAAATGCCTTCAGGTAGTTGTTGGAAAGGATCATTTTAGCCTGTCTCAAGCCCATATATTGGTTAACTGAATGTTGCACAGTGAAAAATAGCAAGAGTCAGCTGTAAAGAGCCCCTTAAAAACTGTAACCTGTGTTTTCCCCTGGCTGCGTGAACCTCAGGGTAAAACGAGTTCACATTAATAGTAATAAAAAGTGTTTCTCTGCTCTGACTCCTGCTTAATATTATAGGGTCTCAGACTTTTTGTAAAACCTTCTCTTCCATCCTTAGATAATTTTGAGGGGCCCTAAGAGATGATTAAAATGTTTCAAAACAGTAAGTCTTCTCAGCATCCACATGGCCTCCACCATGTTTCTCCTGGCCTCTCCTCTCATTTCCATGGGTATCTGATGCTACAGATGCCCAGCTCCTGCCATCCAGGTTGTTTGACAACTCCTGCTGTCAAAAGGCAACTCTGCCACCTTCCATGGCTCCCAATGCCACTGGAAAACGGCAACGCTTAGCAATGCCTCTTGCTGCCTTTGAAGCCATGCTCTTTCTTGGGTTATTGATGCCACGAGGTGATGCCTTGTCTGCTTGTACACTGCACCACTGCTGCTCCCAATGCTGCTGCCACCACCTGCCACCACCTGCTGTCACCTCCTGCCACCACCTAATGTGACCCACCACCAGCATTGCCCTCCTCCTGACGCCCGTGGTTATACTATGCAGACCCCAGAATTCAATTCCCAATCTCACCAAACATTTTAAGGAACCTAGGTATTTTAGTTTTAACTTTTAGATCCTTCTCACCTGTGGCTTGAGTATAAATCCAAGCAAGTTAGGAAACCTGCTGAGTTTTACATTTGGAGTATCCTCATACTCCTCCCTCTAATCCAGTGACCACACCAGCTTGTGGACCTGACTCATTCCTTGCTTAGGATGAGCTCAGACCCAGAAGCTCCACAGCCACTCAAGCACATACACGCGCTGGGCCAGCCTAGAGCTTCATCCTAAACACTCAAGCTAGTTTCCCTTCTACAAACGTAAGGAAACACATGCATACATAGGTACATGTCCTTATTGAAAGTGTCAGAGAGAACTCAAAACTCACATGTTTTCTCTGGTAATGTGAAATTGCTCTATTTTCCCCTGGTATTGTGAAATTGTTGGTATTGTGGAATTCTTCTGAAAAGCTAAGTTTACCTTAAGGAACATCAGCTGGGATAGCTTAAAATAATAGTTATGCTTTTCAAGATAGGAGGTTATTTCTCTGTAGGGTGGAAGAAACCTGAAAGTAGGCCCATCCAGGACTGGTGGTGAAGCTCAGCGAGGTCACCAGGGCCTGGACCACACCCATCTTTCTGGCCTTCCATTCTCAACATGCAGTGTCCCCCGCAGGGCCCCAGGTTGCTGCTGGAGCCTCAGACACTCTAACTGCATCCCAACCAGTGGGAAGGAGGAAGCACAAAGAAAGACATGGCCCTTCTCTTTAAGGACACTCTACACTCATAGAATTTACACACCACATTTCCACTTACCTCCGATGGGCCAGAACTTGGCTGCAATGGCACATTTAGCTGCAAAAGAAGCTGGGAAATTTAGTCTTTACTACAAGTATCCAGGGTTCCAGCTACATCAGCAGTTCTGCTCCCAAGAAGGAAGCCGAGAATATATATTCAAGGAGAGCTGGGAGTCTCTGCAACAAAGAGAAGGGTTTTTTTTTCCTGCTCTTTTTATAGATTTCAAACTGGTTTGTGGAAGAGGAACAGATCTTTGAATTGCTTGTGCCATCCACACCGATGTGTGACAGGGCATCCTACTGATCATTTAATTCATGTTTCATTCTTGCTGCTGTTGGTATGTTTCCCTTCCCCATCATGAAAAGGTAGCTCCGCCTTTGTCCCCATGTCTAACAGGCTCTCTCTCGTGTAGTGGTACCAAGAGCCAAAGTTGACAGGTACCCGGCAGGTAAACCCGGCCTCAGCTTTTGTTTTCAAGGCATAAACTCCTGGAAACAATGACAGCAAAGTGTCTGTAAGGGGAAAGGGGCTCCAAAGTTTGGCGAAAGCAGAAGTAGATTGGAGAGAGCTGTTAAAGCTTCCTTGAGGTGGAAGGGACCAGGGTTTTGGCCATCTGGCAGTTAGTAGGGACCCGTGCTGTGCTCATTCATAGCACTCTGGGACACACATGCATCCTAAGAAGAACAGCCATGTGATGTGGCTCGGGCAGCCAGATGTGAGCCCTAAAGCACCTCCCAAACTTGGAAATGTTTTCTCTGCCCAAACAGCCCATTTCCCGGAAAGCATGACTAAGGTGAACTCAACAGTAGGGTGCCCCCCTGTATTCCGGACTCACGAGTGAACTGAGACTATCATTTAACCCTAGAGAAGCTGAGGCAGTGCCCTAAAATGAGATCGAGTGTGAATTTGCCACCACAGGCAGATATGAGCTTAGGGAGAATCTTATTTTCCAATATAGTGTTTTTAAAACTACATATTGTCAGTTAATATTTATCCTGCTATGAGTGTAGAGCTGGAAGTAGAACTCGGGCCTCCTGGGTATTAACCTTGTAGTATTCTGCTTAGCTTTGCTGTCTCTGAGGACCAAGGATAGAAGTGGGAACGATATTGAAGAGTGATTTATCCTAACTCCTCAGCTTGCTGCCTTGGCTCATCATTTGTTTTGTTTTCCCACATTGATTTAATCCTACATAGTCACTTTTTAGGCTATAAACTCCTTGAAGGCAGGTACTCAGTCTAGTCTATGACATGGACCAACGTGTGTTCCATTGCTCACACAGCCTGTCATTGCATCGACCCTTCCTCATATCATCATGGCTGCTGAAATTCATTAGGGCACTCACCATGTTTCTTTCCCTAAATCTGGGGCTTGCTATAGATTTATACGCCAGAACCAAGTCTCCAAGAGAAACCCAAAGTGTTATAACCATTGATACTGATGATTTAATAGATGATGTTCTTTTTTCTGAACTTCAAATGAAACCAGTGGGTTATGAGGATTCATCCTTCAGCTGAGTCATAAAGACAAGTTCCTGCCCTGTTGCAGTTAAAAATTCATGAAGTATTTTCCAAAGGCTATTGAGAATCAGGCTTAGTTACATTCTTACCCTTTCCTTACATAAATATTATCTGCATGATTAAATGCATTTGTAGGTCTTCACTTTTGCCAATGAGCTGTAATTTGGTGTTTCTGCTTAATCATGAATAAATGTTGGGCCTGGTTATCATTTAGTTAAGCTAAAGAAAAATATAAGCATTACAGGGAACCAAGCAACAAAACAAAATATAAATGTCAGTTAGTTTTACTGTGCTTTGCTACAAAAGTTGGCAAGCTTTGAAAATTGGCATGCCAAGGTTGTCTCCCCAAGATGGATAAACCAACTGCAAACATGAGGCTGGAGACATTTGCCAGCTACTACTTTTCCTGCCCCTGATAGTTCTCTCAATCAGAGGGAACTTTGGTTCCAGTGGGAAAAGAAAAAGTGAGAGGCAGTTGATCCCCTGACAATGAAAACTGGTCTGTCTCATACTTGGCCCACATACCATAGATTGCTGGTGCCTACATTTGTACCTCATTAGGTACTAGGTTTCAAACAGCAAGTTTTGCCACTGCAGTATTCTCTGAGATGCCATTGCTTTTGCTATTAGAAACTGGTAAAAAGACATCAGAATATTTCCCTCTTTGGTGGCCAAGTTATTGGAAGGAAGGCAAGGACCTTGGAGAACTTGCTTTTTCAAGATCACTAATGGCACATAACTTGCTGCCCTCTTGCAGTTAAAAATTCATGAAGCATTTCCTTCCTTCCTTCCTTCCTTTCTTTGTTTTAATTGAAGTATAGTTAATTTACAATGTTGTGTTAGTTTCAAGTATACAGCGAAGTAATTCAGTTATATATATTCCTTTTTAGATTCTTTTCAATGGAAAAGAATTATAAGCTATTATAAGATATTGAGTATAGTTCTCCATGTTATACAGTAGGTCCTTGTCGTTTACCTATTTTACATATATACCAGTGTGTACATGTTAATCTCAAACTCCTAATTTCTCTCTCCCCCCCCCCCCCAAAATTCATGAAGCATTTTTAGAAGGCTCTTGAAATACAACACAGGACCCCAGGTTACTCAGCTCCTTGGCTGTGATCTCAGACTCTAACCTGTGAGGAATCTGTGGAGGTTCTAACCCTGTCCCCGTGCTCATGGAGAAGTTTAGTAAACCCCTTGGATCTATTCCGTGTGCAGTCTGACTCCCTCCCTTCACAGCAGGCTCACAGGTGGTGAAAGGTGAACGTCAGGGCCCCCAGAAAACCTAGAACTGTCATCCACAATAATAATAAAAGAGATAGCAATAATAATGATGATGCCACCGCCCTTCTGAAACTTCTCTCAGAAAAGCAAGGATGTTTCTTCCTCAGAATTCCCCAGCAATCATCTCAAGTCTCACTGGACCAAATTAGATCACAAACCCACCCTAGGGCCGAGAACCTTGACCAGGAGGTGAGACTTTGCTGATCAGTTTAGGACTGAGCCAGGTGCCTCATGCCTAAAGCCAGAGGGATATTGAGCCAAGGGTATGTCGAGTTTTACCCCAGATACAAAGGCCCTATAAAAGTGGTTATGCAAACCCAAACAAGAATGGGGTAGTTTCCAGGAGAAGGAGGGTGAATGATGGAAAGATAGCAGCAATGCCCACAGCAACTAACAATATTTATTTAGCACTCATTTTATATTTTCACAGTTCTGAGAACTTTTTCACTTAATCCTCACCAAAAATCCACAGAGAGAGGTTCTGATTTTATGCACATTTTCAGGTAAGAAAATTGAAACTCAGAGAGGCTAAGTTAACTTGGTAGAGTTGCCCAGCCAGGAAGTGGCTTAACTGGTATTCAAATCTGGGTCGTCTGACTTCAAAACTCAAACTTATTCAGTCTCCTCCTAAGGAAGCATTTCTAAGCTTAGCCAGACACACTGAGGGAGGCAGGTGTCATCCTGGGCTTAGGAGACCAAGGAAGCTGTAGAGCCAGATCCAGTTAATTAGCGCAGCTTCCTCCCCACCTGTGGTTCTGTCAATAGCCACCTCTCCAGGCAACCATCGACCCCTCCATCCAGCCCCTCCTACTTTCCTTTGTACCTTCCCTGAGACCAGAGAAAGGCCTTACAAGGTGATATGATTTTCTGTGAATAACATTCCCACAAGATAGGAGCCACCTGCAGGATGTTTCAAGGGTCTTACAGGATGAGAGAGACAGAAGGAGGCTCTCCCCTAGCAGTCGGTGTCCTCTGGATGTGATAAGATAAGCTCTTATTACTACACAGAAATAGCTCTTATTACTAAACCAAATATGTACTTTACTTCAAAAATTGGGATAAATGATAATTTCTAAGAATTTTTTCATTAGAACCAAGAATTATAGCATAGAAAATATTCTTTTCCTTTGATAGCTAATAACATTTGTAAGGTTAGCCCAAGTGATTATTTCTAGTACCCAGAGATAATAGAAGGATCTTGTGGTCATGTCTAGACTGGCCAAAATATCACATCCAGAGTCATTAATAATATCTTACTCTGTCAGTTCACAGGGCTTAGTTCTCTGCATAACCAGTTTTGTGTTTCTGTTTCTTCCCTGAAGCAGTGGGTACTGGGAACCAAGCCAAGAATCTGTAGCAGGACAGTTGACATATACCTGATGAATATGGCTCTTCATGACAGCAAGATCCCCTAGATCCATTTGATCTATTTCATGACATTTTATTTGGCAGGTTTAAAGCAGTGAAATATAGAGAGCTGTCTGGCTTTAACAGGAAAGTCTTGCCTCTTTTTTATTCCTGTGTTCTCAGGTGGTGTCATGATTCATAATTCATTTTGAACTGAACATTCATGGCCCTTATCAAACCTGCCATGATAATTTCATAAAGTTGGGTCAAGTAAGGACAAAAGGAAAAGATTGAGAGAAAATTCATTTGGAGTTCTAAGCCTATAGATGGCTAAGAGTCCTTCAAGAGCTGATGTATGCCAGTTAAAAGGCACTCATATCGTTTTCTGGACTAAACTGTATTCACAAGTATTACAGTATTCTGTTTTAATTGAGTTACATTTTCAGTTTGCAAGTAAGTTTAAAAAATTAAAAATTAAGTAAGCAAGAGGATGAGTTGTTAGAGTATTTTTGAAGTCCTTTAAGGCAGTTTTCTTATAAATAAGAAAGTGTTTTGAGATCTCAGCATTCATTTCAAACTGTATCTAACTATTCTACACATATTTGTTAAGTTCTTCCTATGGGTCAAGCACTATGGTAGTGCTGGAAAAGCACTGATAAATATGACAGCACAGTCACTACCTGCAGTGGGCCTTACCACCTAATAAGAAAGGGGTAAAAATAAACATGAATAAATAATTTCAATTTTGAAAAGTTCTATGAGGATTGGTAACAGGGTGCCAAGAGACAAAATAACAGTGTGGGAAGGAGGGAGCAGCTTTATATAGTTATGGGAGTTTTGCCTAAGGATGAGAAGAAAGTAACCAGGCAGGTAGAGAAGGGAACAGCATTTCAGGAAGAGGAAACAGGAGTGGAAAGCCCTGCAGAGGGAAATGGCCCTTTACTGAGATAGGGTAAAGGTGGAGAGGGGGATACTGGAAACTAACCTTTGAAGTATCTGTGAAACATTCGAGATTTCAAGTAGGCAGTTGGATAAAGAACCTGGAGTTCAGAAGTAAGGTCAGGGAGGGAGATACAAACTAGGAAACTATCAGCATGTAGATAAACATTTAAAAATGATCCAATGGATAAGATTGTCTAGGAAGAGAGTATAGAGAAAAGAGAAACTCTAACATTAAGCTGTCAGTACAGAAGGGGGAGCCAGTAAAAGAGACAGCCCAGGAGAACTGGGAGAATGGATATCATAGAAGCCAAAAGAAGAGAGTTACTGGTTAAGGATGGTGGAATGATGAGCGCATCTTCCTCTCCCCTTTCTATACCAAGACCTAGGAAATGATAGCAAACTTTTAGAAAAGACATAAACCTACAACAACAAAGATACCAGGAAGAGCCATCAGTGGCTTCATTTCAATGATTTTAATGATTTCTGGAGGATGGAAAATGGATGGAGGAGTGACTGAGTGTGACAGAGGAAGCCACAGCTCAGAGAACACGTAGAAGAGACAGGATTAAGGGGAGACCCAACCTGCCCTGCAGAATCCTGGAGCCCAGGGTGTGCCAGGTACCACAGAGAACAGAAATGTGCGGCTAGCGGCTGAACACAGAGGAATGGATTGAAAGGAAGTATACATAACTGTTGCTATTCCGCCACACCCACCCCTGCATTCTGAATCTCTGGCCCAAAAAACACACAAAACCTCCTCTCTAGAAATTGAAGGCCTGTACTCTTCAGCTTCTAGAAGTTAACCTCCTTTAAAAAATCTACCTTCCAAATAAGAACGTTAATCTCAGTCTAAATCTGTGAGATGACAAGGTCTTCCCATGTACCCAGAGTGCCCAATTAACTTTTTATTGCCTCATTCTTAAATATGAATAGACAATTAAAGATCAGTAGATTTTAAGAAAGTCTCCAACACAAAAGAAAGAGATCAAGATGAATCAATAGGTAAAGGTGACACTGGAGGAAGTGAAATTTTAATATATGGAACAGAGAAATCTTCAAAAAGATTGCAGTGAAAAAAAGAATAATCAAAACAGAGGAAAGATGTCTTGAATAATAAAATATGACTGCCAAAATACAAAATTCAATAGAAGAATTACAAATCAAAATGGAAATATCAGAAAGTAGAAGAAAAAGTCAAAGAGATAGAAAATATTATTTACAAATAAAATTAGCAGTGTAGAAAGAAAACTAAAGAATATATCCAGATGTTCCAACCACTGACTAATGGAAGTGCCAGAAAGAGAAAACAATAAAGAATAAACTAACAAAGAAATAATACAAGGATATTTCAGAGGAACAGATTTAAAGGTCTAAAGAGGTCCTGCAATGAATGAAAAAATAAAAGACCCACACCTAGGCACATCTTGTTGAAATGTAGAAACAGCAAGAGTATAAACATGATCTGAAATGCTTTCTCAATGGGGGTATGGAGGAAACAACTTATAAAGAAATAAGAATCACCCTCTCATCAGAGTTTGCAATAGCAACACCAAGGGCTAGAAGACAGCAGAGTAACATGAAGTTTCAGGGGAAATGATTTTCAAACCATAATTCCATATGCAGCTAAACCATCAGGTGTGAAGGTGGAATTAAGATACTATATATATGCAAGGACTCAGAAAGCTTTCCCTCCCATATGACTTTATTTGTGTGGTAATAAAACCAAGGAGTAAACAACAACAAAAAGATGGCATGGGATCCAGAAAACAGAAGCTCTAACTCATGACTGTGAAGGGAAGTCTAGGACTTTTGACCAGAGAGAAGGAAGTTAGAGGGTTCTCAGAGGGAAGTCCCCAGGACCAGACTACATTAATGACTTTCAAATTGGTAATGACTTTCAAATTGGGCTCCACGGATCCCTGGGGAACACAAGACTTTTTCAGGGAGTCAGTGAGATCAACACTATTTTCATAATAATACTAAGATATGGCTTTTGCACTGCTTTGACATTTGCATAAGCAAAGATGGTTAAAACTGCTGACACTTTAGCATAAATGAGTGTGATGCTACCAAGCGGTACTAGCAGGCACTGAATTCTTCTCTACCATGCACTCCAGTAAAAAAAAAACAACAACAACAAATATTTTTATTTTAAAATGTCATTGACAAAGCAGTTAAAATTATTAATTTTATTAATCTTGACCCTTGAGCACATGTCTTTTTAATATTCTTTATATCAAAACAAGTGTGTATTATCCTCCATCAACCACAGTTTAAAGGTGTTCTTGGGGACAAGCACTTGTGCAGCTGTTTGTGAGCTAAATTAGATGCTTTTGCCATGAAGTACTATTTTTACTTGACTGAAAAACTGATAGACAAACCATGGTTATTCAAACTTAGAGTTTTGGCAGACATTTCCTAAAATGAATGAAATGAGCCTGTCGCTTCAAAGAAAACAACTGATAGTATTTATTGCCACTGATAAAATACAAAGTGTCAAGCAGAAATGACAATTTTGGAAAACGTGTATCCACTACTATGAGCCTGACAGATTCCCGACACTTAAAGACCTTCCTGATGAGATCAGTGGTGACATTAACAAATATTATTTTTTGATATTGTAAAATAAAATGTATCAACATTTAGAAGACCTGCATAATTCATTGAATCAAGATTTTCTAAATAACCAGTGCATGGTTTTATATCACACATGAGCAAAAGAGCTCCTCAAAGCATGAGATCAATGGATTTTAGTGTAACAGAGTATGAAAACTGCATTGATGTGATGTCAAAATAATGTAAGCACTTTACTAACTTGCAATTTTTAGAATCAACATAAGCCTAATTATTGTTACAGAACCGATGGTAAATAGTATCAACCTTGCTTTATCCATAGAACAAGTACAGAAGACAGAAAGTGGGAGGTAGAAGTGGAAAGAAGAGATAAAGAATAGGAGCACTAATTCCCTCACGTCACAGAAAGTCAAATGATATTACCTGCAGTTGATGGAATAAGAATTTGAAAGTGTTAGCATTTTACTAACTCTTATAAGGAAATACCAATTAACATAGCAAGTATAATTCTATTGAAAAAAATGGGGAAGGGGGAATCGGAATCATGCAAGGGAAGTAAATCCTCATTCATCATCACAGAAGCAAAGAGATAATGTCAAAAATCAGGAAGTTTTAAAGTATCATTTAGAAATATGGAGCTAACTACCAGAAGAAACAGCTTTTTTGTTAAGGGGTTATAGTTTATTCAGTGAATAATTTTGACTCATTACAGATTTTAGAGTTGGAGAGTGATAAGACTGAAGGAAAATCATGAGACTATTAACTTGGAAATAATGTTTAAGAGGATTTGGGTAGCTGAAGTGGGCGAGGTTGAACCTCAGGAGACTAGTCAAAGGTTCTTACAAGAGTCATAATAATAATAGAAATAATAATATAATGATATCATTATTGTGGTAGATTTCATTTGTTGCCTGTCTACACTCTGTGCCAGGAGCTTTCCATGAATTGCCTGATGTTTCCTTATAGCCAGCTTTTTAAAAATTAGAATTTATTGCCTCTGGGGAGTAGGACAAGGCATGGGATATGGTAGCATGAGTTGCCAGATAAAATACAAGGTGCTCAGTTAAATTTGAATTTCAAATAAACAACAAATACTTTTTTAGTATAATTTATCCTCAATATTTCAGGGGATATACTTATACTTAAAAAGATGCATTGTTTATCTGAAATTCAAGTTTAACTGGGTGTCCTGTATTTTTATTTGTTAAATCAACAACGGCATGGACGATTGTTGTTGTTTTTTTAATGGACCCTTTTGCACATTTAAATTACATAACCACATGTTAACCACCATATGTCAAATATTTAAGATTTCTTTTTTAAAAAGAAGGAGGTGGGTGGGCTGACCTTCAATGCCAGTGAAGGTTTGAATAGCTGAGGTTTGCAGATGTGTCTATTGGATTTTGCCACATGGACAGCAATGGTGTCTTTGACAGGAACAGTTATTGTGGAGTGATGGGGCTGCAAGCTGGACTGTAGTGTATTTACAAGTGAATAAAAAGCGAGGAGGGAGAGGTAATTACAGAATCAGAGAAGAGAAAGTTAAGGCATAGGTATGAGATTTGAAGAAAATCTATGGATTACAGGAGTGATGATACATTTTTCTTTCTGTGTAGCCATCACATACCTCAAAGTAACCCTTTTTCTGAGTGTCATATCAAATCTGTGCAACATTATAAAGGATATTAAATTCTAACAATAATTTGGGATAATGCCACAGGAGGTACCCCCTCCCACCCCCAAATAGCTGGGTAAGTAAGGGTCTAACCTTTTGGTGGAGGGATGTTTGTAACAATATGAATGAACATTCTTTATAGAAAGGAAGAGGTGAGTAAAAATGTAATATAGTGATTTGCCATGTATTTAAGTCACATATGGGACTGGGGTGTGAACTTAGGATCCCATTTTCACTGACAAAAGTTACTAAATCAAATTATCTTCTTCCTTGAGAACCTGGAAGTCTAACTCTCATACAATTTAAATCTACCCAGTGCTTGAATATGTAAGGTCTTAGGGAAATACAAATGTAACTAAGACATGGAGCCTGCTTCCAAGGAAGAGAAGCTTCAAAATAGTGGCTAGACTAGTCGAATTTCCCCTGACTACTCACTGGCTTATTGGCTTCATGCCTACCCTTGCTGACCTCTGTCCTATACACCCCTAATCCGACTCAGTCACTATGCTTCACTTCCCCCAAAGCTCCTCTCAGAATTGGATTTTAAGCTGGCTTCTTCACCAAAAAATATAAAACCAACTTACGTCTTTTTGGTAGATTTTGTAAAAATATCTGAACACATTTTTCTCTTGTTGGAACAATATTCATGCCATCTTACCCCTGTTTAGGCTTTCGAAGTACTCTCTGTTCCCCTTCAGTTGTGCTATGGTTTAAAAAAGCCTTCTATTGGGACTTCCCTGGTGGTCCACTGGTTAAGAATCTGCCTTCCAATGCAGAGGACGTGCGTTCGATCCCTGGTCGGGGAACTAAGATTCCACATGCTGTGGGGCAACTAAGCCTGCACGCCACGACTACTGAGCCCACGTGCCTCAACTAGAGAGCCTGCGTACCACAAACTACAGAGCCCATGCGCTCTGGAGCCCGCGCGCCACAAAAAAAGATCCCACATGCCGGCCGCAGCTAAGACCCAACGCAGCCAAAAACAAAAAAAATAAAATAAACTTGTTTTAAAAAAGCCTTCTACTTTGTATTACTGGAGTCACATATGCGTATGATTAGCCGTTGATGGTCTTGAGATGAGAACTTATTAAAACACTTTAGTTATGTTTCTGTGAGCAACACAGGAAGAGTTAAAAAAAAAATCCTTACTTAGTCAACTCTCATGGCAAATGACTCATCATTTCTTCTTCAAAGAGGTTAACCTCATCTCATTTCTCTTTCCTCCATGTTACCTATAAACTCTGCCATCTTGAAAGCAGCAGAAAAATGAAAGAGCAGCAACTAAATGTGGACAACTTTCTTCTCCTTTGTTTTGGAGGTGGTGCTTCCAGGAGTAATCTGATTGTCACTGAGCCCCTTAGGCCATGCTTCTTTCTCCCTGAGGCCAGTCTCAGCATACTTCCCCCAACAAAACTATAGATGTCTAATGTATATATTTGCAAATATGTTTTTGAGAGGAGGAAGGGATTATATTGCACATTATGTAGCAAAAGCTTCCTTTATATCCATACAGATCATCTAAGCTCTTCCCCTAAAATATCTTCCTATAGCAGCTTCCACTCTTCCAGCCCTATCTCCCACTTGACCTCTCACTTCTCAGCCTCTCTAGCAAGCAGAAGCTCTCTCTGTTCTCTCCCTCAGCCCTCTGAAAACCCTGTTCAGATCATGTAACGTACACACAAGGCAAACACTTATTAAACAACAGCCTGCAAAAGAAAAATGCTTCATTAGACAAACCAGGGTCACATGGTGTCCTTCAAGCTTTCCAGTGAGTAGCTTCCTTTCAACCACAGAGGTTATCAAGAGCCATATCCAGTTCTAGGGATGAACTCTCTGAAGGGATACAATCAGCAGTTAATTTGAAGTATTTAGGAAAGTAGGTCAGTGAATGGTGATAATACAGATATGAAATTATATAAGGATATATGGATGTCATCCTTACATCATGTTTATTTGTAGAAGGAGAATTCCTCTTCTATATTCATCTGTTAGGAAAGAAAATTGTTGAAAAGTCCTTTGGACACCTACGTGCTTTGGAAATCATTTAAAAGTATGTAGATTAATAATAACAAACACTGGGCCAGCAAAGCTATGACCGATTACCTAAAAAGCCTTGGCAAATATTATTAAACTTTGGAACATCTCTTGAATTTCTGAATTGATAATATAATCAGAATCAGTAGGCAAACCAGGAAAAGTTCAAATAGCTAGACATAGGTCCTGGACTAACCTCAACCTTAACTTTTTGCAACGTGAGTCTTTTGAAATCAAAAGGAACAAAAAATGTAATATTGAATTACTATGTCATCAGTCACACATAAGAACTCTCATACCTCCCTCAGCTCTATGGTCTTCTGTCCAGAAATGGAATGACCTTTGGAATATCGTCTCCATTGGATAGAAATATCATGTTACTGCATTCTGGCAGTTTGGGACTTTAGAAAATTCTCAGGAAGTGAAGATAAAAAAATCAATATCAAATGACTCATAGAGACACTGATTTTAATGGTTCTGCTGCTGTCATGTCACCCTAAGAGGAAGCTCTTCATATTTGGTCAATATGGTGACACCACATCATTTTGAATTTTATATGAAAAAGACCACAGAACTTTCATTATAATAATCCTGCTAGATTGGTCCTGTCAATGACTAACATTTGCAGTTAAAGTAAATACAGACTCTGTTCTCTCTAATTTGTATTTTCTCATAAAATATGTATGAAGACAATCACAGCAAGTGTCAAAATATCACCCTTTTAAAAATTCATCAGCATTGACTCTTGCTGTTCAAAATTGAATAATATATTGAACAGCTGAGAAAACCAGCAAAACTTGAGAGTCAAAGTCTTGGGACAATACACAAGACTTTATGAATGGACGATGCAAGCCTTACATCATGCCAACTGTCTAAAAGTGAAAAAGTGGGATGGTGAGAACTTATATTCTGTAATTAGGTTCTTAAATGTTTAAAATTGAATATAGTGTGGATTAATTGACCCCTTTATCATTACAATGTAATGCTCTTTATCCTGAGTAATATCCTTTGCTCTGAAATCTACTTTGATATTAATATAGTCATTACAGTTTTCTTTTAATTAGTGTTGTTAACATCATTTGCATTCATTTACTTTTAACTTGTTTATGTCTTTATATTAAAAGTTTGATCTTCCTTTTTTATGCAATCTAACAATCTCTGCCTTTAATTGGTGTTTTTATACCATTTATATTTAATGTGAATATTGATATCATTGGGTTTAAATCTGTCACCTTGGTTTTTTTATTTTGACTCATCTGTCTTTGTTTCTTTTTTCCTTTTCTTTTTCTTTGCCTTGTCATAGATTAGTCGAATATTTTTATTATTTAATTTTATCTTCTTTTTTGGCTTATTAGACATAACTCTGTTGTTATTTTAATGGTTGTTTTAAGACTTATAGTGTATATCTTTATCTTATCACAGTGTACCTTTAATATGTATAGAATGAAAATCTTATTACAGTTTAGTCCCATTTCTCCCTTGCTGGCCTTTATCCTGTTGTTGGCATAAAATTTATACACATATTATAAATGCTCCAGTACATTGTTTTTATTTTTGTTTCAAACAGTTAACTATTTTTTAATGAAATTTAAATAATAAGAAAAAACTTCAACCCACATAAGTTACCATTTCTGGTGCTTTTTATTCCTTTGTACCGGTCTATATTTCTATCTGGTATCATTCTCCCTCTGCCTAAAGGATCTTCTTTAACATTTCTTGTGGTGGATATCTGCTGTTGATGGATTCTTTCAGATTTTGTAAGTCTAAAATATATTTATTCCATCTTTATATTTTTCTCTCAATATTTTTTATTAATAGACTTTATTTTTAGAACCATTTAAGATTTACAGAAAAAAAAGGTAGTACAGAAAGTTCTCATATATCTCTCTATAAACAATTTCCCCTGTTACTGACATCTTACTTTCATATGGAACATTTGTTACATTAATGAAACAATATTGGTATGCCATTATTAACTAAAATTCATGGTTTATTCAGATTTCCTTAGTTTTTACCTAATATCCTTATTCTGTTTTAGGATCCCATCCAAGATACCACATAACTTATAGTTCTCAGATTTCCTTAGACTTAATTTCTTAGACTTTCCTTATTTTCGACGACCTGGACTATTTTGAAGAGTACTAGTAGGTCACTCCTCCATTGGATTGTCTGATGTTTTTCTCATGATTAGACTGGCGTAATGGATTTTAGAGAGAAAGAGCACAAAGGTAAATTGACATTTTCATTACATCATATCAAGGGCATATACTATCAATATGATTTATCACTGATGATACTGCCCTTGATCATCTGGCTGAAGTACTATTTGTCAGGTTTCTCCACTGTAAGGTTACTCTTATTTCCCCCTTTCCATACTGTACTCTTTGAGAGGACATCATAATGCACAGAATACACCTAGGAGTGGGAGTTATGCTCCATCTCTTTTAGGATGAAGTATCTACACAATTTATTTGGAATTCTTCTATATTAGAGATTTGTCTCTCCTCATTTATTTATTTAATCATTTGTATAAGTATGGGCTCATGAATATTTTATATTTTGGATTATATTCTAATACTACTTTATTTTGTTGCTTGAATTATTCCAGCTTTGGCTATTAGGAGCTCTTTCAGTTGGCTCCTGTGCCCCTTTACCATTCATCAGTGTGGTTGTTTATCTCTTTTTGAGCACTTCCTTATTTCTGGTACTACAAGCTGACAAGCCACTCTAAGCTCATCTTGTATTTTTCCTGCCCAAGTCCTAGAGACAGCCATTTCTCCAAGGAACCCTGTTTCCTTTTATTGGAGAATGACGTTAGAAACCAAGATCTGGGTGCTAGGTGTGCTCATGCTAATGGGGTGTCATTTCGTTTAGACCCTCTGAGCTGACAAAGAAATATGAGTGTGTGTGCTAACATGTGTATATACACATACTATAAATATTTCTAAATGTAATCATCTGTATCTGTCTTAAATTAAACATGAGTTCTTACTGGTGTCTTTATTACCAAATGGATCATTCTAGCCCACTCGTTTTGCTGATCTGTATATTTCTCCTCCAACAGTGTAAACCCTAGATCCCACCATCTGCCATCTGTTTACTTAAGTTTTAATTCCAGTATACACATATAGCAGAATCAAAATTGTTAATACAGTACATACACCCATGGGAGAAAAAAAGCTTTATCGACTAGAGTCAATACTTATGTGCAGCTCTTTTGGCCTTTAGTCTTAAAAAACTCCATTTCCACAGTTATTTAGGTCAGCACCTTTTCCTTCACCCCTTTCTTTGAGATAGTTTCATACATTTGTAATACACTTAGGTTCTTTTGTCACAGTCTGCATTCTTCTCTGGGATTCCCTGACCTTATAAATGATTTTTTCATGTGTATAGATTAAGTTTTGCTCTTTGCATTATATAATTCTATAGGGTTTAACAAACACATGTCAATGTATCCACTATTACAGCATCATAAAGAACAGTTTCACCTGTGTTTCACTTTTTCTATCCCCTGTGTTTTACCTTTTCAATCCTCTCTCCTCCAAACTCCTCACAACCAATGATTTTTTTTATTGTCTGTATAGTTTTACCTTTTCCAGAATGTCATTTAATTAGAATCATACAGTATATAGCCATCTTAAACTTATTTATTTTACTTAGCAGTATTATTTAAGGTTCTGTGTCTTTTTATGGCTCAATAGGTCATTTCTGAATTATATTATGGAATAATATTCCATTGCATGGATGTACCAAAGTTTATCTGTTTATCTATTGAAGGACATCTTGGTTGCCTCCAGTTTTTTGGCAATTATGAATATGGTTGCTGTAAACATTCATGTGTGGACATGCTTTAAACTCAACTGGGTAAATACCTAATACCAGCGTAACTCCTGGATAATATGTTAAGACAAGACTATGTTTAGCTTTGTAAGAAACGGTCAAACTCTCTTCCAAAGTGAGCTGCATTTTGCATTCCCACCAGTGATGAATGAGAGTTCCTGTTGATGCACATCATCATCACATTTGAGGTTGTCACTTTGGGGATTTTAGCATTCTAATAGGCGTGTGGTGATATCTGATGGCTGTTTTAATTTGTAATTATCTAATGACAAATGAAGCTGGACATCTTTTCATATGCTCACTTGCCAAATGTGTGTCACACACATCACAGTCAGCAGTAGTTAGCCAGGTCAGCCTTAGTAAGAGGAAGTCTGTATTGTTAAGCCCATGTAGAGCCTTATCCATGCCACCATGCCACTTGTCAGATGCCACTTATCTCAGAGGCCTATTGAGCAAGCACTGAAATAGCTGGGGAAAGAGGCTGACTGACATGCAAAACGTGTCATTTTCTTCATCTGATTAGGAGCCCCTCTGAAGTGAATGCCCTTTGATGACCTTTTACTTGGTTCACAAATATCTTCACTGTTTGTGACCATTCACCATTTTTAGTCCAGCCGCATATCTCTTCCCCAGATTTCTTTGTCACCAATCTCTCCCTCTTGTTCCTTCCAAGTTGCTGACAATCCATCCAAACAGTTAGCCACTGCCTATGAATACATCCATTTTTCTGGCTGTCTCTTACTGGCAAAATGTACAACTAAATGTACTGCTTATAGTTCTGACCACTGCTACTGATTTTCCTTCACTACTGTCCTACAAGATTATTTCTGAGAACAGTACTACAGCTCTCCACTATTGGGTCATACCAGTATAATGTGCAGACTCATCGTTAAACCAGGATTTTTTTTATTTCTCAGATAGTTGGTCATTAGGAACATCCCAGGAGACCAAGTCATGAGTTGATAGACAGGAGATGATGCAACCATAGCCAGTGTTCAAGGTCTGAGCCTCCTGTTCAGCCTACGTGAATCTCCCCAAGCTAGGTGTCTCTCTTTTTTATTTTTTTTAACATCTTTATTGGAGTATAATTGCTTTACAATGGTGTGTTAGTTTCTCCTTTATAACAAAGTGAATCAGCTATACATGTACATATATCCCCATATCTCCTCCTTCTTGCATCTCCCTCCCAGCCTCCCTTTCCCACCCCTCTAGGTGGTCACAAAGCACTGAGATGATCTCCCTGTGCTATGCAGCTGCTTCCCACTAACTATCTATTTTACAATTAGTAGTATATATAAGTCCATGCCACTCTCTCACTTCGTCCCAGCTTCCCCTTCCACCTCCCCATGTCCTCAAGTCCATTCTCTACGTATTTATTCCTGTCCTGCCCCTAGGTTCATCAGAACCTTTTTTATTCTTTTTTTTTTTTTTTAGATTCCGTATATATTTGTTAGCATATGGTATTTGATTTTCTCTTTCTGACTTACTTCACTCTGTATGATAGACTCTAGGTCCATCCACCTCACTACAAATAACTCAATTTCATTTCTTTTTATGGCTGAGTAATATTCCATTGTATATATGTGCCACATCTTCTTTATCCATTCATCTGTCGATGGACACTTACATTGCTTCCATGTCCCGGCTATTGTAAATAGTGCTGCAATGAACATTGTGGTACATGACTCTTTTTGAATCATGGTTTTCTCAGGGTATATGCCCAGTAGTGGGATTGCTGGGTCATATGGTAGTTCTATTTTTAGTTTTTTAACGAACCTGCATACTGTTCTCCATAGTGGCTGTATCAATTTACATTCCCACCAACAGAGCAAGAGGGTTCCCTTTTCTCCACACCCTCTCCAGCATTTATTGTTTGTAGATTTTTGGATGATGGCCATTCTGACTGGTGTGAGGTGATACCTCATTGGAGTTTTGATTTGCATTTCTCTAATGATTAGTGATGTTGAGCATCCTTTCATGTGTTTGTTGGCAATCTGTCTATCTTCTTGGGAGAAATGTCTATTTAGGTCTTCTGCCCATTTTTGGATTGCGTTGTTGGTTTTTTTGATATTGAGCTGCATGGGCTGCTTGTAAATTTTGAAGTTTAATCCTTTGTCCATTGCTTCATTTGCAAATATTTTCTCCCATTCTGAGGGTTGCCTATTGTCTTGTTTATGGTTTCCTTTGCTGTGCAAAAGCTTTTATGTTTCATTAGATCCCATTTGTTTATTTTTGTTTTTATTTCCATTCCTCTAGGAGGTGGATCAAAAAGGATCTTGCTGTGATTTATGTCATACAGTGTTCTGCCTATGTTTTCCTATAACAGTTTGATAGTGTCTGGCCTTACATTTAGGTCTTTAATCCATTTTGAGTTTATTTTTGTGTATGGTGTTAGGGAGTGTTCTAATTTCATACTTTTACATGTACCTGTCCAGTTTTCCCAGCACCACTTATTGAAGAGACTGTCTTTTCTGCGTTGTATATTCTTGCCTCCGTTATCAAAAATAAAGTGACCATATGTGCATGGGTTTATCTCTGGGCTTTCTATCGTGTTCCATTGATCTATATTTCTGTTTTTGTGCCAGTACCATACTGTCTTGATTACTGTAGCTTTGTAGTATAGTCTGAAGTCAGGGAGCCTGATTCCTCCAGCTCTGTTTTTCTCTCTCAAGATTGCATTGACTATTCGGGGTCTTGTGTGTTTCCATACAAATTGTGAAATTTTTTGTTCTAGTTCTGTGAAAAATGCCATTGGTAGTTTGATAGGGATTGCATTGAATCTGTGGATTGCTTTGGGTACTATAGTCATTTTCACAATGTTGATTCTTCCAATGCAAGACATGGTATATCTCTCCATCTGTTTGTATCATCTTTAATTTCTTTCATCAGTGTCTTATAGTTTTTACATACAGGTCTTTTGTCTCCTTAGGTGGGTTTATTCCTAGGTATCTTATTCTTTTTGTTGCAATGGTAAATGGGAGTGTTTGCTTAATTTCTCTTTCAGATATTTCATCATTAGGGTATAGGAATGAAAGAGATTTCTGTAAATTAATTTTGTATCCTGCTGCTTTACCAAATTCATTGATTAGCTCTAGTAGTTTTCTGGTAGAGTCTTTAGGATTCTCTACGTATAGTATCATGTCATCTGCAAACAGTGACAGTCTTACTTCTTCTTTTCCGATTTGGATTCCTTTTATTTCTTTTTCTTCTCTGATTGCTGTGGCTAAAACTTCCAAAACTATGTTGAATCATAGTGGTGAGAGTGGGCAACCTTGTCTTGCTCCTGATCTTACAGGAAATGGTTTCAGTTTTTCACCATTGAGAACGAAGTTGGCTGTGGGTTTGTGATATGTAGCCTTTATTATGTTGAGGTACGTTCCCTCTGTGCCTACTTTCTGGAGGGTTTTTAACATAAATCGGTGTTGAATTTTGTCAGAAGCTTTTTCTGCATCTATTGAGATGATCACATGGTTTTTATTCTTCAGTTTGTTAATATGGTGTACCACATTGATTGATGTGCGTGTATTGAAGAATCCTTGCATTCCTGGGATAAACCCCACTTGATCATGGTGTATGATCCTTTTAATGTGCTGTTGGATTCTGTTTGCTAGTATTTTGTTGAGGAGTTTTGCATCTATGTTCATCAGTGATATTGGCCTGCAGTTTTCTTTTTTGGCGACATCTTTGTCTGGTTTTGGTATCAGGGTGATGGTGGTCTCGTAGAATGAGGTTGGGAGTGTTCCTTCCTCTGCTATATTTTGGAAGAGTTTGAGAAGGATAGGTGTTAGCTCTTCTCTAAATGTTTAATAGAGTTCACCTGTGAAGCCATCTGGTCCTGGGCTTTTGTTTGTTGGAAGATTTTTAATCACAGTTTCAATTTCAGTGCTTGTGATTGGTCTGTTTATATTTTCTATTTCTTCCTGGTTCAGTCTGGGAAGGTTCTGCTTTTCTAAGAATTTGTCCATTTCTTCCAGGTTGTCATTTTATAGGCATATAGTTGCTTGTAGTAGTAATCTCTCATGATCCTTTCTTTTTCTGCAGAGTCAGTTGTTACTTCTCCTTTTTCATTTCCAATTCTATTGGTATGAGTCTTCTCCCTTTTTTTCTTGATGAGTCTGGCTAATGGTTTATCAATTTTGTTTGTCTTCTCAATGAACCAGCTTTTAGTTTTATTGATCTTTTCTATCGTTTTCCTTCATTTCTTTTTCATCTATTTCTGATCTGATCTTTATGATTTCTTTCCTTCTGCTAACTTTAGGGTTTTCTTGTTCTTCTTTCTCTAATGCTTTAGGTGTAAGGTTAGGTTGTTTATTTGAGATGTTTCTTGTTTCTTGAGGTAGGATTGTACTGCTATAAACTTCCCTCTTAGAACTGCTTTTGCTGCATCCCGTAGGTTTTGGGTCACCGTGTTTTCATTGTCATTTGTTTCTAGGTATTTTTTGATTTCCTCTTTGATTTCTTCAGTGATCTCTTGGTTATTAATAGTGTATTGTTTAGCCTCCATGTGTTTGTATTTTTTACAGATTTTTTTCCTGTAATTGATATCTAGTCTCATAGCGTTGTGGTCAGAAAAGATACTTGATAACGATTTCAATTTTCTTAAATTTACCGAGGCTCGATTTGTGACGCAAGATATGATCTGTCCTGGAGAATGTTCCATGAGCACTTGAGAAGAAAGTTTATTCTATTGTTTTTGGATGGAATGTCCTATAAATATCAATTAAGTCCATTTTGTTTAATATATCATTTAAAGCTTGTGTTTCCTTATTTATTTTTATTTTGGATGATCTGTCCATTGGTGAAAGTGGGGTGTTAAAGTCCCGTACTATGATTGTGTTACTGTCGATTTCCCCTTTTATGGCTGTTAGCATTTGCCTTATGTATTGAGGTGCTCCTGTGTTGGTGCATAAATATTTACAATTGTTCTATCTTCTTCTTGGATTGATCCTTTGATCATTATGTAGTGTCCTTCCTTGTCTCTTGTAATAGTCTTTATTTTAAAGCCTATTTTGTCTGATATGAGAATTGCTACTCCAGCTTTCTTTTGATTTCCATTTGCATGAAATATCTTTTTCTATATTCTCACTTTCGGTGTGTATGTGTCCCTAGGTCTGAAGTGGGTCTCTTGTAGACAGCATATATATGGGTCTTGTTTTTGTATCCATTCATCCAGTCTGTGTCTTTTGGTTGGATCATTTAATCCATTTCCATTTAAGGTAATTATCGATATGTATGTTCCTTTTACCATTTTCTTAAATGTTTTGGGTTTGTTATTTTAGGTCTTTTCCTTCTCTTGTGTTTCCTGCCTAGAGAAGTTCCTTTAGCATTTGTTTTAAAGCTGGTTTGGTGGTGCTGAATTCTCTTCACTTTTGCTTGTCTGTAAAGGTTTTAATTTCTCTGTCGAATCTGAATGAGATCGTTGCTGGGTAGAGTAATGTTGTTTGTAGGTTTTTCCCTTTCATCACTTCAAATATGTCCTGTCACTTCCTTCTGGCTTGCAGAGTTTCTGCTGAAAGATCAGCTGTTAACCTTATGGGGATTCCCTTGTATGTTATTTGTTGCTTTTCCCTTACTGCTTTTAATATTTTTTCTTTGTATTTAATTTTTGATAGTTTGATTAATATGTGTCTCAGTGTGTTTCTCTTTGGGTTTATCTTGTATGGGACTCCCTGCACTTCCTGGACGTGGGTGGCTATTTCCTTTCCCATGTTAGGGAAGTTTTCGCCTGTAATCTTTACAAATATTTTCTCAGACCCTTTCTTTTTCTCTTCTTCTTCTGGGACCCATATAATTCGAATGTTGCTGCATTTAATGCTATCCCAGAGGTCTCTGAGACTGTCCTCAATTCTTTTCATTCTTTTTTCTTTATTCTGCTCCCTGGCAGTTATTTTCACCATTTTATCTTCCAGCTCATTTATCCATTCTTCTGCCTCAGTTATTCTGCTATTGATTCCTTCTAGAGTATTTTTAATTTTAGTATTGTGTTGTTTATCATTGTTTGCTCCTTAGTTCTTCTAGATCCTTGTTAAATGTTTCTTGTATTTTCTCCATTCTGTTTCTGAGATTTTGGATCATCTTTACTATCATTACTCTGAATTAGTTTTCAGGTAGTTTGCCTCTTTCATCTTCATTAATTTGGTCTGGTAGGTTTTTACCTTGCTCCTTCGTCTGTCACAAATTTTTTTGTCATTTCATTTTTTTTTTTTATGGGTGGGGCTGTATTCCTGTCTTACTGGTTGTTTGGCCTGAGGTGTCCAGCACTGGAGTTTGCAGGCAGTTGGATAGAGCCAGGTGTTGGTGCTGAGATTAGGACCACTGGGAGGCCTCACTCCAATTAATATTCCCTGGGGTCTGAGGTTCTCTGTTAGTCCAGTGGTTTGGACTCAGAGCTCCCACTACAGAAGCTCTGGCCTGACCTCTGGCTTGGGAACCAATATCCCGCAAGCTGCATGGCACGGCAAAAAAATAAAATAAAATAAAAATTTAAAAAGAAAAAAGATAAAAGAAATAAAAAAAGGAGCAGTACAATATCAAAGAATAAAAAACAAAATAAAATTAGAAAGATTAAAAAAATTAGGAAAAATAAAAATATAATTGAAATAACTGCAACAAGGTAAAATAAAACCACAACAGAAAAAAGAAAAAAGAAAGGGGGGGAGTGCAGGGGGAACAAGCCAAAAGGAGAAAACCATAACAAAGTATAAAGAATAAAATAAAATTAGAAAAATAAAAGATTTATTAGGAAAAATAAAAATATAAATGCATCAACAGCAATGAATCAACAAGGTGAAACAGAACCCTAATCTAAAAGAGGAAAAAAAAAAAAAAAAAAAGAAAGCCTTGTCTATGGGAGCAGAGTTTAGGTGGGGGGTGGAACTTAGGCTTGGGTGGGGTTTAGGGTGGGGAGAGACTTAGGCGGGTGGGGGTGATATTTGAGCGTGGGGCAGGGCCTAGGTGGGGCGACATTCAAGAGTGGGGCGGTGTCTCTGCTTAGGACCAGCGCGGAAGGGCAGAGGCAGCACGCGGAAAGGAGGGCCTCTGGAGTGTGGAGTTCCGGAGTTTGGAGGTAAGGCCCTGGGTGAGGGTGTGTGGGTGGGGTTTAGGCCCAACGTGTTGGAGGGGGTCTCAGAGGGGGTCTACGAGTGTAGAGGTAGGGCCCTGGGTGGGGGTGTAGGGGCGGGGCTTCAGCTCTGTGCGGCAGCAGGGAGGCTCCAAGGGCAGAGGATTAGGCCCGGGAGCCCAACGAGCTCCCCGGTGCCTAAGTGGACAGGGAAAGCGCTGGCCCTGTTCCCTTCCGTTCCTTCATGCCCCTCCCCCACCATCTCCCCCAGGGTCTCCCCTGTCGCCGCTGGACCCCAACCATGGGTGGGTCCCACTGGGTGTAAGAACTCCTCCCCTTCCCCAGTCACCCCTCAGGTCTGCCCGTCTTGGAGGTCCGGCCTTTACTTTTGCTCCCCCTCCCCTCCCTCCCACTCCCTCAGGACCCGGGTGGCTGTAGGGGGCCTAGGTGGGCAGAGGATCCGGCCTTGGATCTCAGCAGGCTCCCTGGGGCCCAAGTGGGCAGGAGAAACCTGGCCACACTCCCTTTTGATCCTCTGTCCTCCCAATGTTCCCCCAATTTCCCCCTTCAGGTATGGGATCTCTTCCCCTCCCCCAGCCACCCCTCAGGGGCGCCAGTCCTGTCCAGCCTCCACTTCTCCTCCCCCTTCACTCCCCCCACTCCCCACATCCTACCTGGTCGCTGGGGGTTCCTCCTGTCCCCTTAGGTGTCCATGGTCCCCCACCAGTGCCTGGTAGGTGCCCTAGTTGTGCGGAGACATGAATTCTGCGTCTCCTAGTCTGCCATCTTGACTCCACCCCCCCATATTTCCTTTAATATGAGTGAAATTTGCATTTTCCTTATGATTGCATTTTTTCATATATTACAGAAATATTTGTATCATTTTTTTCTATGAAATATTTGTTCATGTAATTTTGTGATTAATAGGTTAGTCATCTTTTTCTTACTGATTTGTCTGTGGTATAAGTTGCAAACATTTTTCTCAGTTGTCATTTGTCTTTTGACTTTTCACAATATTTTACTCTATAGATTTTTTTTTTTTTTGGCTGTGCTGTGCAGCTTGCGGAATCTCAGTTCCCTGACCAAGGATGGAACCTGGGCCATGGCAATGAAGGCGCCTAGTCCTAACCACTGGACCACCAGGGAATTCCCTACAGATTTTTTTTTAGTGTAGGAAAATTTTTTTAATGACCTCCAAGTTTTCTATTATACTCGAGACTTTTTTCTGCTCTGATATTTTATACATATGCATATATGCCACATGTTTTTATGTTTTAATTTTTTCAACATTTAAATTGCAGTCTATCTAGAATTTAGTATAAGAAGTAAAGTAAGGCTCTAGATTAATTTATTTTTATGGATAGACCTCTGTTTTCTCAACACCAATTTTTGAATAATTGATTTTCCCCCACTTATTGAAATGCCTAATTTTTCATATTCCAAATGCCAGAATGCTTTTAAGTCTATTTTGGTGTTTTGGGTCTGTTCCATTGACTTGTGTGTATTTATATGCTAATAGTGCAGAATTTTATCATTTGTATCTCTGTCAGTTATTAAAGCAAGCTCTAAATCTGTCCTTCATTGCACTGTTGGTGATACTGGAGCTGGCTCCTGTGTTTTTCTCCCTTGCCAGTAAAGGGTGCTTGAGGGTCATGGCAGGAGGACGGAGCATCTCTTCCTAGTTCCTTGTAATTTTCTTGGCTTGCTCCTGTGGCAATGACGCTTACCTTCAAGCTTTCCTGGCCTGGTCTGTGGTTCCCTGTTCACCAGTCTTAGCTTGCTAACATCCTGGTGGCATGATTTCTTGCATTCAGTTCTCTGCCCTGCTGAACAGACTCTGCCTGCCAGCTGTGAACTAGCTCTGGCCTGGGAAAACTCAGGGCTGGGGCAGTGACATATTTATGCTGCATTTTTTGTTATTTATCTAAAATTCAAATTTAACTGGACATCTCTAAATCTGGCAATCCTACTCAGAAGATACTCACTTCACTGAGGCATTGAGAAATAAATTAGAGAGAGAAGTACCTGCATCCTTGAAAACTTTATAGTTGCTCCCTTGTGGGGGCAGGGTATGATCATAGGGGATTCTGCCACTGAAATGTGTTCCCTAATTTCAATGGGGATGATGAGAACCCAGAGTGCCAGAGACCAAGTGGCAGCACTTAACCACAGAAGACAGGGCTGGTGCGTCTACCAAAAAGGACAACAAAGAAGTACTGTAACCAGAATGCCTTGTCCCACAGGATCTTTGGTGTGCCTTGTGCTCCAGATGGGAAGTCTACTAGAGTATTAGTTGATCTATATAACATAAAACTCTAGCTATGGCTGTTAGAAAGCTGACTTGCCCCACAACAGTGGAGAATCATAGCCTCTCACTTAGTTTCTGGACTTAAGTCAATTCATAGACCCCAAATTCCTTGGTTGGAGGGTTATCTGTGTCTTGTCTTGTTGAAGATTGGAAGTACACGATGTAAATCATTCTCCAAGCTTTCTCCAAAGGACTTAGAGTGACTGTACATTGGACAAAATGAAATACCCAGATCTTTGGGGGATTACTACACATTGGCTCTGAATTGACTAATTCCTGGGGTCCCAAAATGCCATTGTCACCCATCAATCCAAGTGGAGGATATGATTGCAGGTAACAGATGATGTCTTAATTTAAGTCTGACTAACAGTGACCACGTAGGTCCAAGGACCCACCTTGTGTTTATTTCTCCAGTTCTTGAATGTATAATTGGGATAGACATGCTTAGCAATGGATGGAATCCCCACATTGGATCTCAGACCCTGGAACTTCCTTCTACTTCCTACCAAGATAGTGAACCAAAATACAACATAGAATCCTCAGGGAAACTGCTGATATTAACAGCATCAAAGACTTGAAAGAAGTAAGGGTAGTGACCTATCATTACCCCATTAATTTACCCGTTTCACTTGTTCAAAAGTAGGACAGGTCTTGGAGAAAGACTACAGACTGTCATAAACTTAATCAGGGAGTGACTCCCAATTCCAGTTCCTATCCCAAACGTAATATCTTCACTAGATCAAATCAATATGGTCTCTGGAACTTGGTTTCCAGCTTCAATCTGGCAAATGCCTTTTTCTCCATAGGAATTTTCAAGGGCCACCTTGAGCAGTTTGCTTTTACCTGTATGGCATGGTTTACTTTCACAGCCTTGTCTTAGGGCTCTGTCAGTTCTCCTGCTCCTTGCTGTAATACAGTTTACAGAGACCTTGATTATCTTCACATTCCACGATATACATTGTTCTATTAGATTGATGATATATGCTAACTGGATCTGATATGCAGAAAATAGCAAGCACTTCAGATGACTTAGGAAGACATATGAGAACTAGAGATTAGGAGCTAACCCCGTGATGATTCAGGAGCCCACTACTTCAGTGAAATTTGAGAGTTCAGTACTCTTGAGAGTGTTGAAATATCTACTCCAAGATGAAAGACCAGCTTTTGCACCTTATACCCCTGCCACTAAAAAGAGGTGTGATGCTCAACAGGCCTTTTTGGATTTTGGAGGTAATATATGCCACATCTGAGGGTACTGCTTTGAGCCACCTAGAGTCTAAGAGAAGGCAATCTGCTCCACGACCTGACAGTGGATCCATCAAATCCACTAATACTCATGGTGTATATGGCAAATAGAGATGGCATACGGACCTCTGGCAAGCACTAATAGAGAATCACAGTGAAGACCTAGGATTTGGAAGCAAATTAATTTCAGATAACTTTTTTAATTTTGAGAAACAACTTCTGGCTTTCTAATAAGCATTGATAAAGAGGTTGAATACCTGATCATGGGACATCAGATGACCATGTGGCCTGAGCTTTCTATTATGAACTGGTTGTTTCTGACCAACCTAGCCACAAGGCTCACTGTGCATGGAAGCAATATATCATCAGGAGTAAATGGAATATAAGAGACCTAGCTTGGGGATCAGCAGAAATTCTGCAAGCCAGAAGGAAGTGACATATTTAAAGTGATGAAAGGGAAAAACCTACAAACAAGATTACTACCCAGCAAGGATCTCATTCAGATTCCATGGAGAAATTAAAACCTTTACAGACAAGCAAAAGCTAAGAGAATTCAGCACCACCAAACCAGCTTTACAACAAACGCTAAAGGAACTACTCTAGGCAGGAAACACAAGAGAAGGAAAAGACCTATAATAACAAACCCAAAACAATTAAGAAAATGGTAATAGGAACATACATATCGATAATTACCTTAAAAGGAAATGGATTAAATGATCCAACCAAAAGACACAGACTGGCTGAATGGATACAAAAACAAGACCCATATATATGCTGTCTACAAGAGACCCACTTCAGACCTAGGGACACATACACACCGAAAGTGAGAATATAGAAAAAGATATTTCATGCAAATGGAAATCAAAAGAAAGCTGGAGTAGCAATTCTCATATCAGACAAAATAGGCTTTAAAACAAAGACTATTACAAGAGACAAGGAAGGACACTACATAATGATCAAGGGATCAATCCAAGAAGAAGATAGAACAATTGTAAATATTTATGCACCAACACAGGAGCACCTCAATACATAAGGCAAATGCTAACAGCCGTAAAAGGGGAAATCGACAGTAACACAATCATAGTATGGGACTTTAACACCCCACTTTCACCAATGGACAGATCATCCAAAATAAAAATAAATAAGGAAACACAAGCTTTAAATGATATATTAAACAAAATGGACTTAATTGATATTTATAGGACATTCCATCCAAAAACAACAGAATAAACTTTCTTCTCAAGTGCTCATGGAACATTCTCCAGGACAGATCATATCTTGCGTCACAAATCGAGCCTCGGTAAATTTAAGAAAATTGAAATCGTTATCAAGTATCTTTTCTGACCACAACGCTATGAGACTAGATATCAATTACAGGAAAAAATCTGTAAAAAATACAAACACATGGAGGCTAAACAATACACTATTAATAACCAAGAGATCACTGAAGAAATCAAAGAGGAAATCAAAAAATACCTAGAAACAAATGACAATGAAAACACGGTGACCCAAAACCTATGGGATGCAGCAAAAGCAGTTCTAAGAGGGAAGTTTATAGCAGTACAATCCTACCTCAAGAAACAAGAAACATCTCAAATAAACAACCTAACCTTACACCTAAAGCATTAGAGAAAGAAGAACAAGAAAACCCTAAAGTTAGCAGAAGGAAAGAAATCATAAAGATCAGATCAGAAATAGATGAAAAAGAAATGAAGGAAAACGATAGAAAAGATCAATAAAACTAAAAGTTGGTTCATTGAGAAGACAAACAAAATTGATAAACCATTAGCCAGACTCATCAAGAAAAAAAGGGAGAAGACTCATACCAATAGAATTGGAAATGAAAAAGGAGAAGTAACAACTGACTCTGCAGAAAAAGAAAGGATCATGAGAGATTACTACTACAAGCAACTATATGCCTATAAAATGACAACCTGGAAGAAATGGACAAATTCTTAGAAAAGCAGAACCTTCCCAGACTGAACCAGGAAGAAATAGAAAATATAAACAGACCAATCACAAGCACTGAAATTGAAACTGTGATTAAAAATCTTCCAATAAACAAAAGCCCAGGGCCAGATGGCTTCACAGGTGAACTCTATTAAACATTTAGAGAAGAGCTAACACCTATCCTTCTCAAACTCTTCCAAAATATAGCAGAGGGAGGAACACTCCCAACCTCATTCTACGAGACCACCATCACCCTGATACCAAAACCAGACAAAGATGTCACCAAAAAAGAAAACTGCAGGCCAATATCACTGATGAACATAGATGCAAAACTCCTCAACAAAATACTAGCAAACAGAATCCAACAGCACATTAAAAGGATCATACACCATGATCAAGTGGGGTTTATCCCAGGAATGCAAGGATTCTTCAATCTATGCACATCAATCAATGTGGTACACCATATTAACAAATTGAAGAATAAAAACCATGTGATCATCTCAATAGATGCAGAAAAAGCTTCTGACAAATTTCAACACAAATTTTTGATAAAAACTCTCCAGAAAGTAGGCATAGAGGGAACCTTCCTCAACATAATAAAGGCCACATATGACAGACCCGCAGCCAACATCATTCTCAGTGGTGAAAAACTGAAAGCATTTCCTCTAAGATCAGGAACAAGACAAGGTTGCCCACTCTCACCACTATGATTCAACATAGTTTTGGAAGTTTTAGCCACAGCAATCAGAGAAGAAAAAGAAATAAAAGGAATCCAAATCGGAAAAGAAGAAGTAAGACTGTCACTGTTTGCAGATGACATGATACTATACATAGAGAATCTTAAAGATGCTACCAGAAAACTACTAGAGCTAATCAATAAATCTGGCAGAGTAACAGGATACAAAATTAATTTACAGAAATCTCTTTCATTCCTATACACTAATGATGAAAAATCTGAAAGAGAAATTAAGCAAACACTCCCATTTACCATTGCAACAAAAAGAATAAAATACCTAGGTATAAACCTACCTAAGGAGAAAGACCTGAAAAAGACCTGTATGCAGAAAGCTATAAGACACTGATGAAAGAAATTAAAGATGATACAAACAGATGGAGAGATATACCATGTTCTTGGATTGGAAGAATCAACCTTGTGAAAATGACTATACTACCCTGAGCAATCTACAGATTCAGTGCAATCCCTATCAAACTACCAATGGCATTTTTCACAGAACTAGAACAAAAAATTTCACAATTTGTATGGAAACACAAAAGACCCCGAATAGCCAAAGCAATTTTGAGAAAGAAAAATGGAGCTGGAGGAATCAGGCTCCCTGACTTCGGACTATACAACAAAGCTACAGTAATCAAGACAGTATGCTACTGGCACAAAAACAGAAATATAGATCAATGGAACAAGATAGAAAGCCCAGAGATAAACCCATGCACATATGGTCACCTTATCTTTGATAAAGGAGGCAAGAGTATAGAATGGAGAAAGACAGCCTCTTCAATAAGTGGTGCTGGGAAAACTGGACAGGTACATGTAAAAGTATGAAATTAGAACACTCCCTAACACCATACACAAAAATAAACTCAAAGTGGTTTAAAGACGTAAATGTAAGGCCAGACACTATAAAACTCTTAGAGGAAAACATAGGCAGAACACTATATGACATAAATCACAACAAGATCCTTTTTGACCCACCATCTAGAAATGGAAATTAAAACAAAAATAAACAAATGAGACCTAATGAAACTTAAAAGCTTTTGCACAGCAAAGGAAACCATAAACAAGATGAAAAGATAACCCTAAGAATGGGATAAAATATTTGCAAACAAAGCAACTGGCAAAGAATTACAAGCAGCTCATGCAGCTCAATATCAAAAAAACCAACAACCCAATCCAAAAATGGGCAGAAGACCTAAATAGACATTTCTCCCAAGAAGATAGACAGATTGCCAACAAACACATGAAAGGATGCTCAACATCACTAATCATTAGAGAAATGTAAATCAAAACTACAGTAAGGTATCACCTCACATCAGTCAGAATGGCCATCATCAAAAAATCTACAAACAATAAATGCTGGAGAGGGTGTGGAGAAAAGGGAATCCTCTTGCACTGTTGGTGGGAATGTAAATTGATACAGCCACTACGGAGAACAGTATGAAGGTTCCTTAAAAAACTAAAAATAGAACTACCATATGACCCAGCAATCCCACTACTGGGCATATACCTGAGAAAACCATAATTCAAAAAGAGTCATGCACCACAATGTTCATTGCAGCACTATTTACAATAGCCGGGACATGGAAGCAATGTAAGTGTCCATCGACAGATGAATGGATAAAGAAGATGTGGCACATATATACAATGGAATATTATTCAGCCATAAAATAAATGAAATTGAGTTATTTGTAGTGAGGTGGATGGACCTAGAGTCTGTCATACAGAGTGAAGTAAGTCAGAAAGAGAAAAACAAATACCGTATGCTAACACATATATGTGGAATCTAAAGGGAGGGATGGTTCTGATGAATCTAGGGGCAGGACAGGAATAAAGATGCAGACATAGAGAATGGACTTGAGGACACGGGGAGAGGGATGCGTGGGCTGGGACGAAGTTAGAGAGTAGCATTGACATGTACACATTACCAAGTGTGAAGTATATAGCTAGTGGGAAGTAGCCACATAGCACAGGGAGATCAGCTCGGTGCTTTGGGACCACCTAGAGGGGTGGGATAGGAAGGGAGGGAGGGAGATGCAAGAGGGAGGGGATATGGGGATATATGTATATGTATAGCTGATTCACTTTGTTATACAGCAGAAACTAATACAACATTGTAAAGCAATTATACTCCAATAAAGATGTTTAAAAAATGGAAATATAAATTAAGACTACAATGAAATGTATTTTTTTGCCTTTCAAATTGAAGTACTGAGCAAAAAGTTGTATAACACATTGTGGTAGTTAGGGTGTGGAGAAATAAACTTACACACATTGGGTGGGGGTGAAATATGATATAACTTTAACCATAGGTAGTTTTGCAAAATTATTAAAATTACATGTACACACACTCTTTCACTCAGCACTTGCACTTCTACAAATTTTACCACTGATATACTTGTACCCATTGCACTATTTGTGATAGCTAAATATTGAAAATTACCTTCAATGTCTGGTATGGCTTGTCCCCCTAAAATTCATATGTTGAAATCCTACCCCCAAAGATGATGGTATTAGGAAGTGGGGCCTTTGGGTGGTGCTTAGGTCATGAGGATGGAGCCCTCATGAAGGGGATTATTTTATTCTTATAAAAGACAGCCCACAGAGATCCCTCACCCCTTCTATCATGTGAGGACACAGCAAGAAATTGCGAACTCTGTACCAAAAAGAGGGCCCTCTCTTGACCATGCTGGCATCCTGACCTTGGACTTCCAGCATCCAGAACTGTGAGAAATAAATTTCTGTTTTCTATAATCTGCCCAGTCTATATATAGCAGCCTAAAGGGACTAAGACAATGTCCATTAAGATGGGATTGGTTAAATGCTTATGATATGTCCATTCAATGGAATACGATGTAGCTCATTAAAAAAAAAAAAAAAAAAAATGGCAGCTCACTGGGAATGTGCAATGATGTCCAAGAAATATTGTTAAATGAAAAAAATCAAACTGCAGAAAATTTGCATAGTATTACACTATTTCCATAAATATTTATGTGTATCTGTAAGCATGAGATCCCTAGAAGGAGACACAAGAAACTGATAGTAATGGTGGTTTTCTCCAAGGAAGTGAAATATTGAACCGTCGGGAGTGGGAATGAGGCATACTTGAACTGTGTCTACATTTAGATACTTTCTGAATTTTGTACCATATTATATATATTACCTATGCAAAAATATGTCATTTTTATAAATTATTTTTAAAAGATTACAGTATGCTGGCGATGCTTGCTGCTGCACTTGCTGGATTCCATTGCTAATTGGATTTTAAGGAACACAGTTTGGCAAGGAGCCTCCTCTCCATACCACGCCTGCCCTCCCCGTTCAAGGGTCCAGGCAGATGACGTGCGTGAGGCCTCTTGATCCTACACAGACCCGTGTCCTGATCTGTTCTGCAGACACAGTCACTCATGTTTCTTGCGTTTCACTGACTGTGTTGGCAACACTCTTTGCTGTCGGCAGGCTGTGGAGAGCATTCATTTTAAAAGGTGCTGCTTGAATATCTGCGCTACGTAGTGACACAGGCTCAGTAGGAAAGGACTTTTCCAGTCCATGATAAATATCATTTTGGTTCCATCAAGAGGCCCTGGTCCATGATACATTTCAAAAAGAACACTGCCTTCTACATGATGGCTTCATTAGGCTGTTGCCTCTACTTCTGAACAATGATTGATATGCAAGAGAGAGATGTTTTTGTTAATCCCACAGGATCCCCAAATACCTTAGTTTTGTTTGAAAATAGGTGCAATAAAGGATTCTTTTATGCCCCACCAACTGTAAGGAGTATAGAACACTTTGGTTCAGTATCGTTTTGTGTTTGCTTCAGAGATATAATGGATGCCTTTCATAATATATCAATTCCAGGGAAAAGATTAACTGACAACAAAATCTTCACATCCATCAACTTTTTCACTTGGGTCTGCTCTGATTCCAAAGACTGTTGCCTGAAGCTTGCTTTGTTTTCCAAAGTTTTACCTTTTTAAAACAGAAACTCACCCTGGTAGCCAGCAAAATACTTTGAGTTCAAGAGGATTAATATACTTTTAAAGAGCAAGCCGACTTTCAACCAGGTAACTCTTTGCTGTCACCAAAGTCCTTCAGGCTCACCTCAGCTCTGAATCAGTGAGGAATTCAACTGGAGAACACATTGTTAAAATCCCAACTTAAATATCATCTCCTCTCTGAAGTATCTACCAACTCACACAGGTAGAGTTACTCTCTCCTTCCTCTGAACTTTCAAAACATGCCCAGACCTCAACTAAAACATGTATCACATGGTATTATAAGCATTTATTTATACTCTTGCTTCCCTCTCTGGCCCTCCCTCCAGCTAATGTGAATAGCTAGACCCCTAATCAGCAGCTAAATGTGCTGTTTAACATGATACTTGGTCCATTTTAATTACTCTGCAGTTAATAAATAAATGAGGGAGTGGATAACTGAAGTGGTACTGAGCCCACTCAGAAGGAACTTTTAAATAGATAGACCCTTGGGAGAGTCAGGGAGGAGCACGGAAAATAGATTGCCTAATTTTTCTGGAGCCAGCCAGCCAGCTTTAAAGAAAGCGAAGAACGAGTACATGAGAGGTCTGCAATCTCCCCACGAGACAGACAGGGCAGAAGGGAATACCTTCCCTCCTACAGGATAATTGGTGCTCAAATCAAACCTAGAAATCCTATATTCACTCTTCCTTTTAGTGGGAAGGCTCTCTGCCTGGCTAGAATTTCAACAGACATATTTCCAACTGGCTCTATTATCATGACCCAAAAATAAATATCATGGCAGGAGCCCATGAGGTGGGAGCACAATTTATCCTAACTGAAAATAGAGGCGGAAAGCATCGGCCCTAGTATCCTTGATACTAGAGTGGGGTTGCCATAGCAACCAGCTGAGTCACTAATGAAAAAAGAACAATTGCACTATGACTAGGCTGACATTCTGTGACATTCTCTTATTTTACTGTAGCTCTAATGATGTCGTCAGTAGGAATGACAGAGAGAAAAGGGTCTGACCTCTCTATTAAACCTGCAACTAGCTTGACATGCTCTGCCTTTAGCCTAATGAATGTGAATTTCTGTGTACAAATTCTGCCCTGGAGAAAAGCACTTTAGGAATTTGTCTGATTCATATATTAGACTTGTTGATTCCATTGTTCCCTTAATGTAATCCCTTCTCTTCCAAATTAAGATGGCAATGAAGCAGATGAGCCCCAAAAGCAAAACAGGAAGGGAAAAAATGAGTGAGAAGATGTGACAGGGTGATGCTAATCCATCAGTGATGAAATGAAATTGGAGAAAACAATCAGAAGCAGTTTTTGCCCCTTCTTCAAACAGGATGAACCACAGACAATTAAGAAAGAAAGCTAGAAATCTCTGCAAAGAGAAATGGAACCTGCTGGAAATGTGTTCTGAGAGCATCATGATCTACATATTCACTTGCTGGTCACTATTTTCAGAGCACTGAGTTAGGCACTAAGGGGTTTTACAAAGAAAGAATAGCCTCAAGTCATCTAAAGTCTGGAACTGGCAGAGGGATGGAAAGGGTTAACAACTTAAAGATACATACAAACCACACGTGACCCCTACTACTGCCAGGAAACAGGTACAGAAACCAACACATTTACAATTGGAAGTTTTAAAAATTGAAGTTGATAAAATTAAAAGAAAAACCTGCCACAACTGTAATTGAGTATACAAATGGAGTTTAAAAATAGACACTGTCATTGAGTTTGTAAAGCAGTGAGAATGCTTTATGTTTTTTTCCCAAAAGTACTTGTTTGCAAACATATGAATTTGTTTTAAACCCAACATTGGGTTGCTTTCATCTGCACAAGAATGGCCGCAAGAATTGGTGTCAGCACTTGCTGCAAATTATGTGGGAGTTTCTGAATCTGAGTGTAGGCACATACATCTCTTTATCACCAGGAAAGAAGAGAGCTCATTCATTATTAAAGCAGCCTTCTAGCCACTCTCTTTCGTCAGCATAACACTGCTAGACTCATTTTATTCGTCTATGACTCGAATCGTATTATTCCTCTCCTCAAGATCTTAATTTACCACTTTCATCATGTCACTCTCCTAGTTAAGAATAGATGATGGTTCCCCACTGAAAATCAGATCACACCTAATTCTCCCTGATTTGTAGCGCCCTCCACAGTTTGGCTCCAGCATATCTATCCAAACTTATCTCCTGTTTCTCTCAATGCCAGTCCTTCCTTCCTGCCAGACTGTCTCCTCTCCTCCCTGACCACAAAATGGCATTACTAATTCTCACCTCCATACCTTCCCTCTACCTACCCAATCCTCACTCATCCTTTGAGAAACTGCCAGCTACCCTTCCTCCATAGGGTGTTCTCTGATTGGCTGTTGCTTTTGGAAACCGGGGTGGGGAGCGTTCCGCTCAGCTGGCTGTTCAGCGTCTTCCTTACGTGTTCTTAGATTTTCTCTTGACTAACGTGTCCCTTGAGAGCAGGCTCTGCCTTGTAACCTCCTTTTCATGTACATGATCCCCTGACGCATTAATTCAACAAACACTGGTGGACCATGGTGGGAGGGATGGGGAAGTATGGTCAGAGGGGGGAACTAGAGACCTGCTGGCTTGTTCATGTCGATGTTAGAGTGTGCAGTATCTGGAATGTAGGGAGGGCATGATCCGGGCAGGGTAATTTGGAACCAGACAATATAGATGTTTTAGAGTCACCTAAAGATTTGAATCTTTTATTAAACCCTGCTTTAGCAGAGCTTCCAAGTCCCATGGAGGGGGAGGGGGAGGTGACATGCATTTTCCTGATTTAACCAGAGCAGCTTTGGTTTTATCGACTCTATCGATTTAGACTTCTTGAACTTTGGGTCAGAATTTCTTCTGAAGAAAAGGCACTTTTTGACTGAACCAAGTTTGGAAACCTCTTTTCTGGGTAGGGGAGAACCTTTAATGTTTGTAAGTGGGGAGGGGCAAGCAGGTGTCTCTGGCTCTGAATCGAGGCTGAATCCACACCAGAAAGTTGGTGGATTGCTTAGCCCTCCAGAGACTCTCACACCACCATACACGTTTGACAGATGTTCTTTCACTGTTTGTTTGCCATTAAGAGGCAGAAGGTAAAGGTGGCTGATTTAACCCTTTAATACTGAGAAGGTTGGGGAGTATTCTGGCATTATATTTTGCCTCCAAGCGCCAAGAAGTAAGGTGCTTCCTTCTTCCTTCTTCTTTCTGTGCATGTTTCCTTCATTTTTCATGGGAATGAAAATTTTACTTTCTTTGCTTGTTGCACAAGGGAATAATTCAAAGGGCTGGTAAAAGACAGCTAAAGTGACTGGATCTCTGCCAACATGTATCATAACTAAATCTATACTTATGAAGAATATTGTTAACAAAAACCAAAGGGACATTGGAAGTTGCATGGAAAGGGAATAATATACATGTGCGAAATCAGCACAGAAAGAGCCTTTGTTGTTGTGTCAGAGACAAAAATAGAAGAGTGCCCTGGCACAAAGCAGCAGCAATACTCTCTGTACAGACCAGTTCTCCTCAGGACCAGCCACCCCCCGGAACGCAAACCTAAGGCTGTCACCTCCTCAGCTATTGCTGTTACACATTTAGGATAATGAGTGGAAGAAACTCCCTGAGGGTTTCTAGGTGCCAAACCAGTAGAAATAAACTTCATTTTATGGAACACCTCCCTGCTGAAATAGACACATTCAAAAAACATTCCTAACATTCCAGCCCTTGAAAGAAACAGACACAGTAAGAGACGTCCTCACTTGGAGTTCTGTTTCTGCCACAAAAATGTGACATGTGTGGCATTCAAGAAGTATCGTCAATTTCCACAAGGATCTTCAATTTCCTCTTTTGTGATTCTCAATTTGTTTTGTTTTACTGCTATTCTCAACTTGTTTTGTTTTAATGCTAATTTAGGAATACTAGAATTTGGGAAGGTCTCATTTGAAGGGACTAAAAGCCTCAAAACAGCCATAAACAAGTCATCAGTAGTGACAACATGATGACTGCTCCAGTGGAATATCTCAAGGTGCCTATAAAAGCACCCACGGTTGTTGCATTTTTCCATTGGACCCCCCTCAGCGCTGTTTTACTGTTTGAATAGAACGGTTCACTTCCTGCCTACCCTCTTATATGTGCACAGAGCCCATTTCTCCTCAGAGCCAGTAAACTAGACATCTGATTATGGCCCTGGTTTGACATTATGCCTCACCTGTTTCATTCGCTTAAAGCAGGGAGCTCCTGTATTTCAACCACATTTCTCAGTCTAAGACCTCCTCAGTCTAATTCCATCTGACTGACATCACAGTGACAGGTTGTATCCTCAGATATAACAAAAATAAATGTATAGCTTGATCTAAAATCGGTAGCTCACTTGTGAATGTTGACAGCACTGTGGTTGAGAACCACATTCATAAACTTGTCTGTCTGCCTCCCCAGACTGTGAGAGCCTTAAGATCCTTGGAAAAAAATGCTTGTGTCTTGTTTACCCCTGTGAACATGTGCCCAACAGGTAGACCCTCAAAAATGTTTATGAAATGATTTTCAAGACCAATAAAAATAATTGCGTTCATGTATTCACAACTTCCTCCCATCGTGCTAGCTGGGAATGAAGGAACTTTTCTTCACTGATCATGGAGCTATGGCCTAGATTACTGTTGTAGAGATCAAGGAAAAGGGAATAGTGGCTGAATTGGAAGGATAGGGAAAAGCTAGATTAGTTTACGATAGAATGGGCCTGGAACTCAAATAAGGACAATTGAATATAAAGATGAAAGAGAGAGGGAATGAAGGAGAAAGGCTAAAAAAGATAGAGCTGGGGAAGGGATGGAAAAGAAAAGAGAGATTTAAGGGGAGCCCCTTCTGTAATGAATATTCTGTACTGTTGTATTGAAAATACAAAGAAGGTAAAGAGGATCCTTAAGACATGTGCAGTGTGCCCTATAATGAGTTTCCCCTCTTTAGCATTTCTTTAAGCAACTTCAACAAAGATTTACATCAATTTTCACTACTTTTGGGAGAATATTAAACTGGTATTTCTTTTGAGTGCCATAAAGTACTGAAACTGACCACAAGGTGACCCAAGTTTATCTGGTTTTTAGACAGAATAACCTGGTTAAGTGAAGCGGTGAACTTAGATGACTCTTAGGCCAACATCATCATTGACCAAAAAGTTCAATGTCAATGCTCCCAACTTTTGATTAGCAGTCTGGTGATCCCCCATAACTTTGAACAGTGTTATGAATTTGGGGCCTTTCTGCATGATGATATTACACTGGGTGATGTCATCCAGTGTGAGTTTAATTCTGTCAAACTGCTGGAGTGTCTTAGCCTCTGATATTGAATGGTAAGCGTTAAGGAGTGGTCCAAGAAGCCAGAGTTGTCATTTGTAATGGGTCCAAGTTCAGAGCTATATTGAAAGTATTAAAACCTGGACCTCATTCTGGCTCCATGTTTTGCAGGGCTCATCACTGCAACAGGGAAATAGGTGCTGGGAGAGTGCAGAGGGGGACTTGTAAAGAAGCTGCTCAGTCGTTTGGGACTTAACACCTTAGGAGGCTTAACTCACTTTCTCATTAATACCTTTCCGCTTTCATCAGAAAAAGGGTGGAAACTGATTCTCTCTTCTTCACACAAATATTCTCTGCTCTTCTTTTTGTTGTTGTTGTTGATTTATTTGACATATCAATACTATTCATTTTGAAAATATTCCATATAGTTATTGATGGGGCTTGTGGAAGAATGAAGTTGGTAAAGAAGCGTGTTGAGTTTTGATCTAGGTCCATTCACCTGGGGATGGTTATAATTGTCTGTTGAATGGAGTCAGCATGCTTGATAAGTTTTCTGGTATCAATAACCATTCTAGGAAGAAAGGGGGAAAGGAGTCACAGATTTTTCAGTCCATTGCTCCTTGACACCAGGCTGGTCTCTATTCCATTGTAATCTCCATGAAGGGGGATTTTGATCAAAACTAACATCTTGTGCCACTTTCTATACCCCTACCCTGCTTAACTTTCCCTTATAGGTCTTATCACTCCCTGTCATTATATTACATGCTTATTCACTTACTTGTTCATTGCCTATCTCTCCAAATGGAATGTAAATTCCATGAGGGCAGGAGCTTTGCTGTGCTCACTGATGCATCCTAAAATGGTGCCTAGCATGTACGAGGTGCTCAGTTTTTACTGTTGAATATATAAATATAGGATTAATTAGTAAATGAATTGTTGAATGGAATTAATGAATTAGTTAATAAGTGAATGGGCATCTACCATGTGCCAACAATGATAGCTTTATAAATATTAAACACTTAAATCCAATACCAACCCTGTCAGGTAAGTGTTGCTTTCTAGAGTTGACAGATGTGGAAACTGAGGCTCAGAGGATCTAAAGAATTTGCCCGCAAAATATTCACACAGTAAGTTACAGATATAGAATTTGAACCTGATTCTTTCTGATTATATAACTTGTGCTATTTTTATAACACTTTACTTTGTAGAATAGCTGTAAGTCAGCTAGTTTAATATGCTTCAAAGCCGCAACCCTGGAGAGGGATTTTAAGGGAAAGCATTCAATAACACCTTTGTGCTGAGCTTGGGATCTCTTGGTCTTCCTTTCCCCTATCCCCTCCAGCTACATCTGACTTGGACATGAAAACAAGGCTTGCATAGGTCCCTTGGCTGAAAATAAAGCTTGCTTGCTGCTAATCTCTGCACCTTGGACAGGCTTACTCTTTCCTCAGTTATTTGCCAGCCAGCAGAGCAGCTGTGAGCCTGCCAGAGCTGAAGGGAGTCTGTATTTGTCTACCAGCTGTCTACAGTCCTAGAGGATATGGCTCACAGCATTATGCACAGCCTGGTGGGACTTGGTAAGACAGCAGGAAGAAAGGTCAAATGAATAACAAGCGTGGTCAAATGAATAACAAGTGTGTTCAGGACAAAATAGAAATAAACCAGGCAGGGTGTTGAGTGGTAACAGGAACAGGCTACTTGATGACTAACTGGGGAGAAGGACAAAAACTGTGATATTGAAGGACAAGGATGTAGGTAACTGCGGGGGTTGCTGAGTCTATCCCATTAAGGTGATTTTTTTTTTTTTTTTTTTTTTTTTTACCTTTTATGGTTTATGTCCTTGGACTGTGCACTAGGTGTGATGACTCAACTGGGTTAGAGCCAGATGGTTTTCTACCAGATCTTTATGGGAGTCCCCAGAAGATCAGAAATTTGAACTTCAAGGCATCTTCAGTCACCTTGAAATTTAGTTTTTCTTCTTTTTATTTTGTCTTTTTATGCTTTTTAATGAAGTATAATTTATTTAAAATGACAAGCACAGGTCATAAATGATGAACACTGACACATGCACATACCCACGTAACCCACGCTGCAAACAAGATAGAAAATATTGACACTTAGAAAGTTCCCTTGTGCTCCTTCCCAGACAATCCCACCCACCAGTCCTTCAAGCAGCCAATCTTCTGATTCCATATAATAGATTAGCTCTGCCTGTTCTGGAGTGAAAGCATATGTTCTTTTTTCTGACCGCTTTTGATCGGCATGATGCTTCTGAGATTTTTCCATGATATATGCTTTAGTATTTCATTAAATGTTAATACAATTTGACTGCTGAATAGTATTCCACTATAAATATTCAAAATTTGTTATCCAAACCCTCATATATTTTCCCATCTTCTAATTGAATTGATTGGTTTTGTCCTGTTGGGTTTTGATAATGCTTTATATATTTTAGGTACTAGTCATTCACTGAATATGTGGTTCGCAAATATTGATATTTTCTTCTATTGTGTAGCTTGTCTTTTCATCATTTTAAGAAGGGTTTCCACATAGCAATAGTTTTCATTTTGATGAGATCCAATGTATCAATTTTTCCTTTTATGGATTATACTTTCTGTGTCAAGTCTAAGAACTCTTTGCTTAACCCTAGATTCCCAAAATTTTCCTGTTTTTTTTTTTCTAATAGTTTTATTACATTTCTGTCCATGATCCATTTTTGGTTAATTTTTATATAAGGTATGGAGTTTAGGTCAAGATTCATCTTTTTGCCTACGGATGTCCAATTGCCCTAGCATCAGTTGTTGAAAGGATAGTGTTCCTCCGTAAAATTGTTTTTGTGCCTTTGTCAAAAACTAGGTCAGCATATTTGTGTGGGTCTATTTCTGGGTTCCCTATTATGTTCTATTGATTTATGTGTCTATTATCCCTCTGCCTATGCTTTTCAAATAAATGGCAGAATAAGCTTGTCTATGTCATAAACAAACAAACAAACAACTTTGCTGGGGTCTTGATAGGAATTGAATTAAACCTATAGATCACTTTGGGGAGAATTGCAATCTTCACTCTGTTCCAATCTAGAAGCAGGTATACTTCTTCATTTATTTGAGTCTTTTTTTATTTCTTTCATCAGCACTTTTTAGTTTTCAGCATACAGATCCTGTATGTATTTTGTTAAGTGTATACTTAAGTGTTTTGTAATTTAAATTCAGCTTCACATATTATTATTAGGATACAAAAATGAGATTGATCTCTGTGTGTTGATCTTGTATGCTATGACCTGTTGAAGTCACTTATGAATTCTAGGAATATTTGTTTGTTCATTTCTTGGGATTTTGTACGTAGACAGTCATGTCGTCTGCAAACAGAAATTATTTCATGTAGTCCTTTCCAATCTGTATGTCTTTATTCTTTTCTTTAACCTACTTCAGTGACTAGAAGTTCCAGTACTGTATTGAATAGAGTGGTAAGAGTAGATGTCCTTCCCTTGTTCCTGATTTTAGAGGAAAAGCGTTCAGTTCTGCACCACTAAGTATGATGTTAGTTGTAGGATTTTTGTAGATGCTACTTATCAAGGTGAGGTAGTTCCTTAACTTACTGAAAGGTTTTATCCTGAATGGGTGTTGGATTTTGTTAAATGCTTTTTCTGTGTCAACTGACATGACCGTATGATTTTTCTTGATTTTTAAACAACGTTGTTGTTCTGATGAAGTACATTGATTGATTTTAGAATGATGAACCAGTCTTGCTTACCTGGAATAAATCCACTTGGTCATGGTGTATAATTCTTTTAAATCATGTTTAGATTTGATTTGCTAGTATTTTGTTGAGGATTTCTTTTTTTAAACTAAATTCATGAGAGATATTGATCTGTAGTTTCTTTTGTGTACTGTATCTGTCTGGTTGTTATCAGGGTAATAATGGACTGATAAAATGAGTTGGAAAGTATTCCTTCTTCTATTTTCTGGATAAGGTTGTGTAAAATTGATGTTAATTCTTCTTTAAGTGTTTGGTACCATTCTCCAGTTACACCATCTGAGTCTGGAGGTTTATTTTTCATAAAATGTTTAATTATGAATTTAATTTTTAAAATTATTATGGGGGCTAGTTGGATCATCTCTTTCATTTTGGTTGAATTTTGGAATTCTGAGGTTTTTCAAGTAATTGATTAACTTCTTCTAAGTTGTCAAACTTATGATCATAAAGTTGTTCACAGTATTCCATTATTATCTTTTTAATGATTGCAGGATTTGTAGTGATATCTACTATTTCATTCCTGATTTTGATAATTGTCCCAGTGGAGAAAAGGAGTCTCTGGCAAGAGGAGGTAGGGAGGTGTTTTAGGCACTTGTTGTGGTAGGATCCCCTTAAAGATACCCCCACCCCAGCTCCATGATGTCTCTGGACAGGGTACATGGGGTCAGAGAGGCTCCCCAGTCGAGTCACATGTTGTTATGGTTCCCTCTTGCCAGTTCTTCCCACTAGCTTTGGTATTTGGGAGGTGGAAAGGGTAGTCTCTAGCCTGACAATGAAGGAGAGCACTTCTTGGCCACTTATTGTTAGGAGGGTCTCTAGCTCTATTCTCCTTGCCCAAGGTGTCAGGCTGGTTTCAGAAGGATGTTTTCAGAGGAGCTCCCTTTCAACCCAGGGGAGGAATGAGTCCACTTGGGCTGCTATCTATTGTTAGGTTGGGGGCCAGGGAAATGCTGAGTCTGTATCACCTGTTGGGTAGGGCCTGCAAGATGCCTTGCCATTATGCTGTTTCTTCTGTCCCAAACAAGTTTCCCTCCTTCTTACCACCCATCACGTCTCCTTTGGCTGTCTCTTGAGTTATTTCCAGTTGAGTTTATACTTATATTTAGGGGAATGAGCAAGGAGAAAGAGGTCTACACCATCTTGTCCAGACCAGTGGTTGAGTATATTTTTAAAAGAGGAGTTGTCTTTGGTTCTTAAATGTCTCCTTTCTGTGTTTAGAAACTTAGTCATTCCAGGGGCCAAAGTCATCATTGCACTAATGGTTCCCAGGCATTGCTGCTTTGAGGCATCAAAACAATCCCGAAGTTTCTTGTGTGACTTGGTGCCTGGATCTGTCATAGAAGCAGCTGGTGAGGATGAGCGGTCAACAGGTGATTGTTTTGAAAAAATAACAAGGTCAGTAAAGTACTGCCACATGCATAAATATCTTCAGTTAAATGTTTATATTATGAAGATATCCTTCTTTCTCTTTCCCCTTAGGCCTTGTCTTAAAATTCACCTTAACTGGATTTAACATGTCCATAAGACAAAGGAAAGTGAGTATGAAGGGACTTATCTGGGGTCTTACCACACACACTTACTCGAAGTTTTAGATTAATTTCCCCCAAAACTGAGTAATGAGA